>NC_046660.1:125946814-125960884 GCF_010883055.1 Belonocnema kinseyi | reverse complement strand
GTAAGCCATAAAACCAAAATCCATCCCAAGCAAGACATTTCCAATGGATTCAAACGCAGATCGAAAGTCCCCTTTTTATGTTCAGACTCTGCCAGTTTTTCATCTCCAAATTCTTGACAAAGCGTGAGAAACTCTTATGATCAGAAATTCTTGAATTTGACAAACCTTAGTAGGAACGGCTGGGAGGTCCCTTTTTATTCGATTTTGGAAGATAGAAAATGACTCTGGGACTCAGAAAGGGGAAGGCGCACTGCGGCTTGTGATAGGATAATAATCTTTCACGATAGCACTCACATTCGCATTGCATGACGACATATTTATAATGTCATTTAGCTCGGAACTTTTAATTATAATTATAATATTTATACCCAGATCTCGATAAGGTGTAGGCTAGTTAAGAGTTTATTCGTATTTGATTTTCTGCCCATGAAAATATTGTAGACAATTTCATTGGTACTTTTAGGCATTATTATTATTATCATTATTATTATATTGTTTCAGCTAGATAACCTTTATAGATCAAATTTAAAATCACCGTAAAAATAAGCGGCTAGATATTTGCAAAGGATTAAGAGTTTAGGCTAGAATCACTTAAAATTGTAAAGTCATTATTTTATTTCTTCTATTTTGTAACAAAAGGCATCGATTCACTTTGAATTAATTAATTTGCATTCAAATTCCAATTTCTAAATCCTTCAGCTAAAGAAATAAGTTTAATGAGCACCCAATGACTTTTAGTTGGATTAGCTAGATCTTCAATATTAAAGTATAGAAAATAATTTAGAAAAGACGAGTAGATAAATTGTAAGCAATCAGGAGTTTAGGGAAAAATAGAAGTAAGCTAAAGCGAACAAAAGCACGAAACCGAGAAGAGGCCCAACCCCAATGCCCAACTCCCTTTTCATGGAAGGGCGAGGATCCGCAGCAGCCCCTGCGTGGGCGAGAACCACTCTCGATCTTCGATCTCTTAACCATACGGTCGTTTTTCTCATTTTTGTCGAAACGTCGAGTCTCTGAATAAAAAATTACAATTTTTTATTTCGCATAGTTGAAATTTAGTCTTTTCATTTAATATTAATCCTAAAGTTAAAATATAGAATCTTTTATAAGACTTTCAGCACAACGCGAGGCGAACTCTAGTTTCTTGCAGCAAGGACTCCGATTCCTTTCGGCGGCGAAGTCCGACGGACATCGTTGGGGAGAACTTCATTCTCTAATTTCGCGCGCGAATAAATCCCCGGGCATTACAACTTCGGCCTAATAGTGCCATCTATGTAATACTCCTATATATTGCTAACTGCCTATACTTTGCAACACGTGGTCAAACAATGCAGTGCAGACATATATTTCTGTCTCAAACAGTGCATGAAACGTTCTCAGCATTTCGCCGGAAGGGAGTAATAAACTGTTTATAATCTACAGATAAGCCTATTTCCCCTTTTCGAACACTCCCGCGGTTGGTGACGCACGCCCAATGCTGTGAACGTTATGTGTGCTGTGTGAGATAGTAATATAGGTCTGTGCTCAATTTTTGACCAGAAGCTTCTCGTACGCGGTTAGAAGTATAGGAGTATTATTTCATATATGAATAGTAAACATAAGTAAAATTCTTATTTACCTAGTGTTAATTGCAATAAGAAGGAGAGCGAACCCTGAAATCACGACCGTGATATACAAGTTTTATATGGTTTGGATCAAGAATTCCCATGAGTTCTCGAAACTTTCATAAATATATAGTTGTTCTATCTGAACTAAGAGATTCTCGAAGCTTCTAGAAAATTTGATCTAATATATAGGCAATAATGGTTATTTATCTAGTGCTAATGGAAACGAGATCGCGCGAAATTTGAACATGCAACCCAACGATCGATATTTAATGTTTTTTCTAGAAGATCTGCCGCGTAATCTTGATAAATCTTCTCATTCTGGAGACATTGACGCACATAATTATATTAACCACTCACTCTTATTATCCCTTATTTCATTACACCCTAGAAAGATCAAGAGTTCTGTTTATATGTATTTCGATACAGAGAAGTTTGAAAGCAATAGCTCCTTCTAGAAATTTCAATCGTTCTTTTTCGAATATCGGTAAAGATTGTATCCAACAAGGCTTCGCAGTATATGAGGCTATGGAGTTGATCTTCTACAACATTTATCGTTCTTCAGTAGATCTCTATGGAACGTATGAATGCACACAACATTTCAGTCATATACAAGGTCGGGTAGTAAGTTTCTGCTGTACATGTAGATGCAAAGTGCACTTCTAGATACGCAGTTGTTCATTATCATGGTACACAGTGCTGCGAGGTATTTGCAGTACATAGAGCTGTGCATTTCTACAGTACTATTGGATACACATTAGACTTGTAAATGTTCATTAGGCGTATATAACTCATATGGCTGCTCCATAGAGTTTGAAGGTGCATAAGGTTGCTATATATGGTACTAATAGATGCGCAGTAGAATTGTAAATGATCAGTAGGTTTATACAATGGACATCTATAGTACTTATGGATGCGCTGTAGCATTTTGCAATACGTAGAGTTGTGTAGTGTAAATATATATTAGCTAAGCCTGTACAGGACACTTGTACGGCAGCTAGGCTAAGAGTTACTATTTTGATAAATTCTGTAATACGTTTCTGGTTAAAGCTAAATGCGGGTAAAGCACTGCCGTGCAAGTTAAAAGCACACTTAGGTAACATTTCTGACGAAAATGAGATGTTTGCATCAATCGATTCGCAAAAGAAAACTGCATCTATCTACTCTAACGAGAAATCTGACAAACAAATAGATTTGATTAAATAACAAGTTTTTTGCGACTAAAATGTGTGATTCGCTGCAGGATTAAACCGTAATAACTGAATAGTTGTATTTAACAGATAAGAGAGCCGCCTTTCAACTCACGGCTTTTCCTCCCTGTATTTTTCACTATGAGCAATCGCATGTCGATTTTTTATAGTCAAAAAAACAAAAATGTAATCTTTTTACAGAATGAGACAAATATTCACCATTTTGTATGAATGACGTTGAAAAATTTATGAAAAATTAATTCCATAATACTTTTTCGAGACAAAATTTTTTTCGTTCATTTTCTCCGGTCGAAGTTGAAGAGATATAGGAGTCTTTTAAACTTATACGGTAGAGCAGTGAGTAGTCATTTACTGACAGAGGATAATGATTCATATCGGTACTAAGATACCACAGTCGATAAGTGGTCCCCTATAACCATGGACATAGGAAACACGGACTAGGCATGCCATCCTAACTTGTCGAGCGGGATTGAATCCACGGAAGGGGGGAGAATTTCATGAGTGGGGAGAGCCGCCATCTTGCGATGTACCATTTGATTATGCGCACGAGCATTTTTGCCCACAAACTGTGCATGAAAATATAAACATGTGGGCGCTGCCATGTTTTTCGCGAGACATCAAAAGGTGGCGGACCTCCCCCCTCATTGCATCACCACCGAAATGGAATGCCTAGTCCCTTGTTTCCTATGTCCATGCCTGTAACAAACGACACCACCATAAAGTGAGTTAAATTTAAAAGAAATTAAAATTTTACGGAAAATTTAAAGGCGTGCAAGATTAAAACTTTTTGAAGGATACAAAATAATTTGCCTCCGTGTCGTGAAGGTTAGCATCTTTAGGCCTGTCACTCTGTCTGGACATTTCTGGATGGCTGTATAAATTAGATTAAAGAAAAAAATGATAAAATTACATTATTTTGTATATAAATTCAAAATATACCTATTTAATCGGTAACCAATTTTCACCTTTGAAATGTTTATATATTGTCATAAAACAAATACAGTGAAACTCTGAGTCTGGACAGATTTTGGGGTTGGAAGAAGTGAGGAATTACCCAGATAGGGTGGCGTTTTGTAGAAAACGCTTTTGTCTGTTCACACCTATTATGGTGGTAGTGGATTTGGAAGTTTTGGAAGAAATGGATGATAAGAAACATACTTTGGTTGGTGGAATACTGAAATCACAATATAGATTCTCAACTTAGCTTAGCAAAATAATAGCGTCACGTAATTAAACAGATCTAACATAGTTTAACTAAAATTCACAATTATCATGCTTGTTAAAATATTATGTTTTTTTAACTTAATATGCGGATAATTGCTTGACACTCAGGACCTTGTAACGAATGATAAGAGTAACTACAAAAGCCCTAAGCATATACGGGTTCGTTAGGATCTGAATGAAGCGTCATACAGCAGCAGTCTCGACTTGAATGATAGTATGTCTTGAACTGTGGCATCTTAATACCGACATGAATCATTATCATCTGTCAGTAGATGACTACTCACTGTTTAGCTGTACAAGTTTAAAAGACTGTTGTCTTTTCTGTTCAACAAGAAATGTCTGTTCAACTTCGAACGGAGAAAATCAACGAGGAAGATTTTGTCTCGAAAAAGTATTATGAAATTAATTTTTTATATATTTCTAAACGTCATTAATAAAAATGGATGAATATTTGTCTCATTCTGCAAAAAAATTTACATTTTTGTTTTTTTGCTATAAAAAATCGACATGTGGTCACTCATCGTGAAAAATACAGGAGAAAAAAGCCACAAATTGACACGCGGCTTTCTTATCTGTAAATATCTCGACCTTATTGTATTTCGTAGACGGAGCCTCGAACCTTTTACAAGTTAAAAAGACCTCGACTCGACACGCGTTCTTTCTGAGTTGTATTTCCATACGTCATACCTAGCGTTTAGAGGCCAAATACAACTTTTCAGTGACTTACGGTTTAATCCTGCAGAGAGTTACAAATTTTAGTCGCAAACAACTTTTTAATAAATCAAATCTATTTGTTTGTCAGAATTCTTGTTTGCGTAGATAGATGCAGTATTCTTTTGCGAATCGATTGATGCGAAAATCTCATTTTCGTAAAAAATGTGACCTAAGTGTGCTTTTAACTTACACGGCAGTACGTTGCCTGCATTTAGCTTGAAACAGAACCATATTACAAAATTCATGAAAACAGTAACACTTAGCCTCGCTGCTGTACAATTACTCTGTACAACCTTAGGTAACATATATTTACTCTGCACAGCTCTGTGAAATGCACTGTAAAACGCACTGTAAACTGCTACATCGCATTCGTAAGTACTATAGATGTTCATTGCGCAGCCTTGTGCGCTACCAAACTATACTGCGCATCCATAGGAGTCATAGAAACCTACTGAACATGTACAATTCCACTGCGCATCATAAGTATCATATGTGAAAGCCTTGTGTACCTCCAAACTCTATTGAGCAGCCAAATGAGTCATATACGCCTACTGAACATTTACAAGTCTAATGTGCATCAAGTAGTATCGTACAAGTGTACAGCTCTATGTACTTCAAATACTGCGCAGTACTGTGTACTATTATAATTAACATCTGCGTATTCATATGTGTCTCATAAATATTGTTGAGGATCAACTCCACAGTCTTATATACTGCGATGCCTTGTTGGGTGCAATTATAATCGATATTCAAGAAAGAACGGTTGAAATTTCTAGAAGGGGCTACTGCTTTCAAAATTCTCTGTATTGAAATAACTATAAACTTTGATTGCTTCTTCTCGAATGTAGTTAAAGGTTACATTAAATATCAATGCTTACAGAAAGTTTGATACAGAGAACCTGTATGCTTATACAACTTTGAATCAATTGATCTTTCTAGAAAATAGGTAGAAACCACTTATTGACGATTCTAGACATTCCTTAAATAAAAGAACCCTGCGTGGATTGAATCTTACAGAACCTTTGATCGAATCTCACAGAACTCTTGATCTTTCTAAGGTATAAGGGAATTAGGGATAATAAGAGTGAGTAGCTAATATAATTAACAGTGTCAATGTCTCAAAAATGAGAAGACTTCTCAAGATCACATGTCAGAATTTCTAGAAAAAACATTAAATATCGATCGTTGGGTTGCATGTTTAAATTTCACGCGATCTCGTTTCCATTAGCACTAAATAAATAACCATTATTACCTATATATTAGGTCGAAGTTTCTAGAAGCTTCAAGAATCGTCTAGCTCACATAGGTCAACTATATGTTTATGGAAGTTTCGAGAATTAATGGGAATCCTTGAGCCAATCCAAGTAAAGCTTGTGTATCACGGTCGAAATTGCAGGGTTCGAGCTCCTTCTTATTTTCATTAACTCTAGGTAAATAAGCATTTTACCTATGGGTACTATTCATATATGTAATACGCCGACAACCGCGGGAGGGTTCGTTAAGGGAAAAAAACGTGTATGTAGATTATAAATAGTTTAGTACTCCTTTTCAGCGTAATGCCGAGGACGTTCTCTGCGCTGTTTGAGGCAGAAATATATGTCTGCACTCTATTTTTTGACAATTTAGTGCGAAGTATAGGCACTTAGTAATGTATAGGATTATTACATATGTGGTAATCGAAGACTGAAGTTTCTAAAAAAGTAAATAAAACCTTATCAAATAAATTTAGAATCTCTCATTGAAATGTCTGGAAAGTCACAAACATAACAGTAAATCACAAGTCATCGGCTTGCGAATTTATCATAACAAATCGTATGAAACCTATACAATGATGTAGCACAGAAAAATCTCTGGAAGGGTCCGGTCTTATTTTCATTTCATACTCCAAAATTAACCTCATATCATGACCCAGTTTTATAAAGATAAAAATGAAAATAATGATAAATAATTCTCAACAAATGAATTTTAACAGTATTAGGGGTTTGAAATATGCTGATATTAAAACTCTGGAAAATATGATTGTGATCATTGCTGAAAATGTTAGAGATTGATGCTAACACCTGCCAACGAGGCTAATATGACTAACAGGCTATTATAAAAATAGAGTACTTTCTCCTATAATAATAAATATGTTCTTGATATATTTCTAGCTTCTATAAATTTAGATGAAAACTTTATGTATACCCCCTAAGACACCTAAATATGTACGCGCACCATGCGCGCACTGGACCACAGGGCGTGCAACCCACACGCCGTGCGACACGGCATTAGCGTGTGAGGCGTGTTGCGTACTTTTTGGTAAGCCCCAGTCTGTCCACCCTGTATATCATCCCCTACGTGCATACGGTGTGAAAAACCAGCATGCGTGCGACGCACATGCATCGCACTGCGCGCGAATATTGTTATCTAGCTCAGGTTTACTAAGGTAACATTAAGAAGGAAAATGCGATGAGTAAAATTCAAGATTCTCTCATGACCTTTAAGTTTGTGAATCTAATATTCAATCAGCGTCATTGCAAACAAAATAATAATAATTCTTATCAAGTTTTACAGAAAATATAATCTTTAAAATGAGCATTGTACATATGTTATGGACCTATCCTATCGAAATCATATAAATAATAGATTTCTGTTCAAAAATCCAAGATATTTAATCACAAAACTGACTAAATTAGAAGCATCAACATTAAAAGTTACGGCGAAAAAAAGAGATTTTAGCACTGTTTATTGTTTACAAAATAATCTTCAAGGTGAATAAATCAGCTTTAAAAAAAGAATGACACTTGGCAACGCTGTTGCCGGCAGTTATCTTTTAGCAGACCATTATAGCAGACACCCAAAGTTCGAACAAGGCTGCGAATGAGATTGGCAAGAAGTAATTCGAATTTGAATGATCGCAATTACAAACTACGAAGAAAAAAACAGTTAATTTATAATTATCGATGCACAAATTTGTATTTTTTAGTTTAACATCATAAATTATATAAAATAAGTAAACAGAACTTTTGAGTTTTTTAAATTTATGATATAAATACAAAATACTTTTAAATTGTCTACGTAGTTTTTAAAACATAATGAATAATTATAAGAATCCTGTAAACATAAATGTGAAATAAATTAATATTTTTTTTAAATTTGATATTTGAAGTTTATAACAAAAACAATACTTATATTTTCCATTTGAAATTTTTTCTGAACAAAACCAATACTTATAAAAATTGAATAACAATTTTGGAATATAGTAGGTTTTTTCATTAAATTTTGAATAAAAAATTTATAATAGAAACAATATTTGTAAAAAATTCTGTAAATATAAATTTGAAATAAAGTTGGATTTTTTAGACTTTTTGATGATAAATTTATATCCAAAACAATACACAATACATAGAGTCGTAAATGGAAGTGGCCCTATTCTTAAAATGGTCAGGAATCTCGAAGAAGTGGGAAAAGGAGCGTTTCTGTACAAAGCAGTGGAGGAAGCTGCTGAAACACTCGGAAAGCCCGGATTGAGAAAGCACAAGAGAAAAACTTTCGTGAACAGCTCTTCAATAAGAGGATGCACGGTATCTTTCACAGAAATGTGGTGGATCAATTGTCGAGAATGGGAAGTGCCGTATATACTGGAACTTTATATTCTCGACAATTGTTTCTGTTGCTCACTCGAGGCCTGACATGGTTCTTCTTGACTTCGAGAAGCGAACCATGTTCGTTATCGAATTTTCGGCACCAGCTGACAAAAACATCATAGCCAAGGAGAATAAAAAGAAAGAGAGGTATCGAGACCTTACAAGGGAGTTGCAACGATTGTACCCGGAATATTCTGTTAAACTGATCGTTCTTATCATCGGCGCTCTTCGAGGTGCCAAGCTTTCACTTGCTAATAGCCTAAAAAGCATCCCTGCGTGTCAACAATATGCTAGAACACTTGCGGGAAAAATGCAGAAGGCGGTTGTCCTTGGGTCGCTCCGTGTTCTTAGGGTCCACGAGGCTTTTCCTGGATCGTCGTATTGATTCCTTTACAGACTGTAACCACCTATCTCACGGTTGTGAGACGTGGTTATGGGTGAAATTTTCCCGCGATTTCGCTGGAAGCGGTTGCAATTTTTCAAATTAGCACCCGCTCCCGGCGAAATCCTGCGGTTGTCCATATGACAAATTTATATAATTAAAAATTAAAAATTTGTGATATATATATATATAAAATTAAAATATAAAATTAAAGAAATGGGTGATTTTGGAATTCATCTCTTTTGGATAAAAGCTCAATTATTTGATTGAAAAATTAATTATTTTGTTGAAAATGTAACTATTTTGTAAAAAGTCCTCTTTTCTATCAAAAGTTCTACCACTTTGTTAAAATTTTTATTTCTTTTATTTGACGGTTCATCTCTTCAGTTGAAAATATATTTTTGAAACTGAGAATTAATCTGTACCATTTTTGGTTAAAAAATCAGGTATTTTGTTAACAATTCGTCTTTCTTTGTAGAAATTAAATTGCTTTATAGAAAATTTATACTTTTTGATTAAAAATTACATTTCTCGGTTGAATTATCAACTGTAAATAATTTTGGTTGCAAAGTCGTTTTGTTGTAAATGCAACTATATTGTTCACAATTAAAATCATAATTTTTGGGTGGAAAATTCAATTATTCACTTAAAGTTGAACTACTTAGAAAAAATAAATTCATTCTTATTAAGGATTCATAATTATAGATGACAATTCAACTATTTGCCTTTCAATCAGGTTAAAAATTCAGCTTTTTTGTAGATAATATTCTTTTTGGCTTTAAAATTAAAAAATTCATTAAAATTAAATTGACTTTTTTAGTAGAAATTTTATCTTTTTGGTTGAAAATGTATCATTTGTGGCAAAAAATGCAATATTTTGGTTAAAATATGAACAGTACATCTTCTTGGGTTTAAAAGTCAATTATTTCACTAAGAGTTGAACTACTTTGTAAAAAAATACGTTTTTTTAAACGAGGTTTTAGAATTATGGTTGAAAATTTAAGTATTTGGTTGAAAGTTTAATTCTTTGATTGAAAACTCATATTTTTCGTTTAAGAAATTCAACTTTTTGTAGATAATTCGTCTTTTTGGCTTTAAAATTAAATAATTTAGTTGAAAATTCATGTGTTTTGTTTAAAATTGGTCTTTTTTGTAGATCATTAATTTTCTTTGTCGAAAATTCATCTAATTGGTTGACAATTCAACAACTTTGTGCAAATAAACTTTTTCCGTTAAAAATTATTAATCTTTATCTGAAAATGTAACTATTATATAATTGATTAAAAATTAATCGTATATATCGGTTAAGTTGGAAACTCGTTTTTTTTATAGAACATTAATCTTCTTGATCAAAAATGAACGTGTGATTTTTGGTTAAACTATATCCTGTAAATTGTATTAGTTAAAACACCAATTATTTGTTAGAAAATTTATTTATTTGTTCCATTACAAACAACTGTTAAAAACTATACAAATTTGAAAAGAATGGTTCAAAATAGAAAGCCTTGAATTGTTAAATTTGTAGTGTGCTAAATTTTAAGTTTAAACGCTAAAATGTTAATTTAAAAAAAAGATTCAGAAACAATTTAAAACTTCAAATTATTTCAAATAATTTGAAACACGATTTAGAGTTTTGCAGATTAAAAAAAAAGCTTTTTGAGAATTGTACATTATTTAAAAAGAATAACAAAAATTGTTGTGATTGTTAAGAACATTGAAAATGATTTTTTATTTTGACAAATAAATTTTAAGTGACTATTTCAAAACATTTTAAAAATTAAAAAAAAAGAATCCGGAAGATTTTAAGGGAATTATTTTCTTTTGCATTTTTTTAATTTTAGGAAAAAAATCTCATTAACAAAATATATCGTTTTTCAACCCAAAAGTTTCCTTTTTTACAAATTAAGTTAAAGTTTCAACCAAAAATTGAATAGTCCAATTTCTATATAAAAACGATTCATTTTGAATCAATCCTAGAATAGTTACATTTTCAGATAAAAAAAATAATTTTTAATCGAAAAAATAAATTTTCAATAATGTTCTTAAATTCTCAACCAATAACATGAATTTTCGACCAAGAAAATTAATGATCTACAAAAAAAGACAAATTTCAAACAAAATACATTAATTTTCAACGAAATTATTCAATTTTAAAGTCAAATAAACGAATTATCTACAAAAAGTTGATTTTTTTCGGCGAAAAATATGAGAATTCAATCAAAGAGTCAAACTTTCAGCCAAATAGTTAAATTTTTCACCATAATTATAAAACCTTGTTGAAAAAAAAAACAGTATTTTTTTTACAAAGTAATTCAACTTTTAGTGAAATAATCGACTTTTAAGCCCAAAAAGATGTACAGTTAATATTTCAACTAAACAATTGCATTTTTGACCAAAAATGATACATTTTTTACGAAAAAGATTAAATTTCTACCAAACAAGGTCAATTTCCAACAAAATATATGAACTTTTAACAAAATTATTTGATTTTAAAGTCAAAAAGAGTAACATCTACAAAAAAGCTGAATTTTGAACCCAAAAATGTGATTTTTCAACCAAAATTTTAATTGTCGACCAAATAGTTTAACTTTCACTCAAAGTTGAAGTACTTAGTTAAAAAATTAATTTTTTCTTATTAAGGGTTCATAATTATAGTTGAAAATTCAACGATTTTCCTTCAAGTTAAATTTTTTGTAAAAATTTTACTTTTTTGTTAAAATTGCATCTTTGGGCGTTAAAAGTCAACAATTTGATAGAAAGTTAAACTATTTGGTCGACAATTAAAATTTTGGTTGAAAAATCATATTTTTGGGTTAAAAATTCAACTTTTTGTAGATGATACTCTTTTTGACTTTAAAATTAAATAATTTTGTTGAACGTTCATATATTTTGTTGGAAATTGACCTTGTATGGTAGAAATTTAATCTTTTTGGTTAAAAATGTATCGTTTTTGGTCAAAAATGCAATTGTTTGGTTGAAATATGAACTGTACATCTTCTGGGGCTTAAAAGTCAATTATTTCACTAAGAGTTGAATTACTTTGCAAAAAAATACTGTTATTTTCAACAAGGTTTTATAATTATGGTTAAAAATTTAACTATTTGGTTGAAAGTTCAACTCTTTGATTGAAAACTCATATTTTTCGCTGAAAAAATCAACTTTTTGTAGATAATTCATTTTATTGACTTTAAATCTAATTAATTTCGTTGAAAATTAATGTATTTTGTTTGAAATTTGTCTTTTTTTGTAGATCATTCATTTTCTTGGTCGAAAATTCATGTTATTGGTTGAGAATTCATCAACTTTATTGAAAATTAATTTTTTTGATTAATTGTTTTTTTTTAATCTGAAAATGTAACTATTCTAGGATTGATTAAAAATGAATCGTTTTTATCTGGAAATTGGACTATTTAATTTTTGGTTGAAACTTTAACTTAATTTGTAAAAAAGTAAACTTTTGGGTTGAAAATCGATATATTTTGTTAATTAGATTTTTTTCCTAAAATTAAAAAAAATGCAAAAGAAAATAATTCCCTTAAAATCTTCCGGATTCTTTTTTTTTTAATTTTTAAAATGTTTTCAAAAACTCACTTAAAATTTATTTGTTAAAATAAAAAATCATTTTCAATGTTCTTAACAATCACAACAATTTTTGTTATTCTTTTTAAATAATGTACAATTCTCAAAAAGCTTTTTTTTAATCTGCAAAAGTATAAATCGTGTTTCAAATTATTTGAAATAATTGCAAGTTTTAAATTGTTTCTGAATCTTTTTTTAAATTAAAATTTTAGCGTTTAAACTTAAAATTTAGCTCACTACAAATTTAACAATTCAAGGCTTTCTATTTTGAACCATTCTGTTCAAATTTGTATAGTTTTTAACAGTTGTTTGTAATGGATTGTTTTAAATGAACGGTCAAATATTGCTGATAATTAATGAAATTTTCTTTTTTTAATTAAAAATTTTTAAATTGAATGGGTTTAAAATAAAAATTGTTTATACTAAAATAATATTTCAAGTCATAATCGAAAACAAATAAATAAATTTTCTAACAAATAATTGGTTTTTTAACTAATACAATTTACAGGATATAGTTTAACCAAAAATCAAACGTTCATTTTTGACCAAGAAGATTAATGTTCTATAAAAAAAACGAGTTTCCAACTTAACCGATATATACGATTAATTTTTAATCAATTATATAATAGTTACATTTTCAGATAAAGATTAATAATTTTTAACGGAAAAAGTTTATTTGCACAAAGTTGTTGAATTGTCAACCAATCAGATGAATTTTCGACCAAGAAAATTAATGATCTACAAAAAAGACCAATTTTAAAAAAAACACATGAATTTTCAACTAAATTATTTAATTTTAAAGTCAAAAAGACGAATTATCTACAAAAAGTTGAATTTCTTAAACGAAAAATATGAGTTTTCAATCAAAGAGTTAAACTTTCAACCAAATACTTAAATTTTCAACCATAATTATAAAACCTCGTTAAAAAAAACGTATTTTTTTACAAAGTAGTTCAACTCTTAGTGAAATAATTGACTTTTAAACCCAAGAAGACGTACTGTTCATATTTTAACCAAAAAATTGCATTTTTTACCACAAATGATACATTTTGAACCAAAATGATTAAATTTCTACTAAAAAAGGTCAATTTAATTTTAATAAATTTTTAAATTTTAAAGTCAAAAAGAGTATTATCTACAAAAAAACTGAATTTTTAACCTATTTTAAAAGCAAATAGTTTAGTTTTCAACTATGAATATGATTCCTTAATAAGAAAGAATTAATTTTTTTACTAAGTAGTTCAACTTTAAGTGAATAATCGAATTTTCCACCCAAAAATTATGTTTTTAATAATATATTTGCATTTACAACAAAACGACTTTGCAAACAAAAAATATTTACAGTTGATAATTCAACCGAAAAATGTAATTTTTAATCAAAAAGTATAAATTTTCCATAAAGCAATTTAATTTCTACAAAGAAAGACGAATTGTTAACAAAATACATGATTTTTTAACCAAAAATGGTATAGATTAATTGTCAGTTTCAAAAATATATTTTCAACGAAAGAGATGAACCTTCAAATAAAAGAAATAAGAATTTTAACAAAGTAGTGGAATTTTTGATAGAAAAGAGGACTGTTTTTACAAAATAGTTACATTTTCAACAAAATAATTAATTTTTCAATCAAATAATTGAGTTTTTATCCGAATGAGATGAATTCCAAAATCACAAATTTCTTAAAGTTCTTTCAAATGCGGACCAAGGTTTAAATAAGACTATTATAATA
>NC_046660.1:125943182-125946714 GCF_010883055.1 Belonocnema kinseyi | reverse complement strand
AATTCATATTTTATACTCTAAGTAACGTAACCTCAAAATACGCGCATTAAAGAGATGCGCGAAGTATTCAAATCATGAGAATCGCCAGCCCAGAATCGAAATCTGGAAATATTAAAATCCCAATCTCTTCATTTTATTTCAAAGCAGATAGAGATATAAATAGAACCGCTGAAGTATTCCGACCGGCAATCGTGTACCTTCGAGTTTTCAAATTCAGAAGAGGAGAAATGGGTTGCGCGCGCAACCCAGGCATTTATATCATCTCCTTCCATATTCACACGGACATAGACGTGTCATAGTATTGGACTACGTCTCGTTTCAGATCTGGTATCACTGGCTGCACCAACCTTCACCCAACGAAAATATTATCGACTAATCAGCTTTATCTAGAAAGAGATAGATCTATGTCTTATATGTTGCTTCTCTCTCTAGAGCCCATTACTGTTCTCCCCACAGCGTTACCGGTCCATTTCTATATGTCGATAGTTCTATATTTGCAACTATCTCATTACAGCATTATCATAACTTTAACCGTTCATCATCCTTAACTCTCGGACTTTATTGTGTGAACGATGTTTGTTACTTTAATTATTGGCGTGCGCCGTCTAAATTTGAGAGCACGCGAGATTTGATATTTAAATAGTTAGTATTTAATTTCTCCCAACACATACTGCCCGCCGCCTCAACTTAGCGCATTGCTCACGCAAAGCTCATACGTTACAGATTCTTTCGATTCTCGCTGTTCGTCGTTATTCGAACCAGCCGAGTCGAACGGCGGGAAGTGTAGCGAGTATATCTATATCGACACACTGCTGTTTAGACGCCGAGATTTCGCGTATGAAAACATTAAATGGGTCGGGTTTCGCTTTTCCCACCTAGCACCTTTTGATAAATCAATGTGATCATTTCATACGTGGAGCTGCTCCGTTTTTGCATTTTTAGAATCGCAGCTGCTCGTTGTTTAAGCGAAGCTCGTCTAGCATTTTGAATCGTAAAATTTATATCTTACCGACGCGCTGTGATTCAGATTTCGTTACGTACCCGATACAAAAGTAAAACAGTGTATGCTCGATGCTTTAGAACAGCTGATATTCAACTTATTTATGTTGTGAGTTCTACATAAAGAACTGCTCTATGTCAATACTTACTCAATTGATGTAGTTTGGTATTGCTATAGTGTCGGTTCCAAACTCAAACCCATAAAATTACAAATTAAATGAAGAGTTCCAGTTCCACTTTTTTACCTACAGACTTCTAATCTATGCGAAGCGTATAACTCCAAGATATTATTGAACTAATATAGTCGCATATTTTTTCCGGTGTAGTAGCTCTGTCACAATAAGTCCATTATTACGATATCGAAATAACGGAGGCAAACCACATAATACCACAGTACTTATATTTCTCCAGCATATGCCAGCTCAAGTATTCGGCGAACATGTACTTTTTCAAGATTTTCATAAACATATACTCATTGAATGCAACTTTTCTTTGCTTTCCTATAATGCAGTTTCCCCATAAATCTTTTGTTTTGTCACAAGCCGCCACATTTCACAAAACTTCAGACGCCATCCTTCACGCGTTTCAAATATTACAGATGACTACTACGAAAGTCAAGACGCTGTACATGTTCCGCGACGTTGCCACGTGTTTTCATAATTTTACAATTTAAAAAATAACTCATTATGTTATGTTCTCTAACAAAAAGAAAAACTACTGTCATTAAGAAGCACTAGCTATATCACTACAATCACTAACGTATAAAATGTTTTTCAACTCTTAGGGGTCGGTAAGACTAAATTTTTAAATTTTTTTTGTAAATTCTTTAGTGATTTTAAACATGATCATCTAAATGTATGACCCTCACGAAACTGAAAAATTTTTCGATAATACTTCTGTATGTCACATTAGACATGCCCAACCCGGGGAAATTTCCTGCGAGAACAGATGTTCAGAGAGGAGACGCGTTCCACAGTTAGAGGAAATGCACTTTTTTCGTATAAAAATGTCCAGAGCCTTCAATTTTGGTTCAATTTAGAATTTTTTGAAAGTAGTGTTTATGAAATTCTGAACAACTGGACGTTCTGAACTCTTGTCCCCTCCATTTTTTTATTAATCATTTTTTCATCAAAGTATGGAAAAACTGAAATTTTGTGCATAACAATTTTTTACTCTTAAATAACTGATTACGTTAACTTTATTTTATCTTAAATTAATGTTTACGGACTCATAAAAAGCAAATAATTTGTTCATCATTTCATTTATTTGTCATAAACAAATTTTATGAACTAATAAGAAAAAAGTCCTATTGTTGGCAAACAAAATTTTCTGTTTGCTAAAAGTGTGTTATATTAATACAGGAATGACATTTAATTACAAAACTAATTGAGAAGTTTATGATAACCATTGTTATGAACAATTATTGTGGCAAGATATTACAATTTTTTATTTTTTAAAATTATAATTTCTTTTAATCACCGAGGCGACTTTAGTTTGCCCTTAAAATAATTCATATTTCTTAATATTCAATCAAATATAACAGTTTAAAGTTTTATAAGCAAATCATGTAAACAAATTCAAAATTTTGGCCTTTTTGCGTAGAAAAAAATTTGTTTGCACTGGAAGGAATTTAAGCTGTTACACGAATGAATGACTGATAGTCACAAAAATATTTGAAAAGTTAATATGTTATAAATAATTCTCGTGACAAAATCTTTAAATTAAATTTTTTATCCAATTTTAATTATCTTTAAGCGCTACACTGGATACGGATATTTCTAAAAAATGTATTTTTGATAATATTTAGTAACCTATAAGAACTTGACTATTTATGAAATATTCAAAAAACAAATTCCAAATGTTGGCAATTTCACTTGGAAAAAGTCGGGTTTTCAATTTCAACAGATTGAAAATGAATCATAACACTGCATGCTAATATTCACTCAATACAAAACCTTTTGACAATAACTAACCGAATTGCTAGGTGAACTACCAATCTTGCAAAGATTCATGTCAGGAAACGGGATTGGTAATTAATGCAGAAAAAGAAGTACTTTTTTATAAGTTTAAGATGTTTCAAACATTTCTTCTTTCGTAACTGATACATGGATTCGAACTCACTAACAGTTTGTGTGCTAAATAAGTGTTAGTAGCAACACAAGAAAACTTGCGGGAATTGTACTCTCGAATATTCCTGTATTCTTTATTCCGAACTTCACCTGCTTCTTCGGAAAACTGTCCGATTGGCAGGAGAAAATTTTTCATAACAACACGTCCATCCAATGATATCTTATGGACAGTTACAGACATGTAGTAAAACGGATATAAATGTACGTAAGTAGATATACTGGGGCAGTTCTGTATAGATTCCTGTACCTACATTTACCGACATTCAGAAATTGATGTGAATTCAGAGATACTAGAATATGAGTACATGAGCCATCGGAATAGTTTTCTCGAAGAACTTGAAAATGGACTTTATGTGGCCATTTCTGGATTCCACTATCCATCTAGATTTCGTTATTAGCCGAGC
>NC_046660.1:125915058-125943082 GCF_010883055.1 Belonocnema kinseyi | reverse complement strand
AATATAATAATAAGTGAATGCCGAGGTTTCAACTTTTTCAAGTCATTAGGCCTACTTTGCTGAAAGGCCTTTGAAAAAGTGATTTCTTAGTCAAGTTCAAATCTTCAGCGCTTAGCGTTCGCCCGTTCTGAGAAGCGCGCTATATGAGTCAACGGTGTTGACTCATATTGTCTTTGTTTTGGCTAAACATATTAAGGACCACTTCTTGATGCGTGTTTCGTATACAGACATCGCTTGTGTCGCTAAAGCTATTAGGATTGGTTCTATTCGCTGATCATGGGCGCTTAGCATTCGGCCCTCTGGCGAAGGGCACACTGTTATTATCGATGTGCGCACTAGTTACTAATGTTACTTTGGGTACCATTTCTGCCTTTAAAGAATTGATTAATTAGTCAACTTAAAATCTTGGGCGCTTAGCGTTTGATCGTTTTGAGAAGCGCGCTATATGAGTCAGCGGACTAAGCGAAAGTATGACAGACCACGATCTTAACCGTGATTTCTATGTTGACATCGCTTTTGTAACAATATCTGTTGTAATTCGTTTTACTCACTGATCTTGAGCTCTTAGCGCCGCATAGCGCTAAAACTTTTCATTTTTTTGGATTTTTTTTACGGATATTTCATCCGGCACTTATAAGCTTCAATATTACAAAGTTTCAGCTAAATCCACCGAAAGCCATTTTCCCATACATTTAGTGCGGGGTCCTTTAACTTAATCTGCACTCATTCCACATTCCACAGTTCTCAGATTTACTCTTTAATGAAGCAGATTTCTGATTTCGTGTTGGTCTTAGAATGTTTCCCGGGTTTTAAAATCTTCATTTAAGTTAATCACAAGGTGTGGGGAGGATCCGTAACGGGTGACAAGCCTTAAATGCAATAGGGCTCACGAGGCAATCGTTTTTATAAGAAAAAAAAGTCATCATTGGCAGCAATTGACAAACCCAAATGTGACCGTAATAGTGTCTGAATAGCATTTATATTAATTTAAGTGTGCTATCTACCAGACCCGTTAACAGAAAAGTATATAAAATATATTAAATGATATTGATTAAAGTATGCTATCTACCAGACCCATCAACAGAAAAGTATTGCTGTACTCTAAAGGCCCTCTTAAATTGACAAATCCCAATACAGGCGAACTGGTGCAACTTTGAAACCGAAAGATGCAATTAATCTATAAACTGTACTTCCGTAAGAAATACTTGCAACTAAATTCTAATTTTAAACAAGAAAGTGCTGTTAACAGACTAAACCAACTAGCAACTGAAATAGTGGCAAAACTAAACGACAAGGAATGCTTATAAATAATTGTGCACTTAAACTGCTACACGGAAAAAGCTTAGAAACTAACTGTACACTTAAACTACTACACGAAAAAAGCTTACAAACTAACAGTACAACGATTAGAGTCGTTTCAAGATGGCATCCGGCAGATCCTGGATGATCGGATGATTAGCGTTTAGGGATTCTTTTTTCCCCAGACGAGGCAAGTATAGGGATTCCCTCGTCGGACCGGAGAGGTCTCTCTCCTCGCCTGTACCTCTCTCCGCACCTCGAGCACTGACTGACCTTCACTACCGATCGGCCGCACGAGAAGCAAAACACCCCTCTCGGGACCGAGCAAGCCTGATAAGGGTGCCCCGATTTGTCGCAATTCCACCATCCGTTCTCCGGTGGTGGCATCAGCGACAGAAGGAAAGCCACCTCGTACATCTTACGAGCCCCGAGGTGGAGCGAGCTCAATTCTGATACAGGGCCAGATTTTGATTATAAAACGGGCTTGGACATAACCTTCCCGTTGCTGATAGCTCAACAAGTGGCCCGGCCGACGACATCCGAAGCGGCTCTAATTGTGCCATTGTGGCGCGATGAATGGAAGCCGGTAGTCCCATTAGGGCCGACACTAGCATGACCAGACACGCGAACGGCGAAGGACTCTCCAAACCCAGACCAGAACGAGAGGGACCCTCTTCCGCCACAGCGGCGGAGGGGAGGAATTCCAAATGTACCCTATTTTCTGGCTTCAAGCTGACTACTTCGGCGGGGACTTTCTTCTCCCTCATCCGTCTCTCGGTCCTGGTGGCGGTTAGGGTCTTGGGGATGGCTCCCTTCGATTTTCCAGAGCCTTCCTGGACCGCGAAGGCGGACGAGATGGGCGATCAGGATTCCGGTGGTTCACTTCTGAGGCCTCCCTCGCGTCCTAGTCCCTCGCTTGTCTGCTGATCTGGGCAGTCTGCTGTCTGTGTTTCCAGGCTTTCGGGACCTACCTCTTCTTCTTTTGTCAGAGTTTTGGTATCCTCCAACTTCGGCACCGTCACAGGTCGATATGGACGGTCCTGGATTATTACCGGGAACGGTGGGAACTGATCTTTGACTTCCACCGGGTTGTTCGATATCCCGAACAGGGGGTCCGCGTTCAGATCCCTGGACCTCCTCCGGATCACGAAATGTCAG
The DNA here is from genome assembly GCF_010883055.1 of Belonocnema kinseyi. Lineage (NCBI taxonomy): Eukaryota > Metazoa > Arthropoda > Insecta > Hymenoptera > Cynipidae > Belonocnema > Belonocnema kinseyi. Next base: position 125,940,625 of record NC_046660.1, on the reverse strand, counting down.
TTGAAGATGACTCATCGTCGGACCTGTGGGACCGTTTTCGGACAAAAAGTCGGGTACTTCTCCCCTCGGAGTACCATCATTTAACTACGAAGAAGAATTTTCATTAATTAAGCCTGGGTGAATTGACCAATAATGTTTAAGGTCCTTTACGTGGGCCTTCTCTAGTATTCCAGACCCATCTTGGATCTCATAAACTACCAGATTAATGACTTTCGGGACCTTAAATGGTCCTGCGTATTCAGGGGATAGTTTCTTAGCGACATAATCGACAGCCGACGACAAAGTGTGAATTTTACGCAAGACGATATCTCCTACTTGATTACGAATATCTCGTCTACGGCGGTTATAGTACCTTTCCTGACGGTCAGATGCTAAGTCCAAATGATACGCTACCAAATCTCTAAGGAATGACAACCGTTTGAGCCTACACTCCCATTCTTCCACAGCTAATTGCACGTCATCAAGGGTTCCTTTCTCCTGCCTTCTCAGTGATTTTGCCTGTCTTGGCTCTCTTCCGTAGTTTAAGAGCGCTGGTGACACGTGAGTGGAGCTATGTATGGCGGTGTTGTACGCGAAACGGAAATCTGGGAGCTCCCAACTACGATGATCACCCTTGACAAAAGATGATATTATGGTCTTTCGTACTCGGTTTACCCACTCTACCGGATTAGCTTGCGCATGATACGGTGCGGTAGTCGAGTGTCTAATTCCCAGTTCCAAAGTGGCCTGTGAAATCAACTTGTTCGCAAACTCGGTGTCATTGTCAGTGAAAAGAACTTCGGGAGTTCCCCATCTGAAGATGACTGCTTCCTCGAATGACTTTTGGACATTAACGACATTCGCTTTTCTTAAAGGCAGGACCTCTGTCCACGTGGTAAGCATGTCTTGGAAGACGTGCTTTTGTGTGCTGCACTAATAGCCTCTACCCGAAGCTCCAAAGGTAAGACCAGCTTCCAAGCCTCCAAATCAGACAGTAATGGCTCAGTAAGATGGTCAGGGCGCTGACAATAAAGTCGGCTGTCCTCTAAATTCCAGTCAGGAAACTGATACGGCATCTTTTGAACTAACTTTGCCCTTCGGGTGTACCATAGATCATCTGTTTTCCCGATGACGCATACAACCTCTTAGTCTGGCTCATAGATTCTTGAAAGAGCATCTGATACGTAGTGAGGGGCACCTTACCTGTGTTTAACCTCAAAATAATATTCAAATAATTTAAGCGCCCACCTACCTAATCTACCAGTATGATCTTTTAGGTTGTAAAGCCACTGCAGACTACTACGACCTGAAATCACTATAAAGTGATACTCTTCGAGATATGGTCTAAATTTCTCGTCTCACCATATCACCGCCAGACACTCTTGTTCGGTGACAGTGTGGTTTCTGTCGGCGCCCTGCATAGATTTGCTGGCAAAGGCTACGACATGCTCTTCAACGTCTTGGATCTGGGCAAGGACTGCTCCTAAACCCGTACTGCTCGCGTACGTTTTTCAGTAGAACGGTAGACTAAAGTCTGGTCTGGATAATGTAGGGAGGTTATTAAAGCTGATTTTAGATCTTGGAAAGCCTTTTCCAGATCACCCGCCCTATTCGAATGTTCGATTTTTATTTAGTAATCGATAAAGGGGTTCAGCTTTTGTGGCAAAATCTTTCACAAATCGCTTATACCACGAAACCATTCCCAAAAACCTATGAGTTTACGCAAATTAGTAGGAGTCGGATAAGATGTTATTGGCTCAATCTTTTCAGGGTTAAGGTGCATTCCCGTTCTATCCACCCGATAAACGAGATAGCGCACCTGCCTGCAACCAAACTTGCTCTTGTCTGGATTGACAGTAAGTCCATCACTTATAATCACATTCTGAACTCTCTCTAACCATTGGATGTGCTCTTCAAAGGTTTTACTCACTACTATTGTATCATTCATGTATGCGAAAGCATGGGGCTCAAATTCCGGTTTCATCAGTCGGTCCAGCAAACGCTGAAACGTTAACGGAGCTCCTGATAAGCCGAAAGACATTCGGTTATAATGATAAAGCCCTTTACCTGAGACAGGAAAAGCAATGAACGCTTTGCACTTCTCTGAGAGGGGAATCTGATGAAACTCCTGACTAAGCCCAATGTTAGAAATGCATCGTGAGGAAGAAAGCTTATCTAAAATAGCGCTAATGTTTCTCATTGTTTACGCGTCTTTCTTTGCTACCTCATTCAATTTCCTGGAATCAGTGCAAAGTCAATCATTTGCATCAGACATTCTGACCATTACTAAAGGGTTACACCATTCACTCTTACTTGGACTAATAATTCCCTCATCTTTGAGCCTTAGGATGGATTGTCGTAGGTATTATTCTTTTCCCGGTCTGATTCCAGAGCATCCGCTGGAGCTCGCAGAGTATTGACCGGATTTACCACATCTGTAGCAAAATATACTTTTGGGTTTAAGGCAGGAACGGGACCGCGTCTCATTGCAATTGCAACAAGCATGCGATCCGAAAGAGTTAGCCACAGGAGGGGCCTGTACCTCCGGAGGACCCATTGCAGCCCAAGCACTATGGGTAAAAAAGCTACTATGGGTAAAGCATCCAGATACTTTGGATGTAAATTATTAATAGCTAATTGTAATGGTTCTAACTCGGATATCGGAGAGTCATAATGCCGGAAGATTAAGCGAATATTTAGCAGGTAGTCCCCTATTGGTTCATCTGGACCTTGAGTCCTTTGACGTCCCTCAACCCTAACTCCCGCTTGAAAATTTAAACCTCCATACCTACGCCTTAAAGCAGAGGTAAATTCCCCCCATGTTTTCCATTTATTACTATTAAATTGGTACCAATGTTAAGCGGAGTCTTTCAACAAAAAACGAAGTGATCTAAAAAGATCTCCATCTGTCAAAGATCGATCCCTGCTACACTCCTCGACTTATGTGAGGAGCTCCTCCGCCCTACTATCTCGTTTTCCATCAAAAGTAAGGTTTCATTTCCTAACTACTGCATGGATATCACACCTGCCTCTAAGATTCGCAAATTTTGGTATATCAGATGAGGGTGAATTGCTTAAAGCACTAGGAGAAGACATTTGTGGTCTAGTTCTATTATCCAAATAACTGTTAGGGATATTTTCAGTACAGAAGGGATTGAACCGTGCCCTGAAAAGAGGTGGGAATCATTGTGAAGCGACTAGCGGAAGTATATAAAGGTGCTGTTGGTTCGTATGAAGCAAACGGTACTCCACTCGCTCTTGTTCTCGCAAAGGTAACACTAGCTATACTTGTAGCCGGTGTGAACAAGAATTCCGTATCCGCGTTGGTACTGTGAGTAGTGGGGAAAGTTGTCTGAGCACGCGATGTCCCTATTGGGTCACTGGAAGTAGTGGATGAGGTCATCGGAAGCCTTTTTAATTCGGCGGTGAAGTCACGCTTTCCACTCGCCTCCCAAGTCTGATGCACATGGCAACAGTGCTGGTGGAACCTACACAGTAAAATAAATACTTAAAGTTGTATTCGACTTAATTTCAAATTTGACTTCAATGCAGGAAGTACCTGAATTTAAGTGTGCAAACTATCTTGAGGGCAAACTGAAATAACCTGTAAGGCTTTCGTCACCTAAAATAAACGAATATACCAGTCCTGAATTTCAGGGTCGTACTACCTTGCATGATATTAAAGAACGCTTGCGCTACTATACAGCTCGTGGCTATTTATTCCAATCGCAGACTACTCCAATACTCCATGTCGCGTTGGTCAGTGTCGGCTATGATACTATGTTTCAGTAATTCGTGGAGTTTTCTTTTCACAGATTTAAAAAAATTCTACAGCAAAATCAGTTCCAATTATCAGCCAATATTTTGATTATTAAACCAATCAAAAGAATTAAATTATTACAAAACTTTTTATTTCGCAACGTGAACGCCCTTTCAATACAATACGCACGCAATTGTCTGAAGATTTTGGACCGTACCTGCCCCCGCTATACCATTTCTCCTACTTTTCCTGTATTTTTTTACAAATTTGAACCCAACTTTAATATTTTCTAAAACGAATAACTATTATATAAGAACAGCTGAGATGTGTCGGTAAGGCGTGAGAAATTCCTCGTTTTTAGTTAGAATATTATCCTTATTTTTCAGTTAGGATAGTATATTAACTCAGGGTTACACTAGTTTTCGGTATACATATATTCTTAATTGAAGAGCGAGTAGGCCTGAATTTCAGGTCATGCTTCCCTGGATTTCAAATAGTCCCCACCTGAATTTCAGGGATCTAATTCCCTTAATTTAATTTTCGGATGTAATTCTTAATTTCAGATTGCCTATGCTTCTTTTTTTGACACCTTGAAATAAGCCGAATGTTCGACTTAAATTAAGTCAATTGCGGAGTCGGTTGTCTCCGCCCACAATTTATCGATTCTGATGGTGTAGCGATCCCTTTGGTTCCAAACGCGGATTCTATAATGTTCTAATTAAAACTTCCCTGTAAAAAAGAGAAAAAAAGAAAACCCTATAAAAAAACTAAACCGAGAAAAAGAAAAAAACTCAGTTATGATCTGCCATAATTCACAATGGCAAAAAAGTAAATATCCCTAATAAGCCAATAAAATTACAAAAACTCTCTTAACTTACAATGTCAATAAAAGGCGAATATTGTTAAAAAATTGGTAAAATTACATCCCACCAAATATAATAAACAAAAAAGCTCTCAAAATAAATAAGGAAACCACAAGAGCACCGATAAATCAGTAAAAAAATCGCGCCTATCAAACACAATCAGGTATGAAATTAACATCAAACCCACAGAAGTGAATCTCAGGGTAACAGGTAAATATCAGGAAATGCAATGGGCAATTTCATGAAATTCAAGAAAACAAAATAACAGATCACAAAAAATGCATCATCTGAATTCAATAAATAAACGACATAGCGAATCCAATAAATCGCATAGTAAACAATTCACATGAATAAATAATTCAAACAAATTCATGTAAGTAAGCAATTCGTACAAATAAACAATTTACATAAATAAATGTAAATAACACATAATTAGCTTACACTAGGTAAACCATTCACTTCTGTTAAAATCCAGATAACATTAAAATGATCAAAATCGATCTACCCTATCACCTGTCATAGCTGGGTTGCCTTTAGTTCAAGATACTTGTTTCTTTCGTTGCAAAAAAAAAAACACACTCACTAAACTCTTAAACTCCCTAATCTACAACGTTGCTTGTCCCACATTGGACGCCAGAAATATATAACATCATTCTCAGCTTCGAGAGATGCGAACAGAAAATGGCGTTACAAAAATTTGACTTACCTTTACAAGGCGCCAGGGAACCTTCCGGTGCCACCCGACGGAAAGAGAAATGAAGAAAATGGAATTTTGAAATGAATTATATCTAAAAGCTTGATTAAATGCTCTAACTCTTGGTGGAGGGATTATTCGTGGGGTAGGAAACGTGTAACCCTTTTTTTAAATAAGAATAATTCAAACTAGTTTATGAATGCGAAAGAAAAAGAATAATGAGTTGAGAAATTTATTAAATGTCCGTTAAATTAAACTCATGGTGGCATTCGCGAGAAGGGCGTGACTTGTAATTTTACAGGTTAATCGGATGCTCCAAAAACTTCTGCTATTTTCATCCTTACAAGTGATTACACATAAACATTATTTTAAAAGAAAAAAAAACTAGTTAAAAGGAAACATTCTGGGTAACGAAAGAAGAGAGAAAAAAAAGTTACGGGATAATTCATAAAACTACAACGCACAGCAAGATACCGCAAAGGCGCACACTTGTGAAACCCGACGAACGAAAACAAGAAATTCTTTATCGCGAGAAACAAATACACTCCGCGAAATTCATTCTGCTTTAAAAGACAAGAGACTATGACTACGAGTGAAAGAAAACTAAGACGCCTACCTTTGTCTCCCTGAAGCCGATGTGAATCTTGCCTTGCTTTCTTGGCGCCTTCCCGCTCGTCTCCGCTTGTTCACTGGTTCGATCCTGGAGGTGCTGCTCCCTATAAGCTTTAATTCTGGCTCATACGGTGTAGTAGGTTACGTCGTAACCAACCTGATAGTGGTACGCTAGTTACCACCCGGCGCACTAGTAGTGGTAATTATGGCTGCCAGTTATTATGACACGTGCCGCGCCGGATGTTCCATTGGTGTTTTTATTAAATAAAATAAGTGACAATTAACCTGGATGGCATAGGCTAATGATCGAGTCGAAGTATATACGGAATTGGACCTGAGAACTGTGGGTGAGTGGCCGGTAATAGCGGTGTGTTGTGGTTTGGATGACAACTGAGTGTTAATACTGGAACTTTCCAGAATTTCCTCCGAAACTTCGAAGATGTTCCGGATTCATTATTCCGGATTCCAGGGAAAGGAAGGCAGGACGTCTGGCTTGAAAAATATATAAAGTTTTCCTAACCCTGAACTACAAATAATAATAAACAATTACTCGAAGAGCACTGTCTCTAAAACAAATAAGTCATATAAGTAAGTAAACTTAACTTAATCTGCACTCCTTCCACATTCCATAGTTCTCAGAATCACTCCTTAATGAATTAGATTTCTGAGTTCGTGCTGGTCTTAGAATTTTTCATGGTTTTTGAAACCTTCATTAGTGTTAATCGCACGGTGAGGGGAGGATCCGTAACGGGTGGCAGACCACCTTGTTACACAGTTTTTTAAATAAAAAAATTCTTGTTTAATACTTTTTATTTATTTTCCAAATAAATTTTTCCATCATTTATACCGTTCTGAAACACGGTCTTTCAGACATATTTTTGATTTTACCATTTTTTCATTATTCTCTGAAACTTTGAAACTTTACAATTACTTGTACTTTTACTGCGTTCCGAGCTATGCAAGTACGCCGTGTTATCAGTTATCAGATTTAAAGACGTGAGATTACATTGGAAAAAGGAATGTTTAACAGTTTCTGTACTTTGACCAGCGTCAACAAATTCAACACTCTGAAAGTAGGTCCATTTATTACCTACGCTGAAAGTCACAGATTAACAAGCAGAAACTGTAATTCTACAACGCCTTGCTTTATTGTGAGTCAAAAAGTAGTATGGTTACAAGATTGTTTAGAACTTCTACCATGCAAGTGGTATTCACCTTATAATGAAAGTAGTGAAATTGCACTAGTTTTTTGTTTGGTAATTTCATCATTCTAAGTGGTACCATTCTTTTATTTTTACAGTGTACTTTTGGCCTCTTTGAATTTAAAAAAAAAACTCTATCACTTCCAACTTAATAAGAACTTTACAAATATAAAATGTAATTCCAATTTAACAAAGATTAGAATTTTCTATATTTTAAATTATTTTCTTCTAATTTAGACAAAAAAAACGGAAATAATAAACTCTTTCCTCAAACACAATAAAAATCATGAAAATGAAAAATGGCCTCTTCCAATTAAAAAAACTGTATCTCTTCTAACTCAATAAAAACTTTAAAATATCATACGTACTGCCAATTTAACAAAAATGAGAATTTTATTATTTCAAGGTTGATAAAAATGTTAAAAATACAATGCTTCACATTTTTCCACACATTAAAAATGTAAGCATAAAAAAGTTCCTCATGCAATTGGAAAGAATCTAAAAACCAAAATTGATTTTTTTTTCAAATTTGGTCCTTTCAAATTAACAATTGTTACCTTAAAAGCTTAAATGTTACACTCTGAATCTTCAAATAAAAGAAAATCGTTTAATTAATGAATACATTAATTTATTTTCACTTTAAAATTAGTTTATAAAGTTTGAATCAGAAATTTCAATTTGCTTAATTATTAGGGCTTTCGTATTCAAGAAGTTAAATTTTCAACGTCAAAATCTGTAAATTGTATAATGTCAAACCGATTTAGAATCATATTATAAAATCATTTTTTTGCCATCTTTAAAACTCGAAATACAGTTTAGTTTTAAGAACCATTAATTAATTTATATTTTATTTATTTTTAAGTCTATTCAATTAAAAATTTACGTTTAAAAATCGCGAAATAAAATCGAAAAATTGTCAAGTAATAGATTTTTGAATTAAGCGTTGTGAACTAAATGATGTAGTAATTAAAATAGTTAACAACTAAATTTAACATTTAAAAAACAGTTGAAATCCAATTTATTTTAAATTGAATTATATTATGTGTGTTTATTTTTAAGTCTATTCAATTAAAAATTTACGTTTAAAAATGGCGAAATAAAATCGAAAAATTGTCAAGTAATAGATTTTTGAATTAAGCGTTGTGAAGTAAATTATTTAGTAATTAAAACAGTCAACAACTAAACTTAAAATTTAAAAAAAAAGTTGAAATTCAATTTATTTTAAATTGAATTATATTATGTGATATGATACTTGTGATATTCCAAGTGATTTAATAGATGGTTCTTCTAAAAATTAGTAAAATTCCTTGTGAATAAATAAATTCACTATCATACTCATTTCTCGACTTTTTCCGGTTTCAAATAAGTTAACAAATTTAGCAAATCTTTAGATATAGATTATTCGGAAGATAAAATTCAGTAAATGATAGATCTACATCTGCTCTAAGAGTAAGTAAAATAGTGAAAACTTAAAATTGCTTTGGAAATTCAGAATTTAGGAGATTCACGTTGCCATGTTTATTATTTTATTTTAATAACTTTAGATAATGAATAATTAATAAATATTTTTTCATCTTTATTTTGAAGAAAAATGTTCAAAATTTTTGTCTGATATAATTGCACATTTTTTAGGAGGTTCGAGCAGAATTTCTTCCTGAATATATTTTACTGAAAATATGAATATCTTAAATATTCTCCGAATTTTAAGGGGGGAATGGGGGAGAATGCATGAACAAATGCTTTTTTTTATGAATTTTCCTCCTGCCCCTAACTGGCAACTTTAAACTTGACCTGTCTAAAAAGATAGAAGGACCTGTTGTTGAGGGCCGCAAGGGACCTCGCCTGTGACTCAGGAATTTGTACAACTAGGAGCTGTTTGAATTTTTCAGCTGACGGAGAACCTCATGCGGGTCTATCAGTTTACCTCGAAACCACGCCGTAGCCGTAACCATCCTCTGGAGCAACTCAACTCCACTAACCTTAAGAGATGCGCCTTCCCAAGGCCTTGTCTCGGCGAAAGCCTTGTGTAGCCAAGCTTTAGCCACTGGGTCAGCTGCCACAAATACCCCCCCCCTGCAGAAATGGGTCTTGAATTTTTGCTAATTATCTGAAAACACTTTTTCGAGCGCCCTCAAGGAAGCCGCCGTGAATAGGTCTAACTGCTCTGTAGTTAGCAGCGGGTTCCGGTATCTCGGATCCATTACCACCACAGTCAGGGGGTTAGCCCTCTGAGCGGCCGTCAGTCCAACCCCCGACGACTCCCTGTTCGTCGGCTGCTGTACCGCCTTGTGCCTCTTTACAGGTGGGGTGCCCTCTGAGCCCCGTCCTCTCTTCTGAGCCGCTGTGCTTGCCTCCTCAGTCTCCTTTTCAGGGAACCGTTGATGCGTTTCTTTTTATTGGGGGACTGGTTGGCCACTCCTGTTTCCATAGCCTCATTCAGAGAAGCTGCCACACACTCAGCTTCCGAACGAGCTGGGGGCAGAGTCACCGTCTGAGTAAGGCTTGCCGGAGAGACAGATTGGGAGAAAAGGGTTATGCTAGACCCGTTAGGACCCATCCCCTTCACCCCGTCCGCTAACTCCCTTTCTCCTTCTTCTTTTTGAATATTTGCGTAATCCGTTTTGGTTCCCACGAGTAGCTAGGGAAATAAAAGGATCGTCGCTGCAGAGCCCCGCATGCAAGGGTAAGACTAATCACTCGGGGAGTTCGTCCGGTGTCCCCGAGAGGCCGTTAAGACACTTTCGTAATCCCTAGGTGCCAAATTGCCATGGGCACGATCACTCTAGATCCATGGCTTAGGGGGGTATTCACATTGTACGAGAAACTCATTGAATACTCGTTTGCAGGCCACCATACCAACGGAGGGCTGTTTCTTGGTCGCTGTGCAGGCCGCAGGTCATCCCCGTGCCGATTCTAGAAATTGGAGATCGATCCGTGAGAGACCTCGACCCAGGGATCCAGAAGGCCCGTGTTAACTAGGCTCTTTCAGCTTTCTATCATACTACAATCATGCATACCAGGAGAGTCCGTTTATAAGAATTCTTCTCAAAACACCCAGGAGAGCCCATTTATAGGAGTCCTATCATTCATATCCACACGCATGCAGGCCGAGGTCCGTTTGAACCATATGTCCCAAACGCTGAATCCTCCCCACCAAATACGATGTCTTACAGCCCCTAGGGCAGAAACTTGCTATGTAGGAAAGGAGTCTTTCCATATGATTATATTGATAATTGGGTAAAATTAGATAAAGAACATTAACCACCAAGAAAATCATTTTTCTCAATACTAAATAATGAGTATGTTTCTGATGAAGATTATGAACATGTGTGTAAAGTGTGGCAAAAATTTTAAATAAAAACTTTAGGTCAGTATTCAGCTATATTCAACTATTTTCTTATTATAATATAAAAAATAATATTAAGTAATTATATTATATTATATACAGTTCGGCCTATGAGTAGGCGACTTGGGAGGAAGCGTTTCCAAGAACTGACCTGTATTAAAAAAATTTTTTTTTTCTTAAAAAATTCTAGAACAATTTTACTATTAAATCTTTCATTGTTATTAAATTTTATACATATAAATAGCCTTGATAGCCAGTTATAAATTTAATTTTAAATATAAATTTAAATCCTTCAAAATCATTGGATAAGAAATTCAAAGATTACGTAATTACATATAATTGAAAATATAATATAATTAATAATATATAATATTATAATTAATAATAAATTATATCAATAAATATATAAATAATAAAAATTATATTATAATACTTAAAACATTAATATAATAATATAATAATATAATAGAAAAACAAATAATTTCAAATGAACATGTCGATTAAAAGATTTGAAATACATTTTTTTTAATTAAATGCCTCCAGAATGAATTGAAAATCATAAAAAATTAAGAAAATAATTGATTAAATTCAAGCCTCCACAACGGAAATTTAATATACATGCAAGTAAAGTAACTGGCATATACCGTACATTAATTTCAATATACCATGATAGTCGTTGTCAATGTTAGAATTTTAACGTGAGCAAAGGTGTTTAGGGGTTATGGTTTCTAAATAATTTTCTCATTTGAACTTTTTAACTTAAGAACCAAGGAAATTTGTGTTTATTTAGACAAAAATGTTATGTTTTATTATTTAGAATTAAAAATTACTGCCATTTAACTTGAAAAAATACAGTTTTGAATAAAAAGTTTAAAATTTTGCAACAGAAGAAGAGTTGGAAAAGTTTTTGGAACCAGAGTTTGACCATTTCGGAGATAACTCGCAGGTACTGGATGAAGACAACGACATAACACCGGCCAAATGGCAAAAGGTTGATGATTCGATTTTTGTAGAGGAGCGGAATGTTCGACAACAGGAGGACGTTGACGATTTTCCTTGCGAATCTTTAAACCCAGTATGTTGTGTTTGTGATAATAAAACTCCAGATGCACAGAAATGTTTCTAGTGCCAAAGAAACGTCTATGTTGTGTGTGATATTGGCTCAAGTGGCACAGAAAATGAAAGCATTGGATCTGCACTTCTGAGTACACTTTGCTTTAATAAAAAGAATATATCTTTCAACATAAGAAGGGAAATGGAGGGGCTAACAGTACAAGCAGAGGAAATGAAACAAGCTTCTAACAAAAAGTATTGCGAAATGAAAGTCGGAATTTCGGTTAAAATACCTATTCCAAGCGTGGTTAGGAGCAAGGAAGACTCGCGAAACTTAATTGGAATAATTATGGAGCTATCCAAAGACGGTTTTTATACAGTAGGCCCAGAACTTTATAATCAGCTCATTACATTCTCGGAATCAGTTTGCTCTTTTTAAAAAAAGCTTATAGGCCTCAATGAAGTTTCTAAAAAAAACGTATGTGTACGAGAAATAAACGGTAGAGTCATTTTTTGGCTTCTCACTCTCATTCTCTTTCTTTCTTTCCTTTTTTTTCTCTGAAACCACATGGAGACCGAGATATTCTGAACTTTGAAACAAATTTCTCTTATCTCTTTATTGTATTCTTTGATCTTACGCATGGAAGACTTATTGCTATATCCTCTCTCTCTCTCTCTTTCTCACATTCTTGGTTGGGTTAAAAATTAAGAAAAGACCATTTTTCTTTCTGTGTATGTGTACTTTATTCATAATCAAAACTGTTTAGAATTAAAAAATACATTTCTTCTGAAATAATTTTGAGCGAAATAAAGTATTTAAATCCATCTTGTTACAACAGGCAAGAATAATAATAATAATAAGTGTTCCGCATTGACGTCGCGGTATGGCTTGAGCTCTCCTCTCATGACTTTGGCGGCTATGTTGGCGGTAGTATTGCTGCTGACAGGGTTTTCCATGCCAAATAAGCTGATAACGAAGAAGAGAGATACTTAGCAGGACGCCAAGACCCAAATAATAATAGAGAGAATATTAAAGATATTGAACACATGTTGCTTCCCGAGGATCGTCGGGGCGCCCCTGGAGCCACAGCTCGGGGCCACAGCATGCGGAACGGTGGCGATGGTGAGCTGCGAGATGGCCAGGCAGATCTCACTATTCAAACAGCTGCCCAGCAAGAAAATCTGCGACAAACGGTAAGCAGTGGATCATCAACTGTGCATGCTGAAAATGCTTTGTCTAGGGTTAGCTATATGAAGTTAGCTTTTAGGGTTAGCTATATGCGAAGTTTGAAACGAAAATGGAAAAAGGATACAATTTAAGAACGAAATGTGCTGCAAAGTATCGTAATATACAAAAAGCCGCACTAAGAGATCTTATCGCTAAGATGAAGGATATCAGGACTAATTTGCACGTTACAGAAGACCGAGCAATGGAGATTAAATAACAGGTTGATTTGGCGCGGAAAACTGACAACAATGAACATCAGTTAGAGAAAGCCGCGTCAAACGGTCAAGCAGGAGCAACTCATGTTCTTTCTGAACCTATTGATGATCCAACACCACCACGTCCTCCACAGTGGATGGCCTTATACAACCAGAGGCAGAAGCAGAGGTTCATCAACCAAAAAAGGGACGAAAATGGACATACCATATGAACAGAGATGTTATGCGCCTTTATTTTTTGGCAGAGAAATGTGGGCAAAGTGTAAGGAGAGAACATCATAGACTTTTCTTTTTTAAATACCCAGAGCTAACCACAAAAATGAATGAGCAGAATCTCACAGATAAAAAACGCTCAATATCTGTAAACAGACTGCTTTCGGCTGTTGCAATAGCTGCTATCAAAATGGATGTGGAACAGCAGCTTCCTATTGATGAACTCGCCTTGGAAGATGTAAATAACGAAGACTTGATTGAGGCTGAAGGTATAGGTGCTAGGGATAATAAGCATTATGTACCGGATCCACTAGAACCACATTCGGATATTACTAACGATGATGTGGATAGGAAAATCCCAGAAAAATAACAGCATCTGGAAAGAAATTTCGGTCATGCTTTACGAAAGTTCAGACATGTAGAATCAATACTAAGGCATTCTCTGCCCAAAATGAACATCACAAATGATCTGCGTGCACTAATAGCACATCTCGACAGCAAGATTTTACGTATGTATTTAAACGTAGCACAAACTGCGTTACAGGTGCAAACTATTGTATACTGTGCAGCTGTGGCAACCGTTAGAACGTTGGCCGGAAAACTAAGCCTGCAAATGCAGTTTTTGTCCCAGCAAGGGATCGAGATCCACCATGGAAGATCAAGTTGGATATGGATGTCAGCAAAGTAAGGTGCAAATTGGGTCAATAACTCAATACAAAAAAGGAAATAGAACCAGAAAGCTGATAAACCATGTTACTAAAATCATCCACTCTCTGCACATCCAAACATTAATACTGGCAATATTGGATGAGATTATAGACTCCCAACGATAGAGACTTGATGTTCTTAATGCCAGAATGCGTCGGTACAAAAAAACGTAGTGCACGAAGGCAACGAAATTGAAGCTTTTAGACAGATGAAAGAAGGTTCTATCGTGAACTAAGAGTGAATCCAAATAACCAGCAAGAATCCGAAGTCCGTCAATTTAAAGGTATGACTAACCACTGGTCGGGTGTTTGAGGAAAAATGAACAGATGCAATTTGGACACTACGTGGTTTAAACTGGAGGAAGCAAGGGCAAGTAATAGCACTGAAATGCAACTGACAAATACCACAGCTTTAGATATTTCAGCAGTCTTGAAAAGGGCAAATAATTGGAAAGCTCCAGGTCCGGACATAGTGCACAACGCGTGTACAAGTACCTGACGAGTGTGCATCTTGCATTTGCAAGGTATTTTTAGAGGATCATTGAACACTCAGATCTGATGCCAGGCCTTATGCTCCAGAGTACTACGTATATAACACCAAAAAAACCAGACGCTCAAAATCGATCTGATTTTCGACCGATAGCCTGTCTTCCAACAATTTATAAATGTCTTACAGCTATCATTGCAGATAAGGTATATTCTCATTGTGACGGGAATGACATTCTTACAGAAGAACAAAAAGGATGTTCTAAAAACTCACGAGGCTCTAAAGATCTAGTCACTATAGACGCTGTTGCCATGACTCAAGCTCGTAAGCATCAAAGGAACTTACACATGGCATACATTGACTACAAACAAGCGTTCCCTTCCGTTCCACATGACTATTTGCTTGAAGTCTCAAAACTTTACAAAATCTGTCCACGCATTATTGACTTTCTAAGCCATGCTATGAGGCTCTGGGCTACAAGAATCAAGTATTTTGTTCATGGACAACCAAGGATAACTAGATCAATACGCTTTACGACGGGTATATTTCAAGAAGACTCCTTCAGTGCACTATGATTCTATTTAGCATTGAATCCATTGAACAAAACACTTAACAACATATCTCATGTGTTCAGAATTCATGATAATGACGATGGTCATCAAGTGACCCATCTTATTTACATTGATGACCTGAAGCTGTACGCTAGTTCAGGCCAGAAACTGCAGCAAATGATCGATGTCACAAAGCAGTTTTCCGATGATATACACATAAAGTTCGGACTAGATAAATGCAGAACAGTTCATTTAATTAGAGGGGAATTAGCGACCGTAGAGTTAGAGAACGAGTTTGAAAATTACATCGAGGCGAGTCGCTGCAGGCGAATCAGATAAATGTCTTGGTATTCTTTAATCTAAGGGTATTCAGAATACCATGGTTAAGACAAGTCTAACGACTGCCTTTACTACGAGACTCAGATTGATTATAAAGAGTTTTTTCAACTCGGCAAACAAAATCAGGGCAATCAACAAATGCCATCCTTATCCTCACGTACTCCTTCGGGCTCATTAAATGGCCTAACACCGACCTTCAAAAATAAAATAGAATTGTTCGCGTGGAAATGACGAAGCGCCGAATGCACCACAAAAATTCAGCGATTGAAAGGGTAGTTCTACCACGACATATAGGGGGTAGGGGCGTTGTAGATGTCAAAAAACTGTGTGAGTCAAAAGCTATACATTTGCGAGACTATTTTAGTAGCAAACGAAATGTGTTGCTTTACAGTAACATGTGTCAAGTGGATCTTGACTACACGTCCTTAAATTTGTGCTCAGATAGAGCCTTGAATATCAGGGCAGAAACCACAGAGGAAAGAGAAATACAATGAGTACAGAAAGCCATCCATGGAGAACACCCCCAAACGTTTGATCAATATTAAGTGGATAGTGAGGCATCTAATATTTGGCTAAGAAAGGGTGTTCTGTATCCAGAGACGGAATCATTTTCTATTGCGATACAGATGAAGGTTGTCAGCACCAGGGATTATCGCAAACACGTGCTACATCCAGGCGTGGTTGACCGGTACCGCTTATGTGGAGATACTAACGAATCCGTCGATCCACAAGTATAGCAAGTTAAGGAATGAAGTAAAGACCATACGGAGGAATGTGAACCATGCATCTGTTCATCCCATTGTGATTTCGGCTACAGGCATTGTACACGCAAGATGCACTGAACATCTTGAAAATTTAGGAGTCACTAGTGTACTCGTATATATTATATTCTATTATTTTTTGATATTATCTCTTTGCTTTTTGAGTGGGTCTGGTCCTAAATTCGAATAATTATGAAAAAAGAAAACATCGCATTTTAAGAAATTTTCTTGGCCATCAGGAAGTGAGCGACTAAAAACCTGAGTTGTGGCAGACGGTAGCTCTAACAAATCATCTAGATGTGACTGTTGTAACCTCGAACGCTCGTGGCCGCTCGTAATTGTATACCTACAACATCATTGCAAGAGGTTTCAAGCATCGTATTAAATTAGTTGAATTTACTTATAATATTCTAATCTCATCAGTCGCTTGACTTAGTCCGTGGGTATGATGTATAACTTGAAATCCAATTTTATTTCTGGTTAACAGGAAGAACGTATCATCTTTTATTATTTGCAATAGAAAATTACTCCTAAACTTATTTTTAATTAGTGAAAAATTGAATTATCTGATTTTTCTTGTAAGTGATTGAAATGAATGTGTATGAAATCTAATATAGTCGCCCTTAATGGCGATTTCATATGCTTGATATATTAATTTTAATACACATGGGTATATTTAATTTAATATTATTTTTAACAGTGTCACATTGTGAATTTAAATATAATTTTACATTTGATATTTTGCAATGATCAAAATAACTCGTGCTAACATGGTTTGTGTAACTAGATGTAAAGGATATTCATATAATTACCAAGAACTAAAATTGATTAAAATAGATGGATATTTTTTAATATACTTTTGTAAGGTGTTTCAGTTAATAATGTCAATTTTGCTAAGAGATGGCGTTACTAATACGCTTGTTAGTATAGACGCAAGGCGTTCATAGCCTTTTAAAAGTTAGTCATACGTCACAAAAAGCCAGTTTATTCTGGATTGTGATTGTGCAAAGAACATATTTTTTGGAAAGTTTGAAAATGTCGAATTACGTACCTGAAAAAGCCATTTTGCGAAGAAGTTTCATAACGCTCTTTCATTTGAAGAAAACGGCTGCTGAAAGTTATGGTTTATTGATTAAAGCTTACGGGGGAAATGTTATAACCCAAAAACTTGTGAACGGTAGTTTCAACGGTTTGAAACCGGTGACTTCGATATAGAAGACAAGGAGCGTCCAGGTCAGCCCAAAAAGTTTGAAGATGAAGATTTGCAATCTTTATTAGATGGAGACTCAAGAGAAACGTTAAAGCAAATAGCAAATGCATTGAATGTTGTCCAATCCACCATTTCCAAACGTCTACACGCATTGGGAAAGGTCCAGAAGGTAGGAAAATGGGTTTCATATCAATTGAAAGACAGAAACTTGAAAGGGCGAGAAACCATTTGTGAAATTCTGCTAGCCAGGCAGAAAAGAAAAGTTTTCTTGCATCGAATTGTGACAGGTGATAAAAAGTGGATCTATTTTGACAACCCAAAGCGAAGAAAATCATGGGTAGCCCCAGGCCAGCCTTCAACGTCAAAACCAGTCCGCAATATACATGGAAAGAAGGTTATTCTGTGTATGTGATTGGACACTAAGGGAGATGTGAATTGCGAACTGCTGAAACCTGGTGAAACGATTACTGGCGAACGGTACCGACAACAACTAACTAAATTAAACAAAGTATTGAAGGAAAAACAAATAGAATACACGAAAAGATTCGAGAAAGTAATTTTTCAATATGACAGTACACGGCCTCATGTTGCGAAACCAGTTCAAAACTATTTGAAAATCTTTATATGGGACATCCTTTCCCACCCACCGTATTCACCGGACATCGATGCAGCATGGACTTTGAGAAAGTTATTTTCAGTCTCACGAAGAAGTGAGGATTTGTCTCGATGAATGGTTGGCCTCAAAAAATGAACATTTCTTTTGGGAAGGAATCCATGCATTGTCAGAAAGATGGGAAAAAGTTGTAGAAAAAGATGGCCAATACTTCGATTACTCAGGCAATTCTTATTGTTATAGAAACAAACGACCAAATTCTGATAACAAATAGACGTTATTAACCGAAACCCCTTAATTTAAATTTTCGTTGATCTGATAGTCTTACACATGGTAAAAACCAATCAACTTTAATTATTTCAATCTTATATTGCTCATTAGGGTCTGTTTGTGAAATTGAATTTACATCACTCTTCGATCTAGTGAAAATAAGTTAATGCTTAGCATTAATAATTATGTTTTCATAATCTTCAAAAAACTCAAATATTATATTAAGCGGTATTGAAATATCAAAATTACCATTTGCATTAGTTAATATTTAATCATTATTATTATTATAGAACCCAAGCCAACAAGCATTGTCAAAAATCTATTTTAACTAGTATCCATAGACACATAATTCTTCATGAGACTCTTGAGACCAACATTTTTATTTTTAGTAATTTCAACAGCATTTATTTCATATCGCGCTTCTTCAAACGAATGGAAGATTGGATTACTAACTGAAACAGTGTTAGTCAATAGAGCTTCATCAATTTTCGTTAGTTTTCCTCGTACATGAAGTGAACTCTTGCAGGGTAGCAAGCAATTATCTTGATTTTGAATGGCTACACAAAAAATCGTCGATCCTCCAAAGTACACCAAAATCGATGTTCAATAGAGTTGCATCAAATTTGAACCACCCAGATTCATTATGAGAATCTAGGGGAAAAGCATCATTTAGAGACTGTTTTTTCTTATTCAGAGCAACGTGAAGTGTCGTCTACAAGCTTTCAGTCACTTGTCCAAATGATTTTGTCGGGCGTTATTGGGGTGAAATAAATATTGATAAGCCGGTAATTTATACTAATAACTAGTAGTCTTGCGCGCTCGATGGCGCACGCCTATTTCTCTTTTTATGAAAAAGAATAAACCAAAAGCCTATCTTTTCTATGTTATACATATTTAATTGATGTTATACATTTTTTCTTAAAAATTAATTTACAACTAAAATTGATGAATAGCATTGACTACAATTTTGCAACTCACGTTCATGATAATCATATTATTTAAATAATGAACTTTGCGTATTTAAACCACAATTTTTATAAATCAATTTAGAAAAAATTTTGCACGTGCATTATAATAATTAATTTTCTTATAGGTAGAAAAACACATGTAATAAGCTTATTGCCGCTTGGTAAACTTTCCCTTGAAAATCTTGGTCAAGTCAACCGAATATAAGTTCATGCGTTCAATATCATAAAAATGGTAGTTATAGCTGTTTCGTTATTTCGATTTATACAAAATCATTACGCTACTTTGTAAAGAATAACGTGATATATGATTACTGCACGAATTTTGTTTACAAGAGTAGATGAATTCTTACCAAGTTGAAAAAAAAATTACATTATTGAACTCAGATTTCTGCAAATTGTCGAATCTCGGGCTTAGTTAAGTCTCCCACTGTCCTCTGAACTTTTCATATTGAAGTTTATGAAAAACATGAATATCTTTTTCAAAATTATACTAATAATTATTATATGTCAAATTACATTATAACTAATAGAATTATTTATTAAAAATAGCACTTTACACAAATAAATACTTGAAAACTTAACACGTGGGGTTGAAAATTCATTTTTCTAGATGAAAAATGCATAGTTTTAATGGAAAACTCATCTCTTTGGTTAAAAAATGTACAATTTTTTAGAAAATTCTTTTTTTTTTCGGAAGTAAATTAATCTGTTGTGTGAAAAAGTAACTTTTCCACTTTTGGTTTAAATTCGAACATCTTACGGAAAATTAATCTTTATGATTGAAAATTCGTTTCCTTATTTTTACAATGCATCTCTTGGCAGCATCTGCATTCGTTGAAATATCAAATATTACATTTTCTATCGAAGATCCATATTTGTAGATAAGTTTTCAAACAAACATTAAAAAATATGATAATTTTAAAACAATAACAGCTGAATTGTACCGAGAAATGCAATTCAAAAAATTTTTTTAATTTTCAACCAGAGATAAATTTTTAACTATAATAATTAATCTTCAACCAAAAAAATTAATTTTTAAAAGGTCGTTTAAGCTTAAAGCAATTAGAGAAATGTTCAACAAAAAAGGTTAATTTTCAACCAAAGAAAGAAAGGACTTTCAACAAAAGAATTAAATTTTCAAGTAAAATGATGAATCTTTAGCACAAAAATTATCAATTTTTACTCAATTAGTTTAACATTTAAACAAGTAGTCGAATGCAAACAAGAAAGACCAATTTTAAACAAAATAATTGAGTCCTCAACAAAGGAGCTTAAACAAAAGATAATTCACATCTACCAAATTACAGTTGTAGATATTTTGACCTTTAATTTTAAAACAACTGTGCATAACTTTAGGCGATTTACAAAGATTGAGCGCGAGATGCATATATTATCGAGCGCGAAACTCTAGAACGAACGAAGGAAAAAGAAAAATATCTACAAACTTGTTGACTTTTCAACCCAAAAAGGCAAGTTTTCAAAAAAATAGTTGAATTTTCAACTAAAAGGGATACATTTTTATTGTGTTCATGTTCAGTAACAAACTCAAGTTTCTACCCAAAGAGATGAATTTTAACCATGGAGCAATTTGCAGTCAAGACAGAAAAAAATTCAAGTAAATTGTTGAATATTTTCAACAATTGGATGGATTCAGCGACTTGAAATGCAGAACCTGCCTAATGTCAAATGTATTCGATCTCCTTTGAAACAATTTTTATAACACTGTTTTTTTTTAATTAATGTTTTTAACAGAAAATTCAATTATGAAATTTTTGGTAACAAATTAAATTATTTATAGAAAGTTAATATTCTTGTTTGAACATTCAACTTGCTGATTGAGGATTCAACCATTTTTCGGACAATTCTTTTTTTTAATTAATTTATTAAAGTGAAAATTTAACTTTCTATTATTGGTTAAAAATTAATTGATATTTTTATTTACAATCTGTTTTGGTAGGAAACTCAGATTTTTCTAAATTACACTAGTTTAAATTGAAAATTGTTTTTTAACTAAAAACTGAACCATCATTTGACTGAAAATTCAACTATTTTCTTCGAATTTCTATATTTTTTAAACATTAATTTCTATAACGGTAAAACCTACTTATATTACTTTTGGTTTAAAAATGATATTTTTTCGTTAAAAATCATATATTTGTTTGAAACTTTCTACCTTATGTAGAAAATTCGTAATTTTTAGTAGAAAAGTAATATTCTCGGTTGAAATTAATATTTTTCGTTAAGGATTCAGTTATTTAAAAAAGATTCCTTTTCAGATGGTCAAAAACCAACTTCTTTAAAAGAAATTTCGATTCTACCATTTTTGTTCAAAATTGATATTTTAAATTGAAAATTGACCTTTTTTACTTAATGATTCAATTTTTTAATTTTTCTGTTTGATACAAAATTAATACTTTTTGTTGAAAATCGATCTTCTTTTTGTAAAGAATTGAACCATTTGGGAACAAATTCATCTATTTTCATACAGTATTTGAAAATTCAGAATTTTGTTGAAAATTTGTTATTTTTGGTAGAAAAATAAACTTGCTAATTGATATTTCAACTTTTTTCGAGGATTCCATTATTTTGTTAAAAACTCCTTTTTTGTGAAAAATTAATTTATTTAAGAGAAAATTCGATTATACTATTTTTGATAGAAAAATTATATTAAAAAAAATGGATCTTTTTTTGTTAAAAATTTAATTTTTTTAAACCATCTTTTTTGGATAGGAAATTAATCTTCGCCGTTAAAATTTCATCTTCTTCACTGAGGCTACAAAATTTGAAAGTAAAAATTTATTTTCAATTGGTCGAAAATTTATCTTTGTGATTAAGAACAATACTATTAAGTTGCACATTCCTTTTTTTGTTAAAAATTAAATTCTTTGACTAAAAATTTAACTATCCCACTTTCGATGAAGCAATGAATGTTTGAATTACAAATGGATATTTTTGTGTTGACAATTCAATTACTTGTTTCAAACATCATCTTTTTTTATATAAAATTAAGATTCTTGGTTAAAACCGTATCCGTTTGTTTGAAATTTTAACTATGTATTATCAAAATCTTCTATTTTGAACAATTTCTACTAATTTGCTGAAAATTTAATTGTTTGTTGCTAAATATTAATTCTTTTATTTAAAAGGAAATAATCCTATTTCTGGTTCTATATATTTATATTTTTAATTAAAAATTTATCTGTTTTAGTCGAAAACTCCACTATTTTTTTGAAATTTGATCTTTTTGACTGAGGATTCAACTATTTTATTAAAAATATAAATGTTATAATTTTAGGATGAAAAATTATTTTTTTAATTGAAAATTAATTTTTTTAGTTGAAAATTTGTCTTTTTGGTAGAAAATTAATTTTGTTTGTTAAAATCTTATCTTGTTTCTTGAGGATTCAACTATTTTCTTGATTTCCTTTTGTTTGTTAGAAATTAATGTCTTTAAAAAAAATTTTAATTATATCATTGTTGGTTGAAATCTAATAGT
This sequence comes from Belonocnema kinseyi, assembly GCF_010883055.1. Classification (NCBI taxonomy): domain Eukaryota; kingdom Metazoa; phylum Arthropoda; class Insecta; order Hymenoptera; family Cynipidae; genus Belonocnema; species Belonocnema kinseyi. The sequence goes on along the minus strand of NC_046660.1, from coordinate 125,918,058 downwards.
TTTTTCGAGACAATTAATGTTATGGGTACCTAATTAATCTGTTTTTTATTATTTTTAACATAGATGACCAAATTCGATTTTTTGTTGTATACGGGAAAAAACGTCTTGCATTATTTACTATAAAAAAATGTTATCACTAACGATTCTGCTAAATAATGTATAGAACCTGCCTGATTTCAAGTAAATTCTATCTTATTCTAAATACTTTTTATAATATTGTTCTTGGAGTGGAAATTTATTTAGTTGAAAATAATTTAAATCTGTATAAAGTTTCTTACAATTTATGATAATAATTTTCGTACAGACAGATCATTTGAAAAATAATAAAAAAGGAATAAAATAATAAAAAATTGATGACAAAACTTTTTCGACTACATTGGTGTTGTTTTCTCATAAATTGTACTTCGTTAAAATAAAATAATGTTTTAAGATTACTGCAAAATTTATCAATCGTTCTTAATAAAATTAGACAAAATTTCGATTTAAAAATAAGTATTTTTGATTTTTGGTTAGTTCACAACTAAGATGTTAATAAAAAAATCATGTTTCCGATTGTAAAATTGCGTACCTACAAGATATTGTGTGCTTTTCAGACATTTAATAAAACTCTCTGATGAAGGCCACCATTGTGTGCCGAAATGTTTAAAACAATTTAATTAGTTTTAATTCACCTGATACTAAAGCCAACAACTTACATTAAAAATTTCTACAAAATGCTGATATTTATTTTTAAAATTTTCTTTAATAAAAAATTAATCTTTGTGATTGAAAGTTCATTTTTGTTGTTAAAACTTCTACTGTTTGCTGTCAAATTCATCTGTTTTAGTTAAAATTTGAAATAATCTGTAGAAAATTCCATTTTTTTTATTGAATATTAACTTTCATAAACTAAAAACTGCAATAGTCTATTTTTGTTTAGAATTTGATATTTTTTATTGAACCTTGATCTTTTTTAGTTAAAAATGGAATTATTTGTTTGAACATTTATGTATTTTGTTGAAATTTTTTTTTTATAAATATAAAACTTTATCCTGGAAAATTCATCTTTTTGATTGAGAATTCAACTATTTCGTTGAAATTTCCTTTGTAGTTAGTTAAGAATTAATTTATGTAAGATAAAATTGGATTATACCACTTTAGGTAGATAATTGATATTTGAAGTTAAAATTCATCTTTTGTAGTTGAAAAATCAACCATTTGTTTGAAAATGCACATATTTCGATGAAAATTCGTTATTTTGGTAGGAAATTAGTCTTCTTGTTTCAAAATTCATCTTTGTGATTAAGAGCAAAGCTACTAAGTTGCACATTCCATTTTTTTTTGTTACAAATTAAATTCTCTAACTGAAAATTTAACTATCCCACTTTTGGTGAAACACTGAAATTTGGAATTAAAAATTGATATTTTTGAGTTGAAAATTAAATTATTTGTTTCAAACAGCGTCTTTTTGTACATAAAATTAATCTTCTTGGTTGAAAGTACATCTGTTTGCTTGAAATTTCAACTATGTATCATCAAATGCATCTATTTTAGTAAAATTTCAAGTAATTTGTTGAAATTTAATTGTTTTTTGTTAAATATTAATTCATTCAACTAAAAACAAATTACCCTATTTCTGGTTTTATCTATTTATATTTTCAATTAAAAATTAATTTTTTCATTTGAAAATTCGTCTTTTACATAGAAAAATAACTTTTCTTTTTAAAATATTATCTTGTTTATTGAGGATTCAACCATTTTCTTGATTTTTTTTTAAATTAATGTTTTTGAGCGAAGTTTTCATTATATCATTGTTGGATGAAAACTAATAGTTTTATTGTAGAGACTTGATGTTATAGGTAAAAAATTAATCTGTTTTTTATTATTCTTACCATAGATCTGCAAATTCGATTTTTTTATCTTATATTAGAAAAAACGTCTCGACGTACATTCAAGTTTTAAATTTTTTGTTTTGTTGTGTTGGTACACTCAGCACGATCATATGTTCACAGTTTTCAGTATATAGCTCGTGCTGCTTTTCTGGCAGAGGCGTAAAACTTTAGAAGGGTTTGGTGTGCTCGGCGATTTTCTTCTTTCGAAAAAAATGGAGCAAAGAGTTTGCATTAAATTTTGTGTGGAAAATGAAATCCAGTGCTCTAAAACTGCTGAAATGTGAACAGTTGCATATGGTGAGTCTACTCTGAGTAAGAAAAATGTGTATAAGTGGTACAAGCTGTTCCAAGAAGGCCGAGAGGATGTCGAAGACGAACCTCGCCCTGGACGTCCCAGCACGTCAACAACAGATGAAAACGTTCAAGCAGTGGAAGAAATGGTGTTGAAAAATCGCTGAATTACCATCAGAGAAGTTGCTAAAGATGTTGGCATATCGGTTGGCTCATGCAATGCTATCTTTTCGGACGTTTTGGGCATGAGACATGTGTCAGCGAAATTTGTTCCAAAACTGCTTAATTTTGATCAAAAGATCCATCGCATGACCATTGCTCAGGAGATGTTGAATGAAGTCAATAATGATCCTGATTTTCTAAAAAGGGTTATAACTGGGGATGAATCGTGGGTATATGGTTATGACGTCGAAACTTAAGCCCAATCGTCTCAGTGGAAGCATCCTGAGTCTCCAAGACCGAAAAAAGCACGTCAAGTTCGGTCAAATGTGAAGGTTTTGCTCAGTGTCTTCTTTGATTACCGTGGTGTAGTGCATCAGGAGTTCTTAGCACAAGATCGTACGGTCAATAAGGAGTATTACCTTCAAGTTATGCGCCGTTTGCAAGAGGCGATACGCAAAAAACTTTCGGAACTTTGGAAAAACAATTCGTGGCTTTTGCATCACGATAATGCACCTGCTCATTCATCGTTGCTTGTGAACGATTTTCTTCCCAGAAACAGCACCACAGTGATGCTTCAGCCTCCATATTCAACGGATTTGGCCCCCAGTGACTTTTTTCTTTTCCCAAAACTGAAGAGACCCATGAAAGGACATCGATTTTCAACGATTGAGGAGAT
>NC_046660.1:125899691-125914958 GCF_010883055.1 Belonocnema kinseyi | reverse complement strand
ATATCTGAGGGGGATTGCTTTGAAGGGGACAACATAAATATTGAGGAATAAATGAATATTTTTTGAGAAAACCATAAAGTCACCTTATTTTTTGAACACACCGCGTATAATGTGTAGAACCTCCCTTATTTAACCAAATTCTGTTTTATTTTAAATACTTATTTATAATATTTTCTAGCATTGGAAATTAATCTAATTGAAAATTCTATTATTTATTAAAAACGATTTTTTTAAATAGAAAATTAATCTTTGTGATTAAAAATTCATCTTTTTTGTTAAAACTTTTACTATTTGGTGTCAAATTCACCTGCTTTGGTTAAAATTTTAAATAATCTGTAGAAAATTTCATTTTTTCATTGAATATTAACTTTTCTAAACTAAAAACTGCATTATTCTATTTTTGTACAAAATTTAATATTTTTTATTGAAACTTGATCTTTTTTAGTTGAAAATGGAATTATTTGTTTAAAAAATCCCTTATTTTGTTGAAAATTTGTGTTTTTTGTTAGAAATATAAAACTTTTCCCTTGAAAATTCAGCTTTTTGATTGAGAATTCAACTATTTTTGTAATTTTCTTTTCAGTTGGTGAAAAATAATTTCTCGCCGGCCATTGCGTGATAATGAATTGTGTTTTTCTAAAATAAAGATTGAGTATTTGGAAAAATTGTCGGCAGATATGAAGACACGATATATCCATAAGAATGAACATAATACATTCAGTCCCACATTTATTAAAACATATATTATTTAAAAGCATATAAAACATTGGAAGCCTATATATTTTATGCAGCTGTTTTGTGGTGAAGGTGAAGTGCAAGGAGTTTAGTGGTACTTTTCTGCTATTGAATAAAGTTAGTGTAACATTGGTGTATTTTTAGTTATGATTCAATGTTTTAGTTACTATTTTGATTTAATATACACATTATCATTAAGTATTATTCCTGTGAATCATGAAATTTGTTATAAAATTCCATTTCTGATATAAAATGATATAGCAGCTTATTGAGATTTTGAGGTTAATATTACATTTTGCAATTCAAGAGCGAACTGCTCGCAGTAAAAAAATTTATCAAAAAGCAGTAGGATGAAAACATAAAAATATATTTTTTATTTTAATCCTGATTCAAATAGTTTCTGTTTTTCCACTAAAAATTTTACAAATTTGAATAAAATTGGTGTCAATATTGTATGAAAAATGTCACTAATTTCCAATATATTTGAAAAACGGAGTATTTTCCCCTTTTAGAAAAATGAGTAAAAACTTGACTTTCGTAACGTTTTTGTAGTACATTTACGTAACTTTTCATAGTAAAAAATAACATTTTATAGATTTTTGTAGATATATGAATGATTTACATTAAAGTGGTAAAAATTATCTAATTCTGCGACCAGCAGTTCGCTCTTCTATTCTTAAATTAATTTCTAACCTCAAAATCTCAAAAAGTGTTTATCGCATTTTACACCAGCAATGGACTTTGATAACAAAAATTATAATAAATTCCATGCTTTAAAGGAATGTTACTTAATGTTAACCCTGGCGGACCGAAGGAACCAAATGGAGTCATTGGAACCCCACTCGGTTCCTTTTTAAAATACTTTTAAGTATTTTAAAGTATTTTAAAATACTTTTTTCCGTCTAATATTTTTTTAAACTTTTTACCGTTGAAAAAAACTATTGCGATTATTGCGTGACCTTCTATTGGAAATTTTAACGTAGAATTCGAACTTAAACAATTTAAAAGTAGATTTTGCTGTTTTTTCGAGTTTTTTACAAAAAAAAGCCTATAGAAATCTTAGAGTATATGCTAAAGATTCTCAAGGCTCTAAGAAGCAGTCAGAAATTCTCCGCAGACACTCAGGTAGATATATTTAATGGTGCAGATAGCTCGTTTAAATGCTTTGAAGGCTTTAAACTGTCGTTTCCGAAATTGAAATAAGAATAAGATTATAAATAACAAGCAGAGGCCCTGCATTGGGGCGGTACGGGTGGCAAGGTGGTGGTAAAAGAGAATCGTTAATTCGTATTATCAATTTTGAATTTCGATTCGATTATTATTCCCAACAGTGATCCAAAAATACTTGCGCATTCTTGAACTGTGCGGCGCTCAATGGCTCTAGTTCACGTACGTATTTAAAAATCAAGTACAGACGCGCACTGTAGCCAAAGAACGTCACTAAAATTCAAGCTAGCGCAGACCAAATTAGGTCCGTTGGCATCAATGACTTCAGATACTCGAACGAAAGATCTTGAAACGTTGCATTACTATCTAATTCCCGGTGCCTCGTTTCGCATGCGTCTAGCTATCAAAGAAAGAGCAATCGTGACTATATCGTTTAGAGATTTTATATTGAGGATAACCTAACTTTTAATTTCATCCCATTTACCTTAGGTAAGTCGAAATTGACATGACATTCAAACTACCAAAGCGGAATGTGAAAACTAAGTCGTGAATGTCTCCATAGAAATTGATGCCTGTTCGTTAGAAGAAATTTCCTCTAGAGTTTCTGTATTGAACAAAGTGAAGGTAGCTGATGGTTGAAGTGAAAATACCTAATCGTATATGTATACGGTCATGATTTTTTCTATACATGCCGGCTTTAGTTTCAAAATAAAGATGGCCATGACTAACCTAACATTTGGAAGTTGCATTAAGAAGTTATAATTTTATTCCGAGTGACTAGTACGCACTGTTAAATGAAAGAAAGTTAAAAATGAGGTAAATACTTTTTTCAATTAATTTCCTTATTAACAATTATTCAGTCTAATATTGCAAAGCAAATAGTTGCTTTGACAGGTGTTCAGGTGGCTGACAGCGCGTTTCAGCAATCCAGAACTCTCGGAATGATCCAAAATTCAGTCTCCAAATGATGCATTTCACTAGATGCCGAGATGTGCCACTACGTTCAGAACAATACATTTGAGACTGAAAATTCTCTCAAATGCTCATTAGGAGACCAATAAAATTGGAGCTGCAATACATTCAACACCAGCTTTTTTTTGTATTCTAATTTCATCACTATTGTTCAAAGTAAATGATGTATTCCTACAACGTAACGTTTTTCTTAAAGTACATAGATAATATTCTCACCCGTGTACCTGATAAAAAGATAGATGACTGTTTGACAGATTTAATAGGGCTGACTCCCTTCTTAAATTCACTCAAGAAAAAGCGACGGACAACAATAGAATAAACTTTCTCGATGTCACTGCAATAGTAGAGGATGGATGTGCAATCTCAAATAGTACCGCAAACCTACATGATCAAGTCTTTACCATCACTTTTATTGCCATCATCCGATCTCTGTAAAAATAGGCGTACTTTACTCTTTGTTAGTAAGGGCCATAAAACTATCCGACCAAAGGTTCCTAGAAGAAACCTTAGCTTCAGTCAAAAAAAGTTTCATACAAAATGGATATTCAGAAAAGCTCATAGCCTCTGAAACAAGTCTCCGATTGTGTAATATCTTCGATGTTAATAATAATAACAATCAACATGGGAATGGAAGTGATGACGTTCTAGAAAAGTGATGGTCTTCTTATACGCTGATATTTTCTTCAAAAAAATTAAACATATTTTCAATAATTCAGAACAATCAATAGTTTTAAAAACTCGTAACAAACTTCCATAGTTATACAAATCTAAAAAAGATCCCATAGAAAAAATCCATAAAAAGCATGTCATCTATCAATTAACTTGTAATCAATGGGGATGGGTCTACATAGGTCAAACTTAGAAGAAACTTACAGTGAACGTAAAAGAGCATAAAAGAGATGTAAATATTTTTTGTACTAAAACAACCTTAGGAAAACATTCCGTCACTATGTTTCACACTTTTGATTACCAAAATCCCATTACTTTGGCCATAGAAAAAATAAAACTAAAAGATGAATTCTTGAAATGATTCACATGATACGCCATAAAAAATCAGTTAATTTACGTACAGAATTCAAGGATTGAGCACTTTATATCATAATTTAATTTATACTAAGTGAAACTAATGAAAAATAGTATAGCATAACTCAAGTGCACTATTCATTTACATTTAGAATTTAAATTAATTTGAATTGAAGAAATGTTTTTGCGATCACGTGTTCGTCAGTACCACGTGACTGGAATAACCCACTTCCTCAAAAATATTTTCATCTCAGTATATAACCTCAAAAAACCGCCAGATCACGCATCATTCCGTTGGTACTTGCTTTATTTTAACCCAAAATTTTAATTATTAAAAAAATGGATTTCGGAAGAACAGTTAAATAAAAATTTTCTCATAAAAAAACTTTTAAAACAATATTAACAGAAACAATAATTTGCTAAAAACACATTTTAAATAATGATGCGATTGCAGTTTTGAAGTTATGTTCTCTATTATGAAAATCAAGAAAGAACTTTATTCTAAGTTCAAGGTAATATTTCACAAAAATCTCTACAATGTTAATCTCTTTTATTTTTATTAAAATCAACATTAGGGATTGAATTAAAAGTTATGAATGCTACGAGGCCTAAAACATCATTCTTATTCGGTTAAAGCTCAATTGGTGGAAAATACTGCGTCTCCAGTATTGAGGAATTTTCAGATAATGTTAAAGTAAATGAATCAACTATGATGATGATAATTATTTAAATAACTTAAAAAATGTATTGCTCTATTTTACATATAGAGAATACAAACTTTTAAATTTAAGTTGACCATACAAAAATTTTAAACATGAATGTCAAAAACAAAAGTATTATAATCCTAATATCTATCATGATTATATGTTATATAGTCTATACCTAGATATTTAATGAGATCTGTAGGCGGCTTAAGGTTACACAAAATTATCAAAATAAAGGACATCATTTTCAACTTTTTTATATGCAAACCAGTGTGTTCTTAAATTGTTTTTATCATCGAGATTAACAATTGCGCTTTTATATGTATTAGGTTCTTTAATTTTTAACCCATATCGCATGAATACATTACGAAAATTTGGAATAATAATGAATTTTGCATATTTCAATAAATTAAAATCAGTTAGCGCTCGATGTGGTAGTTTTATAGTATGTTTTTTCATTTTTTGCATTTTTTAAAGGTTTATTTCAAATTTTTGTAAAGCTTTTTATAAAAAATTTTTGATTTAATTTGAAGCCCTAAGCCTTGTTTATATGGTTTTGGACATAAACCTTCTCCTAATGCAATATACTCAATTTTTTTATGACGTTTTTTCTCCTCTAGTTGAGTTTTAGCAGCATTTGAATCACTTACAGCCTTATCAATACCAGCAGAGCCACCTGACAATGCGCTAATCGCACTGAGATGAGCGAAAATAGGTAATAAAAAGGGCAGAAATCGACCAACCTTAGTTGGTATAAGTAAGAATCTAAGTTTATTTACATAATTCTTCCCACCAGCCCTTTTGTCTGCCTCACGTGCACCATCAACAGCTGATTTGACTATTGCTGGAAAATGTTTAACAACAATCATGGATTTCTTAATATTATTTACAATTTCTTGTAGGGATGAAGTCAATCGATCCTTTTTTTTCATCACTTTTTTTTACCCATGCTAAATTTTTGTTTAAGCTTCATAGGATTTGTTATTACGTAAGCGGCAGCTTTTTCACTAAACCCAGCATCTTTAGCTAATCATGTTCCTTGTAAGCCCTATCTAGAGGATTAATACCAGGGTCATCTCGCGTTAGTCTTTTTGTTAATTTTTTACTCGGTCCGCAGTATTGATAACCAGGTATATGTAATTCAATTGAAAGTTTATTAATTAACTTATTAATTAAACCTTTACCACGACTGCTCTGTTTCCATGTTCTTTGACAACTGATATTTTTTTATTTACGGACATAATTATATTTGTTCAAGAAAACTTTTTAAACTAAATATTTAATCTTTATAAACAGATTATTTTTAGTAGCCTTAGTAGTTTTAATCAAGATGACGTGCGTAAAAAACCCTTAAAAATTCTAATTATGAATTTTTATTATTTTCACAGCAGCGTGGAAATAATGGAAAGCGTCATGGTAATTTATTACCAAACAGTTTAAAATCGATATTTTGTGGCCCATCTAACTGTGGAAAAACAAATGTCATACTATCACTAATAACAACTCAAAATAGGTTAAGATTTAAAAATTTGTATGTTTAATCAAAGTCTCTAAATCAACCTAAATATTAATTTTTGGAAAAATGCTTCAATCAGTTGAAAATGTAAAGTACTTCTGGTTTAATAAACATTCCTTTCCATGGGTGGACATAGAGATCTTCACTGTTTCTATTTATGTCAGACTTATGTTCGAATTCCTAAACATTTATTACGTGACAAGGTTAGTTGTTTAGTATTACTTAAACAAGATGAAATAAATCTTAAACAAATATATCATGATCATGTAAACACAGACATGTCATATATTCAATTTAGAGTGTGGTGTTCATCTAGTTGGAATAATGCTAAATACGGCTTTGTTGTAAATGATGAAGGTGGTGTAATAAGTCGAGGTAAATATATAAAAGGATTTTATTGTTTCAATGAATTTTAGTGAAGCTATTACAAAAAAACAGTAGTATTTAAAACTTAAAAGTATAAACATGTCATTGAGAAAACATAATTTTGATAAACAAAAATACGTTTTACATGAAATTGCTAAAGCTAGTGAAACAATTGGACGAAAGCATAAACTAATCAAATTGGAGAAAGAATCAACAGAACAAATTTTAACTGTTCACGAAACGTCGGCAAACAATTCGTAGTTTTTTACACGAGTGAAACCCGAAATATCTCTTTTTATCAAAAAAATTATTATAGCATGACTGAGGTGAATATAAAAGAAACTAAAAATTTCAAAGAAGAACAAATTGATGACGATGTTGATGATGATGGTAAAACTTCATTTAAGTAAGTTTTTTAAACAGATTCTGAAAAACATGAATTTATTGATATGGGAAATGAAGATGCATCAACAAGCACTATTTCACAGAATGATATAACACATGATTATCTCAACATGCTAGAGCATAGAAAGAGGGTTTAGATAATGAATATGGTGTGTGAAAATTATACAAAAATAAATTAACGATTGGTGAATCAATGACATTTTTAAATCCAGATTATATTGACATAAATAGTGTGAGTTACCTGAAAACTAGAGGTTTACTTAAACTTTTATTTAAGAAAGTGCTAAATGAGTCTTATATCAGTAATGATGATTATGAAAATTATAAAAACGTCATTATTCAAACAGATGCAGATAAAAAATATTAGAAAGTTGATGAAGCAGTTCGCGAAAGTAAAAGTTTAAAATATAAAAATTCTGCATAAAATATTCTCACAAAATCTCTATCAAAAAGAAATAAAAATAGTAAGTAAAGAAAAAGTCAAGTTTCATCAGGATATGGTGTGACTCCTCAGTATATGGTTACACACAACAGAAACCAGTTGGATTATGTTCACTAGGGTGATCCAAATGAATTGATAGCTCGATTACGTTTACGTTAACGACGTTTAAAATAACGTCAGGTGAACATTATATTATTGAAGGAAAAAAGTTATGCAATGTTGCCGATGCTGAAAATAAAAAGAGATGCAATTAATTTAGATCTGTTACAACGGATACTTCATAAGGAAATTCAACCAGTGTACAGTTTTACATCTGCTCTTCAACAATAAATCGCTAATGAAAATAATAATAATAATATGATAATAAAAAGTTTCGAATCAACTGCGAATAAAATGTATACAAATCGAAAAATTGACATTAAAGCGGGGGAACACTTAAGGTTGCAGTATTCAGAGTACATTCGTCAACTGGATGTTAGACTGAGTGCACTTGAGAATGCTTATAGAAAAGCTGCACATGGTAAATGAGTTGCATAGACCTGCTCGAAAAAATTACTAACGACGAAGAGTTGATATTCGTGGTATTGATGAAACTTGGCAAAATGATCATGTAGAAATGTTACCTTATGCATGTGCCAACAAAGGCTACAAGTGCATATTAACAGTTATTGATATATTCTCAAAATTCAACTGGGCTGACCCATATCGACTCTTTCAAGACCCTCCAGTTACTGTCGACCACCCACCCAAACTTGAGGGGTTCGAAGTATTTTAGAGCGAAGTCTATAAAGTGCCGCATAGACTGGACGAACACTCAGAGAACACGAGTAGCTTCAAGGAGCTGTGTGATGCCATCATAACACCTGCTGAAGAATGCCCACCCAACACTACCGAGGAGGTATCAAGACCTTCTGGCGGAAGAAGTTTGATTCAACCCATCAGCATTTGTCCCGTATTTTTCACCTCATATTTAAAGTCGGAAGAGCCAATTTCGGAGTGGTTGGTGGAAGGGCGCACAATACTTCAGTCGAAAATAGGCAACTTAGCTGACCCCAAGAAGTACAGGCCCATCACTTGTCTGAACACACTGTATAAGATATTCACAGCTATCCTAAATAATAGGATTGTTCGGGCAATTGAAATTGTGTGACAAGAAATTTATGAACAACGCGGCTCAAAGAAAGGCGTAGCAGGATGTCGGGAGAACCTGCTCATCGATAGATGTGTCTGCAAAGATGCAGCAACCTACCAGCGTGACCTATCGATGGCCTGGATTTATATATCAGAAAGCTTTCGTTTCGGCCTCCCATGGACTTATAATCTGTCTTCTGGAAAAAATCTTGTGACAACTATCAAGGTCACCTTTCAGAGTGGTGTCTTTCAGGGCGACACCATGAGCCCACTCCTCTTCTGCCTCACAGTATTGCCATTATCTCTAGCACTACGCCAATCCAACAGATACTTTTGCGGCAAACCTGCAGATCGAAAGTACAAGGTCACTCATGTATTTTACATGGACGATGTTAAGATCTATGCTTAAAACAAGGAGTAACTATAGCTAGCCCGGGGGATTGTCGAACAATATACTAAGGAAATAGGAATGGAATTTGAATAAGACAAATGCGGCAAGGTTTATTTAAATCAAGGAAAACTTAATGGCGTCCCTGAAGACGCATGTGACATCTATAAAGGATACTCTCCGAAGCAAATACAAACGTCTCATCCGGCAGATTTGGTCTTCCGAACTCTCGTCAAGAAATAAAGTATCTTCAACGAACATGCTTTTTCTCCTAGTAGTACTCTATTCATTTGGAGTGGCTCCATGGACGAAGAACGAGCTCGGATCCCTTGATATCTGTACACGAAAGGTTATGTACATGAACAAAAGCATGCATCTTAGGTCTTCTGTTCCGCGACTCTACATCTCACGTCGTCAAAGTGCTCGCGGAAGGTTGAATCTTGAATGTATTCACAACAGCATTATTCTGGTTACAGCATATATATTCGAAAATGGAAGATACCCTTTTCCTAAAATGGTCAGGAAGCACGAAGAAATGGGCAAAAGAGCGTTACTGTAGAGGCCAGCGGAATGCTGAACTTCAGTATTAGGGGTCAGCAAAATGCATCAAATCTTATCTATCTCGAGCACTTACTCCTGATAGCCCGGACTAAGAAAGCACAAAATAAAATCTTCCGTGAACAGCTCCTCGATAAGAAGATGCATGGCATCTTCCACAGAAATGTGGAGGATTAGTCAATGTCGTGTCAGCTAACTTTTGCTTTCCTTAAATCATCCGGATTGAAGTATAGAACGGAAGGTTTCATTTTAGCATGTCAAGACTGTGTCATTTCCACCTTAACATACCGTCGCCACATTTTGAGCTAAGACATTCCCGATTATAGCTGCAGGGCGTGTTATGCACACCTTGAGCATTAAGCACACATACTATCTAGTTGTCCTATCTAGTTGTATTGTAACTATCTAGTTGTATGCAGGAACGACCTGCATCGAAAGGCACAATGCGGCAATAAGAGTGCTTTATTACCATCTCTGTCTCTCTTACAGAATTAACATTAATATCGCTCCTCTAAATGCTCCTAGGGAAATAGAGTCAGTTAACGAGAATAAGAAGTGCCGTATATACTGGAGCTTTATATTCTCGACAATTATTTCTGTTGCACACTCAAAGCCTGACATGTTTCTTCTTGACTTCGAGAAGCGAATCATGTTCGTTATCGAATTTTCAGCACCAGCTAAAAAACGTCATAGCCAAGGAGAATGGAAAGAAAGATAGACATAGAGAGCTTACAAGGGAGTTGCGACGATTGTACACGGAATATTCTGTTAAACTTATCATCCTTATCATCGGCGCTTTCGTAGGTGCCAAGCTTTCACTGGTTCATAGCATGAAAAGCATTCCTGCGTGTCAGCAATAGGTTAAAACACCTCCGGGCAAAATTCAGAAGGCGGTCATCCTTGGGTCGCTAAGTATCCTTAGGGTGCACGAGAGTTTAGCTGGATCGTCTTATTGATTCCGTTACAGACTCTAACCACCTATCTCACGGTCGTGAGACGTGGTTTTGGCTGAAACTTTACCGCGATTTCGCTGGGATCGGGTGCAGTTTTTCAGACTACCATATGCTCCCGGCGAAATCCTGCGGTTGTCCTTATGATAAGCTTTTAAATACATATATATGGTGTATATACGTGCTGATATTTGACAAGGGCAGATGGATGCTTCTTTAAGGATGTTTTTTTAAATTAATTGCTTGAAAGTTATACAGTTTTCTCGTCATAAAGAGTATATTGAGTAAAAAGAGTGCTAAAATTTTTGTAAGTTTGAAATTAACCATTTCCACTATTTTGAAATTGATTTAAATAGTATCTGTGAAGATAAAATATTTTTAAAATTTTGCTAACTTTATATAGCAATTTTTCAATTTAAATTTTTATTTTGGGACAGGTTCGTACCTAGGCAAAAAAGTTATATATAATTTATACCTAGTGGAAGAAATGCTGAATAATTTTCGTGTGCTTTATACAAACATTGTACAAAATAAATAAAAATTACATATGATACTTCCGCCTATGTGTAATTTTTTCGCCTGCGTGAATAGACATTTTACTTACTTTTTTATTTGTAATATATAAAAGAAGTTATCTAAACCTTCGAAACGTTACTAAATTGTGCTTTGATATGAGTAGTTTACTGAATTTTTTAGAAAAATGTATGGAACAAAGTAAAAATGGAAAAGGACTGGGACTTCAGGTGGTCAGCTTTTTGGCAATCGCCGATAAATTGTTTCGAAATGTTGAAAATTTTAGTCTTTTTTTCAAATTCAGTTTATTATGTAAGCAGTTCCTATTCAGGTCTAGATTTTGTACTTCGACGTATAGAAAACTTAACGTTAAAAATAGAAAAACTTCGCAAAGCGATTGGTTCAAAATAGTCATTATTGAGAATTACATCAAACAAACATTTTATTTGTCATTTGCTTTGATGCAGAGTAAAATTGAACATTGAAGACATATAAATTGGTACGGATCTTTTACAAAACCATTTAATAACTCCTGAGAATCATTTGTACTTCTAATTATAGTTTAATTTTTTACTGGGAAAATTAGTAATATTCCACGGAGCTGAATTTTAAGAAACTGAGAAATAATCAGAGACTTGTGTCAAATATTCGAAATTAAATTTGAATGGTTTGGTTCCAACAATTTTATTTGAACGTAGGTCCTCCTTAATTCGATATATTCTGATGATGTCAGAAATTTAAAGTGGTAAAAGTGAAAAAACGGTGAAAGTTGTTCTTCTTGACATTCATTAGTGAAAATCACTTTCTACGGAAGTTGCTATTATTTACGCGAATTGGGTTGGTCGAACAGATTTGGCGACTTGATGAATATAAAAACTAAAATCTATTAAAATTTAGCCTAAATTTAAGATTAAAATGTTGGTGTTACCTTCCGAAAATAGTGAAGTTGAAATTTCTAAAAACTTTGCTTTTTCAGACGACAAATAATTAATAAAAAGGGTGTGAGTAGAGTCAGTGACGCCTGAAACAAAAGACCTTGGACACTAATGGACTCAAGTAGGGAACCTGACATAACGATATTGTGAGGATCTTCACTTGGGGCGTTTGCTAGATGGATTAATCAGCAACCTGGTTCGAAGAATCGTTGCAGAAAAAACGTGTTATTTAAATAAATAACACAAGAATTCTGGATCAATCTACAAATTTTGTAACCCTTCCTCTCATTACTCCTCAGATTTTTTTTTATACTTTTTTGTATACTCCCTCAGATTTTTTATACAGGTGAATATTTAGCTAGACACGGCCACTTGTTTCTAGTGGTGAAGGCGAGATCTTCTTTATACTTCGCTTATATTGTCCTCGATTGGTTTCTACGGTGACCACTCGGATAATATTGTCACTACCAGGGTGCACTGCAAAAATTCTACCAAGTACCCACTGCATTGGAAGCACATTAGCTTCCTCGAGGGTCACAAGGTCACCAATTTTGATTTCGCTGCTCTTGCCATGTCAGAGTGGATAGGTAATTAGGCAGCGTTATCGTTTTAAGAGGAGCGACTCTCGATTTTACATACATTAGAGGATTTTCGCATTTTCCTTCAAAAGAAGTGGTTCGAATATAAATACACGCGCCGTATGTCTTTTCGCTGGCATCAATACTTCCATGCAAGTGCAGACACGCGTAATTATTTATGAGCATTTTTCGATCAATTTTTAATAGGGATAGCAGTGATGATTGGTCGCGATATTCACCCCATGCGTTGTGAATTTCAGTTGGAACTGCAGCATCCCACCGTAAGTCTAGAAGCTTCATTTTTTGCATTAGTATTTTTGCATGCACTGTAACGTGGCCCAAGAGGCCGAGAGGGTCGAAAAACTGGGCAATTTGAGAAAGAATGGCCTGTTTTGTTACTTCTCGACTTTCGTTCGTTTGATTGATAGTAAACAAAATGGAATCTTGCTTCGCGTTTCAGCGAATACCTAACGTTTTTGTTGTACTATCCAAGTTTAATTTAAAACATGGTTCGTTAGAACAGTCTAATAACGTTTAGATTAAACTTGGATCGTTTGAAGCCCATTTTCTTAGATTAAGGCTATCCTTACGTGTTACTTTCATCAATTCGTCGCGTAATTGCTCAGAATCTGCACGCGTTGCAGCTCCAGTGAGCATATCGTCTACATGGAAATCAGTTTAAAAATTGAGGCCGCTCTTAGAAGAGAGTCGGCGTCATCGTTTGCCGATTGATGTAAAGGCCAAATTGCTATGAACGGTGAAGATGGAGTACTAAATGTTGCGGTATTTAACTCAAAAGTCTTGACGGGGTGCGAAGAATCTTCGTGCTACAGGATTTTTTGGAATTTTTTATCATCGGGATGCACCATTATTTGTAAATGCATTTGTGCGACATCAGCTGTCAAACAATAAGTATGTACGCGAAAGCGTACGAGTAAAGAAGAGAGGTTTTCTTGCATACTAGGAACTACAATGACAACGTCATTCAGTAACAGTCCTGTCGATGATTTCGATGAGCCGTCAAAGACCACATGCAATTGCGTCGTTTAACTACAATTTTTTACCACCGCATCATCTGGCAAATAATACTCTTCCCGAATAGCACCTAATTATAATTCAGACATGTAACCATTTGTCAAGCATGACTTCATAATTTCAATATAAGCTTCCTTGATTTCCGGTTTTTTAACAAAGGATCGCTAGAGTTCGTATAGTCTTTCTAAAGCACTTGAATCCGATTCTCCTAAGTCACTTACGTTTTCTTTAAAAGGGAGCCTTACGCAGTATTTTCCGATTTCTACATCTCGCGTATTATTTTTTATAGTGATTTTCGCATTCGCTTGCTTTTATTGAGAGAATTTTTCTTTCTGCATAATTTTCGATGGCTCAGAATTTTTCTAACTGTTCGTTTAAGGACGTTGTGAGTAAATGACAAAACATTTGAATAGTTGACTTTGGCAATGTGACTTTGCCAGCCACAATCCACCCGAAAACGGTGTTCTGTAGAATGGCATTTTGATTGGGACCCTTTATTATTATAATTATTCAATAATTTGTTTTTTCGACCTAAGGTCGATACAAATGAGTAACAATTCAAGATACAAATATAGATAAAAAGTAATCATATGCAACTAGATTGATCAGCAGAATAAAAAGAAGTAACTTACAAAAATTGTACAAGCGAAAAAATAATTAAAGGTTGTTAAGGCAGTCACGTCTCTAGAATTAATGCTCTTATTTTCAGAATCTGCCGCACATACAATGCAACTTCGCGAAGCTCGTGTGGACGATTAGAGTTTAAAAGACTCAGCCAATACTGGCTGTTGACTGTCGTGGTTGCTGGGTGACCTAAGATTGATATTCTTGAGTCAGAATAGGTAGCATAAACAGCCAGTAAATAATCAATGTCCTCAGATACTGACAGGTTACATATAGGGCAGAGTCTAGCAGGGTCATAAGTAAATCTATATTCTCCAAAACGTATACAAGCCCTGATAGAGCCCAGAAGTCTGAATTGAACAATAATACAAGTTATATAAAAAGGTAATCAAAGATGCAAATAGGATTGAAAGTCCGGATAGAGTTTAACATGTCGGAAGACTTGGACACTACTTGAAGTGAATACCTATGATCAGGCATACCCAACAACCTCAACAACCATCTCAGCGCTGACTTAAATATATCGCAAGCTAACTGTAATCTACCTGTCTCTAAGCGGAGGGCAAAATTCGGCGTGTACGTTGATAAGCCTAGTATTTTCTTAAAGAAAGAGGATTGTAATTTCTCGACTAAATCAAAGTACCTTAATCCCCAGACTTCTATTGCGTAAAAAAACACTAAGTGTGAGGCTACGAAATAGGGTAGTCTCAGTTTTCCAGGCATTAAATTTAGATGCAAATAAAATTCTTGAAACAGCAACCAAAGCAATATTCGCAGCAGACATTCTTTTTATGAACTTTTTATAAAAAAGACCCGAATCTGATGTGTTAACACCGAGATAGACAAATTCGCTCACTACTTTCAGCTGAGTCTGTGCGTAGAAGAATTTGTATTCGGCAATAAGGTTATTTTTTGCTTGTAAGTCAGCCTGAGGGTGAGCGAATATGACTATGTCATCAGCATAAGCAAGCATTTTAACTGCATGTAAGTGATCTATTGAAATGCCATGCATACCGTGATTTCGTAAGTACTCTTCTAGATCATATAAGAAAAGTGCAAAAAGGTGAGGACTAAGGATTTCACCTTGAAGCACACCACAAGTTACCTTTACGGACGAAGGCAGATCCTCGAAAATATAAATAGACATTCGTATAAGTTTAATGGGCATGCCTATCCTTAGGTGTTTGCTCCAAAAGTGACAGTGGTTTACTGAGTCAAAAGCCTT
>NC_046660.1:125896795-125899591 GCF_010883055.1 Belonocnema kinseyi | reverse complement strand
CTATGGGGGTAGACAAATGGATTTGAATTAAAAACGTTAGGGTATAAATATGATCAGCACAACTTCTTCCAGACCTTAAGCCGGACTGATTTTCTGGGAGAATGTTTACCTCGTTGACCCACGCAGTCAATATCGTCAACAAGGTCTCAGAAAAGATCTTAGTAATAGTATTTATAAGGGAAATTCCCCGGTAATTATGAGGTTGAGATTTTTCACCCTTTTTATCCAACATAAATGCATGTATTTTGGCCCAGCTAGCTTGGACACTTTCTTCAGCCCAGATCCCGTTGAACAGGCGCCCTAAGTTTTCTACCAAATTTTCTAGAAGGTTTTTGAAAAATTAATTGGGAATCCCATCCTCTCCCGGCGTTTTATTGCATTTACATTTCAATAAAGAGGCATTAATTTCTTCAATCGAGATATCACAGTCTAATAAAGGGTGTTTGTTTACATTCCACTGTATACAAATGGGAGCCTTAATCGGATAAAGAAAAAAAAGAAGGCCTTGCCATGCATGCATACTTACATTGTTAGTCGAAGGAGACCGCAATCTGAATCTATTGACCGCTGCCCAAAAATCCTTAGGATCATTACAAGCCGCTATTGAATCCAGCAGTGCATTTTCGTATTGCCTCTTCTTAGCCCTACGTAACTCCAGAAAAGATCTTTTGATTTCTAGATATTTTGCCCCCTCCGTATCGGCAAAACCTGACCTTTTAAGGACATTTAAAGATCTCTGAGTCTACGGTGGGTGACTCTACATTCTTTATCATCCCAAGGTTTCTTTTCTAAAGTTTTCCATTTAGGCTTTGCGAGTAAATTCAACTTATCGGCAACATATGATATTGTGATAATTAAATTATTATTTAGAGTATTTATTTCGCCATTGGAGTACGCAGAGTTCTCAGAAATAAACATTTCATGTATATAGTCACATTTGTGATTTTCATTCAAAATTATCTTATTGTACATTAAAAATGAGTCTCTATTTACAATTGAGTCCATCTGTATGAAATACGAAATAGTAACGCGACAGTGGTTGGATGACGAAGGGAATTGAAGTACTTGAAATTAGAAATCAGGTCTGTTTCGCCAATATTACACGCAACAAGACCGTCAACACTCATACACTGAAATCCAAAAAAAGTATAATTTCCTTGAAAATCTTTAGGGAATCTCCCATTTAATAGCATTACATCACCAATCTCAAGAATTTTAACAAGAACCTCCCCCCTTTCGTTGACTTCAGAGTCCAATGATCTTCGCTTATGCAATGCTGCAGAATTTTCGGGGAGAGATAAGCCTTCCAGGTTATTTAGGTTGCCGGTACGACCATTAAAATCACCTCCTAAAAACATTGGTAAATTTGGATCACACATATAACACCGAAAAGGTCGTTCTCAAAAGTCTGCTCGAACAACTTCGCATCCGTAGAGTGTTTAAAATAAACATTACCCACAATAAATTGAAATGACCTCCGCCAACATTTAACAAAAATACATGTAGGAGAAATTAATAAAATTTCAAAATTTAAACACATGTTTGTTTATAAAAATTGCTAAACCCCCACTAGCGCGGCCGACTCTAGCAGAACGTTGTGCATTACTTACAATAGTGGTGTGATCAGGGATCCAAATAGGGGATTCTAAATTCTTTAAAGTTACCCATGTCTCGCACAGACAGATGATGTCCAAGCTGAGTACGTAATTTACGTAATTTACGTATTCGGGACGAAGAGTGTTTCGATCGTAATTAGTTAATTTCTCTTTTCCTTTAAGAGGGCTTCGACCACCGGGGAAGAGAGCTCACGGTCCTCCAGCATAATACTGCTACCCTTAACAAACACGTTAATACCCCCCGCTTTTTTGGCTTGGTGGTAGTGTGTTATAGGGCTTTTAGCTCTTTCCTTTCCTCTGGGGATCTGTCAAGTGTGACAGAAAGGTTTAACTCTTTGAAAGCCGCGCGTTTGCTGAGAACCTCCTGCTTCCATCTACCAGAACTGAAATTCACCAGGACTGGCCTACTGCCTTGCGTTCTCCCCATACGATAAGTGGTGTCAATGTTCGACTCATTCAGTGAGAGACCAGCGCTATTGAAAATATTAAGAACGAAGGAGAATAGGTCCCTGTTAGATTCCTCATCGTCCAATAGGTTGTGAATCAAAACATTGCATGAGCTCATTTTCGTAAATAGTGGCTACTTTCAGAGATGGAGATAAGAGCGATCGATAATACCTGTCACCTCACACACACACACACGTGAACACAGCGCGCTAAGCTTGGATAAATCACGCACACTACCTCAGGGGCAACGCGAAATTTATAAAGATGTCTGTTGAAGATCACAAGTTCCTCGGAAAGATACAAAACGGTTCAGAATTCTGAGAGAAAATCACAAAAACACGAACCAAAACTCATAGGCTGCTCACACCGGTGCCATATTGCAACTCCCGGAACCTTTATTTTACCCTGTTTTAAAAGTTTCAGGAAATTTTCAGCATCGATTATGTCGTCAACAGGACCCGGTGAGTGGAATCACAGATCAGTTAGTTTAATATTGCATGGGACAATTAAGTCTAATTTGTCTATCGGCACTGAAGGCAAAAAGCTTATTAACTTCCTTCCCTATTAGGAATTCAAGGTTTAGGATACAGTTGTTCCAACGTGATATGATGACAGTGTTTGTCATCATATCAGCGCTGTTCGCTGAGTGCGTGCCCCATCGATGCAAATAAGTGGTAGTCGGATGGAGCCAAGTCTGGTGAGTAAGCGGGGTGGGGTAGCGATTGCCAGCTGT
>NC_046660.1:125891391-125896695 GCF_010883055.1 Belonocnema kinseyi | reverse complement strand
CAATACGCCAATTAGCACAAATGGTAAGTTCCGACAGTGCCTACAAGTGTGCCTACTGGCCGCTAGATGGCAATACCGGTTTCATATGTATACACCTGTTAGAGCTTCGAGTGCTCGATAGTATTTGGTCGCGTTGTCGAGAATTTTACCTAGAGCAGAGGCTGACGTATTCCACTACCGCGACGGGATCGCCGTATTTCTTTTCTAGCACTGACCAAGCTACTCTGTATTTCGTACCTGTAGTTTCTAGGGATTCGACCTATTCAGCTGCCTTACTGAGCAGATATAATCGCAAATACATTAGTTTTTCCGAGTTAGTAAATCTATCATTATTGTGAACGGCCGATTTACAGGTGTAGCAGAAACCTGGCGATTTCTCGTATAAGCCTTCGAATTTTGGTAGATCTGCTATTGGTATTCTATGTTTCGAATCATTTCCGATAAAACCGTCATTTGAAGGAGGTGATGATTGAGAATTCATGGCCGCAGTTTTTTTATTTGTATCAACACGATTATTACTTTGAGGAACTCATCGTTTGCTGTTGGAATCTGCTTAAGTGATTTGGATAGGAAATCAGTTGATTCGTATGCACAGTCACAGTTTCGTTTATGTTCACATTCACAGTTTCTTTTTTCACTATTAACAAATCAGTTTTTAATACACAGTTCGTTTCTTCGTTTTTCAACCACAGTTCGTTTGTTTGTTTTTTACTCACAGTTCGTTTTTCAGATTTTCACTCGAAATTTTTTTATTTCGTTCACTGGTTTTTATAGCTTCGATATTATTGCTATGCAATTTGCGATTAATAGCCCGGTCGCTTCAGTAATGTTTATTTATAAATGTTAGTTATAATAAATTTCGATATTAGTTTTCGTTGAAATTCGAGTCCGACTCTCGAAGGATCATGGTTACATTGCGGTTTTAATTTACTCCATGCATACATTAATTGGGTATCTTCGAACACTCCTTACATTATAGAGGTAATGTTAAGGATCTCAGTAAATAATCGGCTTAACAGAGGCGAAAAGCAACACGGCCTTAGGACCTTTAGGTTATTTAGGTACGCTCTGACTGAGTAACAAAGGTGCTAAATGGAAATTTCATAAATAAGTTGAGTTTCAAAAGATTCAAGACGACCCGGCGAAAGCTGCAGACGTCCTAGGAAGCTAAATTTGATGCTGTAAACTACTCATAAATTTCGATGGATTTGTTGAGTGCAGATTGTCACGTACTTAAAAGGAAAACTAGATTTAAACTGTCGTTGGGCCTCAACAGGTTTAATGGTGTAATTATAATAGTCGCCTCCTAGAACGGTGCAGCTCAAATAGTGCGTCATCGCAGATGAGATACTTATAATACTACCAACTCTCTCCAGGACACATGGTAGGGAAGGCGGACGCGGCTTCTGTCGAAACATTTTTTCTCGCAGGAAATGTCTCCGGGTTGGGCATGTCTGATTTATATCATTCTATCTATGCATTTTATCACAAATGTTCACATAGTTCAAAAGTTGCTCATGTTTTTTAAATTAATACTTACTATAAAAATCTGGGATAATAACCCCCGCGAATCCCCACATTGCAACTAAATTGCAAGCTCCTCGAAAAAACTGGAAACTCAGGCGGTAGAATGTTTACCCTTCTTGATGACTAATTCTTCTTTTTTATTTAAAATTCATTTCTTCGGTTAATAATTTACATATGAAGTTGACAATTCCTTGAAAAAATTAAAAATTTCTTTGAAATTTCATGTATTTTGTGAAACATTTGTTTTCATTTTTAGAACTGCAAATCTAACTATTCCAATTTTTATTCAAACCAATTTTTTAATGTAATTTGTTACGTATAAATATTTCGATAATAACTTCTTCTTCTTAAAAATTTATTTTATTTCTATTTTCACTATTCGAAGGTTTTTGGACGTATTCATTGATTTAAAATTGTTACGATATAGAGGTGATTTGCAGAAGAGGTGGGTGAAATATAATAAGAATTAATTCAGATTAATATTTTGGTACATTTATTACTCTTCTGACATACAATGTATGAAATAAAATAAAAATTCATATACATACATAATAAAATAAAATAAAATTTATACGAATATTGAAGTAATTTTATTAGTTCGGTTACAATTTGCAAAAAGCATACGGATATATCCAACCTTTGGCGTAATAAAAAAATGTATATACAATTTCTGAGCATTATATTTCAAGTGCATCATTATAACGGATTGGATTAAAATGCAATGTCTATTCGTCACTATCAGATTCCAGAGATTCACAGGTGAATAAGTAGTAGAAATAGAGAAAATTAGAAAATATTTTTACTAGAGAAAACTCGTAATATACTAATGAAAAAGTTTCTACTCAATCCCGACCACGGCGCCACATTCACCGCAACCAAGCCAAAACTCTCCCACAAGTGTTTGCTTGTAAAAGTTTAATGTTATTTATTATTTCAATTAAACATTTCACATACACATTTTTAAGGATAAAATAAAATCTTTTCTTTGAATCCACATCGAATAGACGTCTTTGCCACGATATACCTCTGTGTAAGTGCAACATATATAGGCGATTGACTTTAAATTTTCTAAGAACTAATACTCATAGGATATTTAATGAAAGCATAGATATCATGATTTTTTACACGTCAGAGAAACTTGGTAAAATTTTATGATAGAAAAAAAAACAAACTTTTTGCTATAATATTCATGCTGAAATATTTTTTTCTTTGTGGAATACATTTTTATTTTTTTTTTATTTTCAGAAAGTATGAAAATATTGTTTTTACTGTTTTTATTATATTCTTTTAAGTTGGTATACGCAGAAATGTTTTTATAAAATTAAAATATTATAAACCCATTTTTATTGTAACATTTTTAGTAGAATGTTAGAAAATGGGTATAAAATATTATAATCAATAGAAAAAGTTTTATTCTTTTGGTAAAATGTAACCATTAAAAATAAACTTTCCTCCAAACATTTTTTTGAAACATTATGCTTAGTTTTTTATAGGTTATTCTCAGGATTTGTATTTGTATAAGCAGTTATGCTTCTCACATTATGCAAAATCTATCAACCTAATCTCAATAAGATTGCAAATTGGTGTCATGAGATCATATTTTCTGAAATAATTTTTGCTGTAAATTTTGTCTAGACAGTGGAATAATAATGTTAGAGAAACTAGATCCAATTTTAGGAGTGATGAGACAAAATTAGTTTTTGTCTTAAGTTATTCTCTACACCATAATGTTGTTCTACATAGTTTGTCAATAGCTGGCTTCAGTGCCATCAGTGCTGCCAATGTTGGCACCCTGTGCTACTGCGCTTTCGTTAGTGCTGCGCGCTAGTTAGCCGTACTTGGCGCGCGATTCTAAATTATTTTAAAAACAATTCTTGTAATTTAAGTAAATAATTATTAAAAGATGCACAAGAATGTATAAAAATTATGTGACGTTTCATTTCAGTCAAGAAAAGAATGCATATCACATATATTTTATGAATAACAATTTATTTTGATTAAACTCCAAAGTCCGAGCTTGCTCCTCGTACTCAATTCCCTATAGAACATTATCTAAATTTGCCTTAAAAAATTATCAAAAAATGCTCAAAATAATAATTGTGAATTTGAATCATAACTACAATGCAGTCGTGATAATTTGTGTAATTTATACGTTATATAATTATATGAATTCCCAGAAAAATAGATACCAAATATTAAGAACATTATAAATAAATATTTTCAATCTTTTTCCAAAAAGTTTCTTTTTAAATTAAATGTTTTGTAAAATATAACTTGTTCTTTGGAATTCAATGAAAATAAACTATTATTTATAGGATATATTTGCTATAATTTTTGTTGCCTGAAATCGACAGTTATACAATTTAAATGCATTCTTGTGCATTTTTTAATAATTATTTATTTGAATTTTAAAAAATGTTTTTAATGTGATTTTGAATTGGGCGCCAAGCGCTGCCAATCAGAGCGCGGTCCTAGCGCAAGCGCAGTAGCACAGAGTGCCAACATTGGCATCACTGACAAGGAAGGTACCCGATATGTACCTCACCGATTTTCTTGAAATTGTGATATGTTATAGAACATCAAAAAATATTCGACACGTATTTTTTTATACGTGCCCATAAGTCCGTTTAAGGGGTGAAACCCACCCTTGAAGTTCACCCCTAAAAACAAATTTTTTTTAAATTTCTCGAATACAATTCGTAATTTTTTACTGGAATAAAGTGGGTAACACTTGTTATTGAAAAGCACATATTTATGCATTATTTTTAGTCATCAGACTCGCAACCCCCGTTTTTTATTAATGAAAAACTATATTTGATGGCCATTTTCTTCACTATACACATTCCAAAATCTGTTTAATCTTGACAAAATTAATTGTTTTATGCACAATAATCCAAAATAAAGTTGAACTGTTCCGGCATTTTCAAAAAAAATCCCTTGAGGGGGTGAGCTACCCCTAACATTTATACTGTTATATTTCGTTATTCCATTACTATATCATGGTGTAAAACTCTTGGATACTATTAAAATTGTTAAGTAAAGTTGATGTAGTTTGAAATTTTCTGAAATGAGCCCTTACAAATGAATTCATCCCTAAAATTCAAACACAAGTATTATTTTTTCATTACTTAAAAATACCCTTGGACTATTCAGTGGTGTAAAACGTGTAATAATTTTAGTTCACATCCTTGGTATTGAATTAGAATTCTTTACCCCACTCATGTATCAACCCCTATTTTTCAATAAAAAAATACACCCTTTTCAATATAAAAATACTAGTTTTTTGAGTTTGACGAAAAAAATTTTGGCAGTATGCACAATATCCAAATACGAAATCGACTGTTCTCACCTTAATAAAAAACCTATATAAGGGGTGAACCAGCCCCACAGGAGATATCGTCGTATATCTATGATTTTATTCTTTTTCTATGGGGCTTTCAAAGGTAATAAAAAATTAATGATTCAAAGTACAAAAAAATTTTCAAAAATTTAATATTTCAATAGTTTTGAGTTTTAATGTTACTTTTTATAATCCTGGCAATAATGATAATCATTAAAAAAATGTTTAAAGCATAATGATTTCTTACACCAAGAACATCTTACAATTCTTGGGTTAGAGCAACCAGGAACTTCACAACGCTCATTACAATCATTACCAAAACTAAAATCCACGGTGTTATAAAATTCATTTGGCTTTGATTCAACGTAGCCACTTTTATACCATGAATATTTGAATAGGTTATTGTATCGAGGAGATGACAATTGATTATGTACCAA
>NC_046660.1:125864154-125891291 GCF_010883055.1 Belonocnema kinseyi | reverse complement strand
GGTAATATCGAGTATTCGAGTGTTGTTTTGGCGAGCTGATTGTGAGTTCAAGAGTGCGATCGCATCGTCAAAAAAGGTCTTATCTATCCAAAACATGGCAAGGCGACTTACAGATTTGATCATTTAATCGTTGAGGTTTTTCGCACCGTGCGATCTCGAGAACAACAACAAGAAAATGATAACTTTAATCTTATCTTGTTATTTTAAGCTGTTTACTTCTCTTAATTTGTTTGTCAAGCGTTTATACGTTTATTCTTCGTATGAATTTATTCGATAGTTAGTTAGTTCTTCTTGCTTTGAATCATTAATTTTTTATTAACTTTGAAAGTCCCATAGAAAAAGAATGAAATCATAGATATACGTCAATATCTCCTGTGGGGCTGGTTCATCCCTTATTATAGGTTATTTTTATTAAGGTGAGAACAGTCAATTTCGTATTTGGATATTGTGCATACTGCCAAGATTTTTTTCGTCAAACTCAAAAAACTAGTATTTTCATATTGAAAAGGGTGTCATTTTTTTATTAAACAATAGAGGTCGATACATTAGTGGGGTAAAGAATTCTAATTCAATACCAAGGATGTGAACTAATATTATTATACGTTTTACGCCACTGAATAGTCCGAGGGTATTTTTAAGTAATGAAAAAATAATACTTGTGATTGAATTTTAGGGATGAATTCATTTGTAAGGGCTGATTTCAGAAAATTTCAAACTACATAAACTTTACTTAACAATTTTAATAGTATCCAAGAGTTTTACACCATGATATAGCAATGGAATAACGAAATATAACAGTATAAATGTTAGGGGTAGCTCACCCCCTCAAGGGATTTTTTTTTTTGAAAATGCCGAAACAGGTCAACTTTATTTTTGATTATTGTGCATAAAACAATTAATTTTGTTAAGATTCAACAGATTTTGGAATGTGTATAGTGAAGAAAATGGCCATCAAATATAGTTTTTCATTAATAAAAAACGGGGGTTGCGAGTCTGATGACTAAAAATAATGCATAAATATGTGCTTTTCAATAAAAAGTGTTACCCACTTTGTTTCAGTAAAAAATTGCGAATTGTATTCAAGAAATTTAAAAAAATGTGTTTTTAGGGGTGAACTTTAAGGTTGGTTTTCACCCCTTAAATGGGCTTATGGGCACGTATAAAAAAATACGTGTCGAATATTTTTTGATGTTCTACAACATATCACAATTTCAAGAAAATCGGTGAGGTACACCTCGGGTACCTTCCTTGTGAGTGCCATTCAGAAGATACATAACCATTGCAACATTAACTTTAAAGGAGGACAAGACTAAATTTACTTTGAATCTTTCAAAAGCTTTTATTTTTTATTTTTACATACACCGAGAATTATAAACTTTTAAAATTCCTCACCCCCGCCCCAATCTGCAGTTTGCTCAATTAGTTTTCATTATTATTCCCTGTTTCCATTCTCAAAACGAAAAGTGAATTTTTAATACAGCCCCCCCCCCCCTAACCTAGTCGTACAAAAGAAGGAGTTGGTGGTTGGGGATCCATTAAATTCTCCTATGAAGATTTCCGGAGGAGAATTTAATGTATGACCATGAGCAAGCGCTCATGGTTCCCAGCCACCAACTCCTCCTTTTTTACGACCGGGTAATATATATCTTATTTTACTGACAATATTCTCTGATTTTCTTAATGTCTGATATTTTTTCACCAGTGAAACTCCGGAATCTCACTTTTTCCCAGTAAAAAAGCTGGATATTGTTTCAAACAATGTCGGTTTCACTGGATCATTGATTCAGAGAGCAGATGTAAACTAATATTATGTTGGAGATTGTACATATTTTTGACGTAGTTAAGTCGTTTTCCCGGTATCAGTAACAAAAACTGTCTGATACCATTTAAAATGAAATACCCATAGTATTTTTAAGAATAAAATTAAAATTAAATGATATAATGTTAGAATTTAGTAGAAAATGGAAAATACTGAACACTAATCGAAAAGTATCAAATAACAACCTGCCGAATATGTAGAGAAACTTTTCAATGCTCTTTTAAATTAAACCCGTGAAATTGTCAATGGCTTGATCAGGATTTTTAATTATTATTGGTGAACCAGGGGTTTGCTGTCCTTGACTGGGTGAAGCAGTAAGTGACTCAACTAAAAAAAGTGTTACTGAATATACCGGTCGATTTTTCTTAAAGCGATGCTATACATTGACGTAATGACGATTACGAGTCTCCCCACGTATATAGTAGATGTGATGTGTTATATCCTATTATATTTGCAGCTGGTTTCTCATTTATTGCTGTGAGAGTAAAGCGAGGGTTTTAAAAGATAATTTTGCAAAGATTAGCGCCAAAGTCTTGAATGATAAGTGTCATGCCTAACTAGCACTGGTTAATCAGTTATCCGCGCTGATCAAACCAGTGACGGAATTACACTGAGTGAACAAGTGAAATATCACGGATTGTCTGCGAAACATTTCTAGCTGTTTTAACAAGTGAAATGATACTACTTAATTTTAAAAGAGTGTATTTGGAAGTTCGTCTTTTAGTATATAATTCTTTCTGATATAATTTGTTCTATTTTTGAAATACACTCTACAGTTATTCCAATCACTTCACTCAAAGATTAGTATAAAATTTGTTTTTAACTTAAAAAAAGATGGATAAGCCGAATGGATTAAATGTTTCTTATAATAAATATAAAATGGTTCACATGTCCAAGTGACAGTTTACTTATCTAGATTTTGGACAAAATAATTATTTCTTTTAACTACGAAAGAGCCGAGTTTTTTGTACATGCTTACAATGATTTATGCCGTCATATTAGTTAAATAAATGCAACAATATTTATAGTGTTTCAATTTTTTTTTTTAATTTGAAGAAAACATTCTCTTGCCTATGGCTCGAAAACATTGAAATGTATGTAATTTTGAAACGCTTTTTGTATTATCTTTATATTCTTAAGTTTTTATTGTAAGCAAAAATAGTTTTTAATAATGGCAAAGGAAATTGTATACTTGCTATAAATGATTTCCTATTATGGAGATTTTCTCCACGATTCACGTTTTCGCCCATAAATGAGAAAATCCACTCGACTAGATACGATATTCCTAAAATATTTTATTCATATTTCTTTAAGGTGTAATTTTTTATAAACAGTAAAAATAAAATTTTAATAACGGAAAAAGCATTAAAAAATTTTAAGAATAATTTTTATTTGTGTTAATTTTCTCCACGTTTTACGTTTCCATCAAGAAAAAGTAATTTTTAATAACGGCAACAGTAATGTAAAATTGTTAAGAATAATTTTAATTTAGGACAATTTTTACTCCGTTTCACGTTTTCATACCGAAAACATAATTTTTAAGCAGTACTAAACTAGATTTTTTTATTTTCGGAATAATTTTCTTGTCTGTAGAAAGTTTAAAAATATTGTTGTTTATTCAAATGTTTTCTTGATTAATCTATTAAGAGGTCTTTTTGTCAAATTCAGAATTTATATTCTAATTTTTTAATTTAAAACATTCTGTAAAATGATAAAAAATATATATGCAATAATTTCACCAATAAAACGAAATTTCATTGGTGTAGTAATATCCCTTTTCTATAAATAATCTTAGTTCAAAAAATTATTTGGAAACATAATGTTTAGTTTTGTATTGAACATTCTCTTGCACTATTAGACAACACTTGTTTCATGCAAATGTTTCCTCTTGATAATAGTTTATGCTCAAAATAATTTTTGAATTCCTGTGTATTCAAATTTCTGAGATTTTCCACTTTGTTTTTTATTTGGAAATTTTTGGGGAATAATATGGGATAAAGCAGATACATTTTGAATTTTGAAAGAAGAACTCAGTTAAAAACGTACAACATTATTCACATGTAGAAAACAATGTTCTGTAATCTTTGTAGTAAACTGTGAAAGGAGTAAAAATTGTTATTTCATTCATTTTCTTAATATGTTTGCTTAAGATATTAGGGTTCGATATAAAGTGTCAAGAGGTTTTCTTTTATAAAGTGTTAAATCAATTGTATAGTAAAGTACTCGTTTAAGCTTTTAAAATTATGTTTAATACTAATCATATTTTTGGAAATTTGTTGAATAGTATCTCTTATGATGCAGCAGAAGTAAACTACTTGTTACCAAAAGAATTACACTTTTTTAAATACTAATAATATTTTTTCATCAAATGACACCACTTGTTATTGTGAAAAATGAATGGGTAAAGAAACATTAATAAAGAACAATGTAACTGAAAATAAAAACTGTCATTTTTGAATTCTCTGACCTGTTCCCTAGTGTGGCGTCAATCGGTAGTTAAGATGTTATTTTTCCATATTGTAGCTCACTTTTCTTGACCTTCACGGCAAAGCCTGAAGTTAGACTATTTCGATTTTCCACCGTTGGAGGGCGACTGACCTCAGGCCCATTTCTTGTTCTTCTATCAGGAGAGTCGGGAGACTTCACTCTGAGACGTGTATATGTACACTGCAAGTGACATGGCATTTCTCGGCAAACCGTGTCACATCCCCCCATTGTCAATTTCTTGCATTTAAAAAGTTAGATTAAACATAATGCCCTCTATTTATTAATATAAGTCTCTCTTCCTATCTAACTTTCTCACCCAAAAGCATGCAAATTTTCCAAAGGACCCCTATCTAAATTCCCCAGGGTACTGAACACTGTAAATTATGTATTAACGCTGATATTTCTGTCATGCGCAGTAGTAATTTATGTGTGCTCTTAGGTTATGTTAACCCTTATTATGGTTATGTTAATCGTGCTTCACTCTAAATTTCACAAAGTGTGCGCTAGTCATTTTTTTTTATGAGAAAGATATAAAAAAGTCATAAAACCGGAAAAAGTACGTTTTAATTAATTCATCTGTTATTTTAAAATGACTAGAATTTTTTAAACTAATACAATTTTGAAAACTAGTAAAATTTTGAATATCAATGAGATTGCAAAATTTTTAAAAATGAGTAAATTTGATGAAGTTAAAAAATTTTTTTTTTGAAATTCAAACAAAAAAATTGAAAATTTTGCTAAGATCCTAGAGTACAGGCCGAACCCTCAATATAATTGGGAAAATTTTTGAGATAGGTAAAATTTTAAAAATTAGTAAAGTTGATAAATTTTTTGAAAATTAGCAAAATTTTAAAAATTGAAAAAATTTGAAAATTACTTTAGTTGATAAAGTTTTTGAAAATTAGTAAGATTTTTAAAATCAACAAATTTTGAAAATGAAAAAAATGTTGATAATTTTGCTAATTTTGAAAATAAAAATTTTTTTGATAATTTTGGTAATTTTTTAGGGTACAGGTCCACCCGCAGTCCGAATTCTCCAAAATACCTGCCATGGTGCATTCCACTCCAAGTGTCCCATAATACATGTCATGGCTGATTTCTCCCTACTCCAAAGTCACCATAGTAACTGTCATGGCGGATTTCCCCACTCTAAATTCTCCATAATATCTGGCATGGCAAATCACCTACACCAAATTCTCCATAGTACCTGTCATGGCGGACCCTCCGCTCCAAATTCTCCATAATGTCTGTCATGGCGGACACCCTACTCCAAATTCTCCATAGTACCTGTCATTCTGGACCCCCCACTCCAAATTCTCCATAGTAACTGTCATGGCGGACCCCCCACTCCAAATTCTCCATAATATCTGTCATAGCGGACCCCTACTCCAAATTCTCCATAATATCTGTCATGGCGGACCCCCCACTTTAAATTCTCCATAGTGTGCGCTATCTACTCACATAACGTCACTTTTATGCGTTTCTTTTTCCTGTTTATGGCCAGGGACCTCAGTTTCCGTCCGAACATAAAGAATTTTTACAGGTGTTAAATATATTATCCACGGGATATTCTCGATCTCTAAGCAGCATCGGCATCGCTTCACTGAAAACTCGTCTGCTTTCGGAATCGGCTGATGCCTTTCTCACCTTTAATTTGGAAATACCGAATAGAATGACGTTTCTTGAATCTACAAGCCAGCCTTGGCTGGTGTTGAATTTGACTTTCTTCGGGATGGAGCTACCATTTTGAAAAATTGCAAACACCATCAATGCTTTTTCAGATAATGCTTTGCCTGATGCAGGATGACCAAACATTCATTTTTCACACAGCCATGCATAAAAAGTGCGTTCTAAGAGGTCCAAATGATTTGTCTTCAATCGTTTTTGCTCCGGCGATCATTCATTCAGCTCTATTTTTGAAGCTTTTCCCTTAATTTCGTTCGCACTTGTGCGAATCAACGAAATCGTCAATGGCTTAACGTCATATTTTTGGCACAAATCGGAATTTTGTACGCGGAGTTTCAGATACATAATTTTTAGTTCATAATTAAATACATTCGATACTTACGATGGAAGATTTGATATTTGTCTTTCGAGTGTAATATATGTACAGGGTGATTTTTTTGACATATTGCATATTCGGATTCTATGGATAAAAATGTGTATGGTTTGTCTAAAACATTTTTCTCGTTTCGCGATATTTGGCGCGATATTCGACGAAATGCAATTTTTCTTCATTTTGCTGTTACTGAGAATGCACACTTACAATTTCGGGGCACTTGATTAAGGGTGTTGGTTCAATCCGACTTTGATTTTTTTATAGGTATGACACTGATTCCATATATATTTTTTCCGAAGGATTTGTGAAGGACAGAAAGAAAATTTGTCGAATATCCCGGCGTTTTTCGAGATCCTCGTACCAATAAAATATTGAATAATCAAAAAATTTATTGAGGCAATGATTATTTTCCCTACTTGATGTACAGAGATATGATACGGATGGAATTTATTACGTTTCAAAATTTTCCAAACACTGCTCTGAGATATTCCGGAATCACGAGCAATTTCTCGTGTACTGACGTGAGGATTATTGGCCACTGCAGCTAATACAGAAATTTCATTATTTTCTCCAGTGACTGTTGTTGTAAGGGTATTTTTCTTAGGTTGAACACTTCCATCGATAGTAAATTTTGTAATAGTATGATAAAATGAAGCACAAGACACAATTCTATTCGGAAAACCCTGAGCGTAAAAATCGACAGCATTATCAAGATTTCTTCCAGCTTCTCTATACACCAGAATCATTTCAATTTTTTCTCGTACGGTTAGATACTCCATTGTAAAGTAGTATTCGGAATAATTTTTGACCTAACTAAAATGAGTTTCGTCTTCAATGTATTTTTTCTGATTTACTGTACTTCAGGAAAGAAAAAAGTAAACACTTTCGTAATGTTTCGATAGCCTCCGTTGACCTCAATCCGCAATAATGCCAGAGCTAAAATTTAGTAATATTCAGCGAACACGGTTAATGTAAACGTATTACTTAATAATTACTTGTCCAGAACGGACATACGTTTTGGCATGTTTTTCAAAATATTAATGACCAAAGAGATCCGAAGCTCTATTTCCCTTATTTTTAACCGACTTCAAAAAGAACGAGGTTCTTCCTATATTCGTCGCGATGTATTTTTGTTATGCTCAAGTGTTTATTGAACTCGTTCAACGATTCTGCAGTGACTTGAAAAATTCTTTTTTTCCGTGGTCAACATATTTTAACATCAGTGTATGTACTCCTCAAAGTGATGAAATTTTAATTCATAACATTTTTTCATCGAGTGCCTATTCTTCGAGATATTTGGAAGTTTCAAGTTAAGAAAATCACCCTGTATATAGATTAGAGTGGTTTAAAAATGCATTGTAATTTTTTTTCACTCTAGAGGCTATTATGATGTTACCGACTCAAAAGTTTCCATTTCCGGAGAACGATGATCTGTAATTTTTATTTTTTCTAAATTTATATATTAACACGTCTTGTTCATACAAATAATTGAATGACCGCACTGCATACAGGCGTAAGTGCCAAATTTTCGATAATCGGTTTATTGGCTTAAAATACTAATTTCTCCCTAACTCGTGTCCCTGTAAAACATTTTAGTCCATTTCGACCCGCTAGTAGGTCTAGGAAAAAAAGGCAGTGCATGTGGGCGCAAGTGCCACGATGCTTGCTGGTGTAAGTGCCATGCATCATAGTGCAGTGTTACCGCGGCGTCATTAATTTTCAGAGCACATGTCGATTCTAGTTTTTTTTAAGTTTGTCCGTGCAAAATTATGAATTTTCGGAAAGAAATAGTTGCTAAATAGTTACTTTTATGTGTCAAAATTGAAGCTTTCTAATACGCGCCGAACTTTGACCAGGGCTTTTTCGCATATGGTTATCTTTTTAAAGTGCTCCTTTCACAATTCAATAGAGCTAACCAATAGCTCAAAAGTACTTCTTTTTAAATTAAATTAAAAAATAAAACAGTTACGCAACTTCTCCTGTTTAATTATTAATATATAATTTGAATATTTACTAGGACTTTCTAAAAAAGTTTTACATGTTTAGACAAATGTAACTTATTTATTCCCCAAAAATGTAAAAAATAATCGGATTTTGTCATTCAAATGCAATATTTTGTCATTGTATGGAAAAGTAAATTTTTCGAAGAACATTATGCAATTATTTAATCTATTATTTATTCTTTATTTTCAAAATGTCTAAAAATTAAGCCAAAGATGTCTACCTTTTTCAATTTGGTAACCTATGCTACATTTTGTTGAATAATGACATAATCTAGATACATTTCTTCTAAAGTCGAACAAATTTCTATTTGTTTAAACAATTCTGATTTGCGCAATCTGTTATTTTTCGATAACTAAAAAAATAAAATAAAATAGCACACAGACAATTAATTACAATTTTAAAAGTATTTTTGGAAAAGCAATTATATAAACAAATTATATTTTTATAAACAATTAAAAAGTGGCTAATGTATTCTTTCTATATACTATACAGTCAAAAACATAATTGCATGTGTTCTATCTTATTTAATTTTTTTAGTTATCGAAAAAAACTGATTGAGCTAATAATGATTGTTTAAGCAAATACAAATTTATTAAACATTAAAATAAATGTTTAAAAATTATGTAATTATTTTATTATATTAAACAATTACATTTAAATAAGAAAATGCGATTATTTTTTACATTTTTGGAAATGACGAAAATTTCTAAAAAGTAACAAGAATGCGTAAAAATGTAGTTTTTAAATTGTTGTGTCATATTCGTGGCGCTGCGGGGAGGGTGAGCGTGGGTTGGAAATAAAAATGATTATTATGGTGCTATTTCCTAGACTCTCCTCTTCAATTCCTACAAATTTTGATAGGTTTTGATGAAACTATTGAACATGAGTTCAATTTTACGAATGTTCAAATTTTCCTCATATTACATAACTAGTCGTTTATGTTACACCAATCTATCATGGATGGACTCTGTGAATCCTAAATATGTACAATCTGTACCTATATCAATCTTTAAAAAATGGACTTTTTTACTTTTAGGGCTTGCTCCTCAAATACGTAAGCGCGTAAGATTAAAAATTCATGCGATTCGCGATATTAATTCAATTAGTGCGCGTTCGTTCTTATTCAGCTTCGATCTCTAATGATCGGAAACGCGCCGTTGTAGTCCCACACGATTCCGTTGTGTATCGTGAAGCAATTAGTAGTGTACATCACACTACTCACTGCTCTAATGGGATTAGTGTAACACAATCGACGGCTTACTCTCGATAAGCGACTGGGTCGTGTCGATACACTAACATGTAGTGTATGCAAATTTTTTTTCTATAAGTGAACCAGTCGTGTATGTAAAAGCACTCAGTGATCCAGGATTTTCTCCGAAATCCTGGGGTACGAGCGACCCCGTGTGCACAGTACGGATATTTCTGTTATTAATTTTTAATTTTATTTTTTGGTTGTTTTTAGCTAATTTCTAAGTGAATAGTGATAATAATATAGAGTAAGCATAATTATTTTCATCCGTATATTTTTAATGTATGCAAATGGCTTATAATTTTAAAGTCGGCCCATTCGAAAGCAGTTGCAGAAGGTACACGATATGAGATCGTCCACGTCAGTTATAATTATAGTTATTTTAATATGTTTTTACATGAGTATTTGTAATTATACGTCAAAACATGCGAATCAAGTTATTTTTCCACAATAAATCCATGTTTTTATCTCTCACGGTATTCGAATTTTTTTAAAATACGTTTGATTTTATATAGCAAAATAAATATACTTTGTAAAATGTCGCGATAAAAATTTTATTCAAAGTGTAGTATTTTAAAATTATGCTCCTGCAAGAAGTTTGAAAAAATATTTAAAATTTAATTTTTTTATGAATTTTGAAGTGAAAAAAATTTATTTTTCGGGTTTCTCAACTTCCATATTTTTTAAATTGTCTACATAACAAAAGCAGGATAAAACCCTTCAAATTAAATTTTTCCAGGTTTGAAAGATAACGAGTAATTTTTTTAAAGTCCAAATCACAAATGGTGCACATGTAATTAACGTTTAAAATGACTCGGGTATGAAATACCCCGTGAGCACAATTTATTACAGGATGAAGGTGCACACACACACACACATGCACACAAACATATGTATCCTGAGAGCGGTCGAGTACAAACTGAAATTGCGCACCGACCTCAGACTCAGTTCCCTCGTTGCGGAGAACCGTTGTATGGGGTAAACTGTGTCTAAAGTGATAAAACTGTGAACTAAAAAGGGCAAACTTAAAAGTTAAAAGAAACATTAAAGCTTTTGACGGCGAGAGGTAGAGTGTGTGGAAATTCAGATTACGTGCATTGGTGAACTAGATGTGCTTAAAGTGATCGACGATGCAACCCTGCATAAGCAAAGTGATGAGTGGAAGAAAGCTGATCGAGTTGCAAAAAGTGTGATAATTGAATATTCATCTGACTCTTTCCTCGGTTTTGCAAAAGCAGAAAGCACTGCGAAGGAAATCTTTCAAAGTAGAGATATTATATATGAACGAAAAATTCTTGCCAATCAATTGGCTCTTCGAAAGAAATTGCTTGGACTAAAATTATATGGTGAAGCACCTTTAATAAAGCATTTTAAAACTTTCGATGACTTAATAACTGAACTACTTAGTGCCGGTGCGAAATTAGAAAAAACCGACAAAGTTTCACATTTGCTGTTAACGCTTCCATCATCCTATGATGGTGTGATAACTACAATAGAAACCTTGTCAGAAGATAATCTAACCCTCGCTTTTGTCAAAACCAGACTTTTGGATCACGAAGTGAAGATTTTAAGTAATTGCAAAGACACCAGTGCAAAATGGCTACATACGGAAAGTATAAATGTCGGATGACTACAATCACAAAAGAATCCACAAAAAGGACAAAATAAAGGACGATTATTTAAGAGCAAATTTAAGAAGAAATCTTCGAACTTGACATGTCACCATTGTGGTAAAAAAGGACACTTCAAGAAGGAATGTTACCACTATAAAAGAAGACTACAATACGAAAGAAAATGAACAGTTGAAGCTGTTTAAATGTCTCAACCATCGACTTCAAATAAAGCCAATATTTCTGGTTTCGCCTTCATGATTGGAGATTTTCAATCTAATAATGGAGACAAGGAAATTTTTATTCTAGATTCTGGTGCATCCGATCACCTTATCAACAAGGAAGAATTATTCAGCGAATTTATTGAGTTACAGCCGCTAATAAAAATTTCCGTGTCGAAGAACTGAACTTTTATTACAGCGACAAAATAGGGCAGCATCCAAGTTATAAGCAACAAGGGTGTCAAGGACGTTCTGAGTGATGTTCTTTACAGTACTGAGACTACTCATCATCTACTTTCTGTAACAAAAATGCAACAGGAAGGGATGAAAATCACCTTTGATCAAAAGGATGTGGAAATAAAAAAGGTGGTAATATTATAATCATTGGTAAGTCTCTGAATAATTCAACAGCCGTTGATTTTCAAATTATATTAAATAATTTGAACACTAATGTGCAAGCACTCAGTAGTGAAAGAGATACAGATAATTTGAGGCACCAGCGGTTGGATTATATTGGAAAAAATTAATTCATAGAGTTAAAAAATAAGCAGACGATCAATGATGTTGGGCAAATTGAAAAAGTTATACCTTATGATAATATATCTGAAGCGTGCCTAAATGTTAAACAGGCTCGATTACCTTTTGAAATGTTTAAAGATAAAAGCTATGTGAAAAGACCACTTTTTATTATTCATTCTGATGTCTGTGGTCCAATCAATCCTACAACAAATGACAATAAAAATTATTTCGTATTGTTCGTTGATAAGTTTACTTATTATTGTGTTGCATATCTGATTGCATATAAATCATATGTATTTTCAGTTTTTAAAGATTTAATTGCAAAAAGTGAAGCTCAGTTTAATTTAAAAGTTGTTAATCTATATTGCGATCATGGAAGAGAATATTTGTCGAATGAGCTGAAGGATTATTGTGTGCATGAAGATATAAGCTATCATTTGACAGTTCCACGAGCTCCTCAATTAAATGTTGTCTCAGAGGGAATGGTTAGAACGATAACTGAAAAAGCTCGTCCGATGGTTTCTGGTGCGAGCCTAGACAAATATTTCTGGGGTGAGGTAGTTATTACTGCTACTTATTTTATTAATTTAACGCCAACTAAAGCTTTGAGAGTAAATAAGACACCATACGAATTGTAGCATGGTAAAAAATCTCGAATAAAGTACTTAAAAGTTTTTGGTTCTACTGCTTTTGTCCATGATAAAACTAGAAAAACTAAATTCGAAGAAAAGTCTTGAAAAGATATTCTAGTAGAGTATGAACCGAATGGCTACAAAAGTGTTGGATGTGGAAAATGAGAAATTTGTTATAGTGAGAGATATTATTTTTGATGAGACAAATTGAGAAATTTGTTATAGTGAGATATATTGTTTTTGATGAGACAAATTTCGTAGAATCTAGACAGAAGATGAAATCTGAAGGGATTAACTCTGAACACTCTCATAATGAAACTGATGCATCAGACCTTCTACCTGAGGTAAGGTTAAAATCAGTAGTAAATTCTAATAAGTCTAATAGTGAGAAATCAGATATGTCAAAAGAGAGGGTTGAAAGGATACCTAATAAGATAGCAAAATTAGATCAGGAATCTAATAAATTCGTAAATCTTATGATAAAGATAGCACACCAGAGGATTATCTCATGTGCGTTCAATGAATATTTTATAAAATCCCTACTGCTTATCATGAAACTAAAATGAGTGAAAATAGAGTTCAATGACAGCAAGCTATTAAAGATGAAATTAACC
The DNA here is from genome assembly GCF_010883055.1 of Belonocnema kinseyi. NCBI lineage: Eukaryota > Metazoa > Arthropoda > Insecta > Hymenoptera > Cynipidae > Belonocnema > Belonocnema kinseyi. The sequence continues at coordinate 125,878,077 of NC_046660.1, read as the reverse complement.
TTTGCCTCGGTTGCTAGAATTTCAAGTTTTAGATTTATAACAGCTCTCACAAATCAATTAAATTTTTTAGTTTATCATATGGACGTCAAAACTGCTTTTCTAAATGGAATATTAAATGAGGAATTTATATAAGGGTTCCTCAAGGAGTGCAATGCAAAACTAATCAAGTTTGTAAATTAAATAAAGCAAAATATGGGTTAAAATAAGCAGCAAGGTTTTGGTTTGAAATGTTCGAAAAAGTACTGCTTGAAAAAGGTCTTAAAAATTCTGCTGTTGACCGTTGTATTTACATTTTAGATAGAGGCCATGAATCTGAAAACATCTATGTAGTACTTTATGTGGATTATCTTGTAATTGCCACTGCTAATATTGAAACAATGAATAGTTTTAAAAACTATTTAATGGAAAAATTGTATAGGTCAGATTTAAAAGATATTAAACTGTTTTCGGGAATTTTAATATGTCCGATTGCAAAGCTGTCAGTACGCCTCTTCAAAATAAATTAAATTATACAGCTTTGAACTCCGATGAGGAATGCGATGTTCCTTGTCGAAATCTTATTGGATGTTTAATGTATGTGATGCTATGTACGCGACCTGATCGAAGCACTGCTGTTAATATTTTGAGTAGATATTTGAATAAAAGTAATAAAGAATTATAGAAATGTGTAAAAAGGGTGCTTAGGTATCTCAAAGGTTCAATAGATATTAAATTGACTTATATAAGAGGAAATTATGATGATCTGCTGATTGGTTATGTTGATTCTGATTGGGGTGCAAATGACAAGAAGGATAGAAAAAGTACAACGGGGTATTTATTTAAGTTATTCGAGCGTTGTACAATATGCTGGTGTACAAAAAGACAATTATCGGTAGCAGCTTCATCTACTGAGGCAGAATATATGGCTCTTTTTGAAGCTGTAAGAGAAGCAATGTGGCTTAAAGCTTTAGCAACTAGTATAAATGTAAACATTGAAAATCCAATATTAATTTAAGAAAACAATTCAAAAAGACAATAATGGTTGCACAAACATTGCTAATAATCCGACTTGTCATAAAAGATCAAAGCATATTGATATTAAATATCATTTCTCGAGAGAACATGTTGAGAAGAATATAATAAAATAAAATTATATCTCCACAGGTAGTCAATTGGCAGATATTCTTACTAAACCATTGCTAGCAGTCAGATTCCTGGAATTTAGAAATGGAATGGGTTTGGAGTCAAAAGAAAAATTACTGCCATTGTAATTTGTGTGTATATTGTAAATAGAGTTTTTTTTAAATCTCTATAGTATTGGTAATGGTCTGATTGGGTTTTACTGGGTTTCCCCAATTCTTAACAACGAATGTTGGGCCATATGTATACTCCCAGGAAATACTTGGAAGGTGCATCTTGTCTTGTCTCACATGATTTTTTCTAAATATAGTATAACGAAAGGCACTATCTTCTTGAGATGTCCTTTAATGAAGTTATTTGTATATAATTGATTTATTTTTTGAGGAGGCGTATTGGTTTATTTCAAAGAATGTGTGGTGTAATTCAAAAACTAATAATTATATTTTGAGGGGGGCTTGAGTGGCTAAATGACGGCTCTTGTTTCTTAAAAGTGAACCTTTGTTTGACAGAACTAATTTTCTCCATTAATTAAAAAGATACTTTGTTAAATCAAAAGTATGATTATTACGTTCAATAATTTTTTTTCTTCAAATAAATCTACATTTCTTACACTGCAAAAAAGTAATTGTAAATTTACATCCTGCTACGCTGAAAATTATTCGATCGGCGTGGCACATATTAAATAAGCAGAATTCTGTTAAAATGCATATTTTTCTTCTCAACCTGCGTCAGCCATTGAAAAAAAACATGCAGGACGTAAATTCGCCGTCGTTGACCGGGAAATTATGTACGGGTCGTAAGTCAACACACACAGTCAAAATGATATATTGAAGTTCGTTCTCCCTAAACTGTTCCGTTAAACTCAAACATCCTCTGTAGTTATTGAAAATAGAATTTTATAGTATTCTATATATAGTTTTGTATTATATGTAATAGAATTTTTATATAATAACCCTTTCTAAATTTCCAAAGTTTTCCAAAGCTGGAAAAAGGCTAAAAACTATTTGACGTATACGGAGAAAAAAAGAACACGGAATCAATATCGCTGAGCCATGCAAAATTCGATTGATCCGGAATCCGGAGAGCGCCATAAACGCGTACGGACCTCTTCGAAATCACGAAGGCTCGAGATTCCCGCCCGATAATTTAGTAAAGTCCGTAACTGCCCGTTGCGGCTTTATCTCGAATTTATCTGTGACATATTCAGCTGTCCATGATTTTAGCCTGCAGTTAACGGTCAGTTACGGGTCTCTTGCAAATCACGTTCCGTCAAATTTTTCAGTTGACGGCGTTTTTCCAAAATGTAGCAATAATTATTCTAGAAGTTATTAACAATTTAAATCATTATTTTCATAATCTGGTGCATGCTTTTGTCATGATTCCAATGATATAAAAAGCTCATTTTTGGATTTTTTGCAGTTGACGGTGTTTTCTCAAATCACGACAGGACTTAATAGACCGTGGGCTCACAACGTAAATGGGAGCGTGACACGGATAAGGCCAATTTTCACATGAGATGTTCGTCTGATGATGAGGTACGTAAAAATGGGTGCCTGGCAGGTGTGAGTGGATGCGTTCACCTGTGGCGACCTGTCAACGGTGCGAATTTTTGGCAGTTAACTTATGTGACTCGGATAAGGTTGAAAATTGGTGTACTTGTAGGGGCTGACATTAGAAATAGCACCAGCGCATTGCCAGGCACTTACCTGGATGCAAAAGTATTGCCAGGCGGCTTCGAAGTCGCCGGACATTCAGGTGAAATTTCTTAAAATTGATTTTACAAGAAAAAGTTTGAAACAAAAGTTGGTCCACTCCCAGAGATGCATATTTTCATTGGTATATAATTTTTTGATAAAATTGATATATTTGGAGAAAACATCGATTAAAGAAATACCATAACAATAAAAAGCCCTTTTTATTGACAACAAGTGATTTTTTCGAAAATTATTAAGATACAAAAGGTTCTCTATTACAGGTATACTCCAAGATGAATAAGAAGTATTTCTTCAAAATGTTAATATTTACTAAGTTATTCGCATTTTTCCTTCTTTTTCCCATTTTTTCAATCACCTGCTGTATCTTTAGCAATTTAGAAGAAGGTGTTCTCAAAATTAGTACACGAATAAAGTAAGTCTTGTGCAATGAATTGGCGTCAGCCACTTTCAATTAAAACAACAACTTATTCTGGTATAAATAATCATAATCAATGTCACGTTCTCAGCTTCTGATTAAACAACAAAATCGCTTTACTTTAAAATACCCATTATTTATTATTGTTAAAGTTTATGTTTTGTCGCGGAGATACGTTCGATCTTTATTTCCGTGACGAATGTCAAGTTTCCCAGACCCAGCGTGGGTCATTGGCGTAGGCATTACGATTGCATTTTTAATGATATAGAACTGCATTAAAAATGCAGCACGAAGAATTTGTAATGGCTACGCCAATGACTCACGCTGGGTCTGGGAAATTAGACATTCGTCACGGTAATAAAGATCGAACGTATCTCGACGACAAAACATAAACTTTAACAATAATAAATAATGGGCATTTTAAAGTAAAGCGATTTTGTTGTTTAATTTTTATAATCATATTCATCTTTATTACAACTTTCTACGATAATCAGAAGCTGAGAACGTGACACTGATTATGATTATTAATAGCAGAATAAGTTATTGTTTTAATTGAAAGTGGCTTACGCCAATTCATTGCAAAATACTTACTTTATTCGTGTACTAATTTTGAGCATACCTTCTTTTAAATTGATAAAGAAACAGCAGGTGATTGAAAAAATGGGAAAAAGAAGGAAAAATGCGAATAACTTGGTAAATATTAACATTTTTGATAATAATTCTTATTTATCTTGGAGTATACATGTAATAGAGTACCTTTTGTCTCTTAATAATTTTCGAAAAAATCACTTGTTGTCAATAAAAAGGGCTTTTTATTGTTATGGTATTTCTTTAATCGATGTTTTCTCCAAATATATCAATTTTATCAAAAAATTATATACTAATGAAAATATGCATCTCTGGGAGTGGACCAACTTTTGTTTCAAACTTTTTCTTATAAAATCAATTTCAAGAAATTTCACCTGAATGTCCGGCGACTTCGAAGCCGCCTGGCAATACTTTTGCATCCAGATAAGTGCCTGGCAATGCGCAGGTGCTATTTCTAATGTCAGCTCCTACATGTACACCAATTTTCAACCTTATCCGAGTCACGTAAGTTAACTGCCAAAAATTCGCACCTTTGACAGGTCGCCACAGGTGAACGCATCTACTCACACCTTCCAGGCACCCATTTTCACGTTCCTCATCATCAGGCGAACATCTCATGTGAAAATTGGCCTTATCCGTGTCACGCTCCCATTTACGTTGTGAGCGCACAGTCTATAACGCCCCAAGTAAGTTTATCACCTCACTTAAATGTACTATGTCCCATGCCGATCGAATAATTTCCATCATCGGACGTAGTAATTTCACATTTGACTGCAAATAGAACAACCTTTATTTTATTTCCACATTGTCACCTGAAGTGAAACCACATTACATTGCAAATACGTACTGTAGTATAGTGAATTAATGGGGTTATATATTGTAATTTGAGAATAAACTGCGCGTATAATTACTAGCTCATTGTAAGTATCACCAAAGCTTTTTGGCAGTGTAACATATTTTGTATTTAAAAACTCCAATTATTTGACTCAAAGCAAAATATCTTGGATTATTTACATTTATTTACATTCTTAATATTGTAGAATGATATATTACTGGCACTTTTGATTTAACAGTTCTTTTCTCTTAGCGTATTTAATTGTTGTGTATATTTTTCGTCAAATAGCAACAGCTTTCTACCCCTCTTCTATTTTTGCGTATAAATGAACTTTGAATGATGAATACATGTATATTTTACTATGAATATTGAGTACAGAGCGCAGCTATCGTTTACCCTAAACTGGTGATTTCAATTTGAAACAAGCTGTTCAGGCACTGAAATTTCCTACTGAGAAGTACACTTGAATTAATTAACCATTATTTGGATAAGCTGTCTTGACCATGATGTATCTTCTAAAAGTTGCAAAGATTCTCGAGCAGTTCGTTAGGCTAAACTATAATCTATATATATTCAGCCTCGATCAGCGGGAGGAAGTTACGTTGTACTCGAACTCGACGCCGCATTGCGAATAAACGAGTGAAATGGTTTTGACGTGGAGTGGGCTCCTGTACCGTTCCATAATCCATTGTGTCCGGGGCCAATTAAACGGTGATGCCATGCGTATGGTCGGATAACCCACGACCTCAGTCTATACAACGCACCGTCGATGGATACGTATATACATGTATTTAGGGAGCATCTGGACATCATTAAGGTACACGCTAATGTCATAACTGTAACTAATACTATACACTTTTCTCTAATCTCACGTAATTAGAGTCTTAATCTGCATTAATATGTACTTTTAAGGCTTATTCGGGATAGAAATGACCATTTTTTAGCCTAGTGTGATGAGAAATCTGTTATTATTATTATTTCCTTATTTGACATATAAAGACTTTGTTCGAACTCAACACATTTTTTTTCATGGCTCTTTTCCCAAAAGTTCTTTTAATACATACCAGAAACTTTTTAGCTATAACTAAAATAGGAAAGAAAAATATTTTATTTTTTTGATACGGCCTAATCCTAATGCCAGGTTCATAAGATCATTCTGCATAATATCCAGTAAAAAACTTTCGGAAACCGTTTAGGTCATGTCAACTCTCTTATGCTGCACTACAACGGGAAAGCATAGTCAAGCGACATTTTTTTTGAAAATGAGTTTTTTATGTCAGTGGAATCGTGAGCGTATGCTGCGCCTAACTATCATGGTTAAAATTATAATTTCGAATTATTTATAATTAAAAATATATGTTTAAAATTCCGAATATTGCGCAAATTGACCAAATGCAATAGGAAAATGTATAGAAAGTACTTTGCGGCGCCTGAAATTTGTAAGAGAAGTTGCATATCTTACGAAATACAAGGGAAGAATATAAGCAAAGCACCTTGCGGATCTTTTGTCTGGCAAAAGTGGTCGAGCACGCTGCTTGGTACAAAATCAAAACTCCGCATGTTTCAGTATGTGCTGTACTCAAAGTCGTAAGTTGTAAATGTGTTAAGTCGAGCAAAGATGTTCAAGTGGAGCACTGATGTCAATTTGAGTGTACCAAAGGCCAATCTAATAGATTAATATTTTCAAAAGTTATCGTGCTCACAGACAGAAAGACATAAAGACAGACAGAGCGACTTACAAACAGACACATTCATAAAAATCTGTTTTTCAGATTCAGGGGGGTGTCAAAACGTGAAACTTTTGACAAATACTGGAAGGGGGGGGGGGGTCACATTTTACACGCATATAATACCTTCTCTGATGAGAGTGTAAAAATGATTTAATTTGTCATGAATAATTTTTTTATAGTTCTGTGTTTAATTTTAATCGTAAAAATTGCATTAAAAACAAAAAAATTAATTTTTTTGAAACCCTACACACGGGACGAAAAATAAAATAAAAAACAAAAGTTGTGATCTTTTTCAAATGCACAATTAGTTGGTTTAAAATGTTCATTTTCGTCTGTTCACTGAAATTTTGTAAATGCTATAACTCTGGTAATTTTTGGTTTTATGAAAAAAGGCATAAGGAAAAATTGTTCTAATTTTTAAATACTATGAATAACCATACACAGAATTTTTTAATTTGAAACAAAAGGTGGCCTCGAAAATATTCAAATTATACCCACTTTTCAAATTTTCATTTGAAATGGCTGGCTAATGAATTTGACCTTTAGTTTAGGACACTAAAAGAGTGTACCAAAGGCCAATATAATAGATTAATTTGTTAAAAGATTATTGTGGAAACAGACAGGCATACAGACAGACAAGCAAATTCGTAAAAACCTGGTTTTCGCATTCAGGGGGTCTCAAAACGTGGACATTTGACAAAAAAACTCGAGGGGAGGGGATCAAATTTTACACAAATCTAATGCCTTGTCTGATGAGAATGTAATAAGCAATGCTAGTGCTGTGATTTTTTTGAAATTATGATTTGGCTTTTTGCGAAGATATCGTGGTTAAAAAGAAGTAAGGACGATCAGACAGTTTTACCTTTCACAAGCCGTCTTCTTGAAACCTAATATTTTATTTGGATAAGTGCTACATTGTATCATGTACAATCAAATAAGCTTTCCTATATTATATGTGCCCTTTTTTGTATAATTTCCGTTTACTTAGCAGTTGAGAGTAGAAGTGACGAAATCAAGCGAAGCCTTACTAAATGAAATTTCATTTAGTGAACATTCATTTAGCACACAAATAGTGCCAATTCGTGTACCGATTTCTTCAGTGAGTACTTGTATTAATAAGTACTTCGTTTCTACCAATTAAGTTAGTAGTAGCTTCATTGTCACTAATTCATGTGTCAACTATTGAGTAATCAAACCAATTCGCAAAATATTTGACTCTTAACTCGGCGTATGTACTTAGCGTAGAAAGACAACCCCAAGTATTTTTCATAAATTCGAAAAAATGTCGGAAATATGCAACTTTAAACATTTTTTTATCGTTCGATATATTTAAGTCTAATTAATTGATCATTTTTATCTTGGTCATTTTTATCTGGTAATTTTTATTTTGGGACCGTCATTGTTTTACGAGAAAACAAATTAGGTAATCTTAGGGTCCGACATGATGAAGCCAATCACCGCGACTAGAAGTGCGTGGGCAGCGCGTTATGTGACTGTTCCGACACTTTCAATGCCAGAAATAAATTTCTAAAATATTTAAGAAAAGTTGAAAACCTTTTTAGCAACAATTTTTATTGTTAAGGAATTTTTTAAATAATTGATTACTGCGAGCGACATGTGAACGAAGAATGTATGTTGAAATTCTTTATAATTTCACAGTAAGATAAATGTATGTTCGAACGTAACATCTAGATATGAAGGGTTAACATATTTCATGTTTAACTATAGGATAACAATCTGGATGTTTAAAGTTATCAGATGTAGATATTAAAAATTAAGATGTTACTCTGTAACATTGGAAATTCTGTACTTATTGATGGTCATTTAACGAATTAATTGATAACGTATTCGTCAATTTTAAATTACCTTCAATGTTCGCGCACGAACGAAAAGCAGATAAACGGTATGGAATCTCGATCAGATGATACAGTAAGTCAAGTTAAGGTTATGTTCCGTGTAGAAACTGCCCAGTTTGACCCGACCAGAAGAAGGTTTCTGGCCAGAATCTGACCGGGTCAAACCGGGATACTATTTTTTAATTATCCGGCCGGGCTCTGACCGAGTTTTCACCGGGACCCAGTCGGGTCAAAAATGGTGCATAATAGAAGTATCAAAACCTTAAAAATATTTTAAGAAATACCCACAAACGACTACCGTAAGTGGGCCGTTTGTAAATATCTGACAGGCGAAAAACCAATTTTTTTGTATTTTAGGTGTTTTTAATTTTGTCAATTATGAAAGAAAAATAAACTAATTTTAATTATATGGTTTCCCACGTTTGGTTCTCGCGGTTACCAGACTTGCCGTGACTGCGAAATCGTTGACCAACTTCTGTTTTATTTTCAAACATAGTTTCCTAGTGAAATTATACTTATTTTTTGTGATACGATTTTTGCTTATTTTAAATGTATTTATATCTTGTATTATGTTATCATGCTTGCCAGGTTATCCGTTAAGAAATTTGTTAAATTTCACAAAATTGTATCCAATTTTCTGGAGAAAGCGGATTATTTATAAAGGTAAGTGAATTATTTTGTTTATAAGTAAGCGCTATTAATATTCTTCAACGTTAATATTGAATAAATGTTCTAAATCGGTTTCATAGGTTAGGATGTCACGTGAAACCCCTGTAATTTATTGTATCTCTTGTAATAAAACCTACGCAAACTAAGTTACGCTTAAGGTAAATTTGTTATGCAATTTAACTTAAATTTCTTACAATGCATTTTCTTACAGAAATTTAAAAATCATAACCTATATTTTAGTACTTACATTGAATCAATATTTGTAGTTAATATATTTTTTATTATGAATGCAGTTCTTAATTTGAAATTCCAACATATTTTCATACTTTCTACACGGGGTTCAATGTTTTTAATTCAAAATAAAAACAGAGGTAAGTAATCGAAAACCGAATGATCTGTAATCTTCACTCAAAATCCTATCTATTTTACATTACTTACACTCAAATTTGATTCAAAATTTATAATCATGTCAAATGTATCAGAGTCAATATATCCTGAAACTTAAGATCATTGTTCCCTCGTTCAGACACAAAAAAGTCGTTATCCAATTTGATTTAAGGATAGCTAATTTTGATTCTTTGGAACTGTTCCAAAATTGTAATATTGCATAATTGTAATATTTAAAATATATAGCCGTTAAAAATAGTCGCGAAATTCCAATACGCGATATGAACATGCGCTCGGACAATTATAACATCTGAATGCGTTTCACTTTTACATGAAAATATTTTTACGCCTAACATATCAAAAATGTTGTATGCGTTTAGCATGCATATCTGCATGTTAGGTGCTACAATCTTGCCCTTTAAACATCTACATTTAAACATCCATTTTTCTCCGTGCAGAATCAAAGAATCCATTATTTGATACGACGAACGCTGTAGAAGGTATGTGGGTCTAAAACGACCAGTGCGATAACATGGCCACTATTTAATGGTACATTAGGAAAGCTAGATTAATGTCGTTTTTTGGTACAGATATATTAATTAATTGAATTTGCATTGTAGAGAGGTAATTTCAAGCATCAAATATTTGAAGTAAAATAGTAGAGCACGATATTAGTTTTAAACTTAATTGTGTTAACATTTTTGATTGAAATTTAGGAATAATATTATGTAGATTCCCTTGTATTATTTTTATAATTGTTTATGGTAATTTATAGCTCGCGCACTAAGCTGTTATATCAGTATTTCACAATATCAAACAATAAATATGTTAATCAAAAATGAAAAACACATAAAAATACTGCCACTTTTCTAAAATGGCCAGTTGGTTGTGTGGTTAAAACGGCCAACTCCTGTGCGCCACCACACGGCGCGATGCGACAAAACGATCAGGCGATGCGATGCAGAACGATACAATCAGTCAGCTGTCTTTCAAAGTGCAAATCTCTGATCGTCCCTTTAACAAATTTTTTTTCCCCATAACTTGAAACCTCTCTTCCTCACACCCTAATGACACTAGAAACAAGCCTTCCGTCCCTTCCCTCATTCTTCCTACCCTCTTTATCCCTTCTACTTTAATTTTTGCTCCTATATCTTTCATTAACTTCTTAACCTCTTCCTCTCCCGTTTCACTATTCACTTTCAGCTCTTTGACCATTACGTTCTTTTTCCTCTTTGCTCCCCTTCTATTTATTTTTCGATCTGTGGCAATCTATTACGCAGTCTCTAATTTTCTACTCGTACGCCCACTCTAACTTCTGATGTATCCTGGCTTTCTGTTAACTCAACCCTTTTTCTCTCAACACTCACTTCTATCTTACTCACTCTCTCTCTTCTATTAACCTCAACTCTTTTTCCCTAGTTTCATCGAATTCTTTTTGTTGATTCTCTAAGCTTTTCATTTTTTGCCAGACTTTCTCTTTTTCGCCTTTCCAAAATTCTTCCCACTCATCCCATTTATTTCGTATTTTTTGTACCTCCTCCTTTAGCTCTCCCGATTGCCTCTTCATAACTTCCAGCATCCCACATGTCTCATCTCTAAAGCCTGTGAACATTGCTTGAAATTTTGACAGCAAGTTCCCCTCCCCTTTCTCTCTCTCCGGCGTTTTTCTGTTTATCCTTTTCTTTGAGCCTTTACCTCTCTCCATCTCTTCGCCCTCTTCCCTTTCCTTTTATCCCCTGCCGATTTTTCCCCTCCACTAATCATTCCCTCGCTGCTTGTTGCACTCGCCCGTTTTCGCCATTTGTCAAGCATTCGTATCGTACCTTCACTATGAGAGCGCTGTGCCGCTCTGTTGAGCTTTCCAAATTCGTTGGTCTACCTCTCCTCTTACCCCTCCCTAGGCCTGCTGCTTTTGTCGCGGTTTCCTCACTCCTAACTGGCGTCTTGTACCACTCGCGCAGCTTGCCTCAATACCCGTCTTATCCCAACTCCTTTCCACATCCCGTAACACTCCACTCGACCCGATATTCTCATTTTCTTTGTCACTCAAGCTAAACCACCTACCTTCCTCACTCACCAAAAATTCACCACTCTCACTTCACTTCCCCTTTCTCAATAGCCAAAAAACAACAGCACCACAAAAACAACGTCACTCTCCTATCGGTATCTGAAATGGAAGCCAATTAAGTGTTTTATTATTTAGTGTGAAAGCCGTAAGATATTATTTTCCAATTTAAAATATGAGGCAAATATTTTTTTTTGTTTTTCATCCGTTTTTTTCACGAACTCAAGCGAATGATGAAAAATATTACAAAATTTTTATTTCAAAACGTTGTATCTCCAATTCTTTAGAGTAAGTTGAAAATGTGTTCAAACTGCCAAAACAACGTTAATTTTTAGGAAAACTGAAAAATGTATTTTACGAAAAAGGCCAACTTTAATTTTTCGCTTGAGATTTTTTAGATTAATATTGATATGAAGGAGATCCTGTGAATTTCGTTCTCGCTCAACTAAGTAGGAAAATTCAAAAATTTTAAATTTCTGACACTTGATAATCAGAATTTTGTAAAGCCCACGGTTTCTAAAGCCTAAAGTTTTCTAAGTTTTAGTCTAAATCTTTAAAGAATTTCCAGAAGTTTCAAAAGATTTTTAATGATTGTAGATATTTGAGGGTGTTTTAAAAGATGTCAAGGAATTTTCAATTTATTTTGGTAATTTAAAGGAATTTCAAAGGATCAAAAAAATTCCAAAATACAGTAGAAGCCTGATAACTTGCCGTTTGATAAGTCTACACTCCCCTTAAAACGTCATCACGCGTACGTTACGCACACTAATTGTGGTTCTCTCAATACGTGTGCTATTTTGCTTATGATTTGCGCCCATGATTTACCCATGCGCGCACCTAGTGTCGCGCTCATAGAGAGGGCATCCGATAATTGCGCAATTCCTGGAATTTTCCGCCTCTACAGCCACAAAGTTGGAAAGTTATCGGACTTGCAATGTACTTTAAAAATCTTAAAAAAAAAATTCTAGTTATTTCAGGAGATTTTAAAGGATTTGAAAAATTTTAGAGAATTTTAAAAGATTCCAAAGAATGTTAAATAGATTAAAGAAATTTAATAAGAGATTTTTAAGGAGTTGAAATATTTCAGAGTATTTTTTAAACTTCAAGATATTTTCAAGAGCTTTAAATAATTTCAAGAGATTTCAAAAGATTTTGAAGGATTTGAAAATTTTTAGAGAATTTTAAAAGATTCTGTGAAATTTTCAGTTGATTACAGTAATTTAATATGAGATTTTAAAGGATTTTATATATTTTAGAATATTTTAATAGATTTCAAGGAATTTTCAATTGCCGGTAATAAGCGTTGAATAAAGAAAAATTAATATTTTCAGATTTGAACGTAGGAACGGATATCTCAGAAACTAATTTATTTCTATTTCCATAGCGGTCGCCGCATAGTTTCCTATTCCCCAAAAGAGAACGTGTTTTCAATATATTTAATTCCTCGTAATTTTACCGAGAGATAACCTCACAGAGATGTATTCTATTCCCAAAAGTGTTCATATTTTAAGATTACTTAATTCCTTCTGATAAGTTCACAAAATATGTGTAATAAATTCTTTTAATTCCTTCACTTGGAATATAAGGTTATTACCTGGCTGATTATAATAATTTAGTATAAGATTTTAAAGGATTTGAAATTTTTCAGGATATTTTTAAAATGTAAAGGAATTTTCAAAAGCTTTAAAAAATTTCAAAAGATTTTAAAGGATTTTAAATATTTGAGGATGTTTTAAAACATGTCAAGGAATTTTCAACTTATTTTTATAATTGAAAAGAATTTTCAAGGTGTTCCAAAATATTTTGAAGGTTTTGATACATTTGAGAGTATTTTCAAAGGTTGCAAGGAATTTTAAATTTATTAAAGTAATTTAATATGACATTTTAAAAGATTTGATATATCTTAGGATATGTTAATAGATTCGAAGGCATTTTCAATTGATTTCAATAATTCAGTATGAGATTTTAAAGGATTTGAAATATTTCCGGGTATTTTTAAAATTGCAAAGAATTTTTAAGAGCTTTGAAAGATTTCAAGAGGTTTGAAAGGATTTAAAATATTTTAGGATATTTTAAAACATTCCAAGGAATTGTCAATTCATTTCAATAATTTCAAGCGATTTAAAAGAATTTTAACTATTCTATGTTTCATTGAAAATTAATCTTTTTTAGTTGAACATTTTTGTATTTTATTGAATACTCGCCTTTCTTGGTAGAAAATTAATATTTTTTGTCGAAAATTTAATTATGATTAAATACTGATTTTTTGTATAGAAAATTAGTCTTGGTGGGAAATAAATTTCTTTTGTGAAAAATTCATGTACTTTATTAAAAATTCCTTCTTATAGTATACAGTTCAGCCTTTTGATAAAAATTTAACTTCTTCTTCAAAACTTTATCTATTTTCTTGATAAAAATTTTAACCATTTTTTTAAATTTTATTTTTTTGGCAGAAAATTAATTGTTTAGGTTGAAAGTTGAACTATTATTATTAATAAATAGTCAACCAGTCATTAATATTGATATACTATTTTATAATTATAA
>NC_046660.1:125850362-125864054 GCF_010883055.1 Belonocnema kinseyi | reverse complement strand
TATGCATATTATATACACCTGAGAAACATAACCTCAAAATCGATTCATGCCTGAAATGAAGAATCACGCGAAACATTAAATTCGCCAATTGCTTCCATTTCTTTCAAATGGGGATCGAGATATAAATAGAAAATCAACTAAGTCTTCCGAAGCTTTCAGATCGGCAATCACCGTACAGCAGAAAACCGAAGTCGAATCGTGCATTATTGGCTTACACACGAACTCACAGTGGTAACCATGTATCTTCTATTTTGCGGCTCCCAAACGATAGATATGGTGGGGGTAAATTTGTAGCTGGTTCTGGAAGCACTACCGCCAATTCGATGCTCAAATACGTTCGACTTGGAGTGAACCGACGCTCCCCACCAAAATCACTGCATTGGCACGAACGGAAGAAGAAGCCAACGGCCAACGCCGCCCGAACTCGATCCAAGATGTCAGTAAGGTCGTGCGGCCTAGGGTGCCGCCTCATTGGTTAACTTTTTTACATTCTCATCTAATGAGAAGGTATTGGTTTTACGTAAAATTTTACTTTCTTGGTTTTCATAAAATCTTCGCGTTTTGAGACCCACTGAGTCAGAAAAAAGGAATTTTACGAAGGTGTTTATCTGTCTGTAGTCTGTAGTCTGTATTCTGTAGGCACGATGACTTTAAAAAAATTGATCAGACTGGATTCTGCTTTGGCACACTTTTTTAAGTTCTGAAAAGAAAGAACAAGTTCGTGAACCACCTATTTTGGATCAAAATTCAAAAAGTGAGCACGTTTCCAAACTTTTTAAGAGCACATTTTTTCAATATTTCAAAATTCTATGAACGTTTATTGATAGTACTCAGAATTTTAAACAATTTATCCTTCTGACTTTTTTATATAAAAAGAAAATTATCAGAGTCAGAGAATTTTCAAAATCCAAAGAAACAAACTAAAATGAACATTTTAAGCCAAACAACGCATGCTATGAAAAAAAGTCAGGAAAAGAAAAATGTTGCCTTTTAGAAGCCCTACAAGATTATGATAACAAATTTTTAAATTTGGTCAAAAAGTTAAAAATTCCAAATTTGATCGTACAAAAAAATTTTGAAACCACATTTTTTCAAGATTTAAAAATTCTATGTACGGTTGTTCATAGTACTCAGAAACTCAAACAATTGATCGATTTGACATTTTTCTATAAAAAGAAAATTATCAGGGCTAGAGCATTTTCAATATCCACAAAAAACAAACTCTAATGAACATTTTAAGCCAAACAACGCATGATATGAAAAAAGCCAAGAAAGGAAAAACATTGCTTTTTGAAAGCCTTACAGGACTACCATAACAAATTTTTTAATTTGGCCGAAAAGTTGAACATTTGAAATTTGATCGTACCAAAAATAATGGAAAATTCAAAAATTCTATTTTTTAATCAAACTATGCAAGATACGAAAAAAATTAAAAAGCTCAAATTACTCGCCCTGGAAAGAACTACAAATTTATAATGAATCACTTTTCGATATAAGCTACACAAGGTATGAACTTAAATTACCAGACAAAATTTGTTCGCCTAAAAAGATCTATAAATTTATTATTAATCATTTTTCGATTGGACGAGTAGATCTTTTTTTAATCGTAAAGCATAAGATAAAAAATAAAAAAATGAACTTTTTGCAAAAAGCACAGTAAATACGAAAGAGGACATAGTCTCCTATATAGGTTCCTGTATTAGACCCTATGCAGATGCACACTAGTTTTTATTTAATCGTAAAAAACAACATTTAAAATAAAAATATATAAAAACAAGGAAATAAGAATTAGTATGATTCAATTTTTATGCATATTATGAATTTTAATGATATACATTCATTGAAATGATACATGTTTCGGAGCAGCTTAGAATAAAATTAAAAGCAAAATAAGAAATAAATAAAAAAATAATCATGATAAATACAATTGTCTTTTAATTTTGCAATTTTTAATAACTAATCCGAGGCAGCGTTTACATAAAAAATATATTATAATTGATATAAAAGTGTATTGTATAATGTAGAAAAGTTTACATGTGGACAAAATCGAGTGCGAGGCACGAGATACGTGATGAGAATGTGTTCGTTAAAGACAAAAGAGCTTTAACAAAAGAGAGTTCAAAATTACAACATTATAGTTATCGGTCCGTTCACCCTTGATTTTAAAAGGTCTGTGCGCAAATGCGAAAGAAATGCAAAGACCAAGTGCAGAGTGCGATTGCCATCAGTCGTGTGTCGTAAGTGCGCTAAAACTCCCTTTTAACGAAAGAGAATTCACAATTACAAAATTACAGTGGTGGATGTTTTGAGTCTTAATTTTAAAATGTTTGCGCAAGAATCTGCGAAAATATAAAGACCGAGCGCGTAGCGTGAGGTAAATACATTATCGAGCGCGAAGCGCGAGATTAATACAACATCGAGCGCGAATCGAGCCCGATCGTGGGCTAGACTGAGATGTAACGCTTCAGTTGGCTTAAGTCGACTAGTACACAAATTTTGTGCACACGGAAAAAGTAGATAGTTACATTCACTTTCATGCATTATTAAGTTGAAGTTTACTTGTTCGAATTGTAAAAGGAGCAATTTAAATAGTTTTTGATACTGCATGAGATGGTGCCCTACCAACAGAAATCGTTGAGTATTCTCAAGCGAAATAGCTTGGCCCATTTGAGCCTACAAGCAGAGTCGATTTAAATGATTTCGTCTCTGAGATAGTCTGAGAGATTTGGGTCCTTTTCAAGGACCTTTTAGTGGTCCTTTTGATAGTTGTGTGACAGTAGTTGACCGTCGCTAACCCGACTCTTTCTTGTTAAATTTCTCTTCAAATTATTAACACTTTTTTTTTAATTGATGAATTTTCTCATTATACTTATTTATAATTATAACTTATATACTAATATACAATTTTCTAGTTGAATTAAAAAATGTTGCCTTTTTTGGCGTATCTCATTCTATTTACGAGAAACGTTGTATTAATTCCAAATTTAAGCATTTGAAAAAAAGAAGTTAGATATCTGAAATCATCGAAACCTGTAGATTCCTAATTAGTATGTTTTAGGCTGTTAACTATGGAATTAAAAAAATTTACTTCTAAATTTTAAACCGAAAGCTTAAGAAAGGACCCCTTAGTGTCGGCTACTCTATTGATATAGCCTCTCTGCTTCTTATTTATGATCGAATTCTGATTTCAATTTCAGCCTCTCTGCTTGTTATTTATGATCGCATTTTTATTTAAATTTTGGAAAGGACATTTTAAAGCCCTTAAAACATTTAAAAGAGCTACCCGGACCTTTAAATGTATCTACCTGAGTACCTGCGGAAAATTTCTCTTAGCTTCTCTGCCCTAGAGAATCTTTAGAATATACTCAAAGATTTCTATCCGTAGGGTGGTCTCAAAATGTACAAAATCTAAAGTCAGAATTACTACTTCAAATTGTGAAAAGAATGATTACTAGAACCATCAGCTTTACTAACTACGCGCGATTTTCAGCCTTATTATAAAATGGCAAGTAAGTACAGTCGCATAACTAGACACGTCTACGCCCGTTTCTCTAAAAGTTCTAGAAGCTTCGTTTCAAATTAGAGAAGAAGGCCGATTCATAATTTGCTTATCAGTAAGATAACAGTATTGCCTAGTATAGTATTTTCGCTTCTCTATATAGCAGAACTCCTTCTCCTCCGGCGACAAAGCAGGGTTTTGCTTAACAGTAATTACGCAACTGACATTTCACAAAGTTAAATTGTCGAAAATTATATTATAATATTTATCTTTTATCATAATATTGCTTCAGATCAGTATTATAAATAAAAATGGCGATTGAAGTCTACTTCATATATCCATACTGTTTTTATGTTTGCTACAAAATGTTAAGGATTTAAAAATATTCTCAAGGATTACATTTAAAAAAATCGTTTTTTACATAGTTTCTACCATGTAATTTTCTACTTATGATACTTTAAATTTATTACAACACTAAACATGATTAATATCGTACTTGATCAAGGCCAATCTCTACTGAGCCGAAAAGAGAGGCAGCTCAGAAAACTGTTTTTTAATGGTAACTCTTTTTCATGCTCATTTTGTATAAAATTATGCCTGATAAAATAGATTACTTTTCAATTTTAAATAGACGTTTTTAATTTAGACACTAAATTCACGATTCGTTCCAAAGCTGCAGGGGTTGCTTGTGAATAATTTAAGAGTTCTTTTAGTTCAGTCTAAATATTTTTCCCCCAATTTCTTAAAACAAGTCCAAAAAATATTATTTATAGAGTATTGTTATAGATGACGAATCCACAGCCAATAGCAACCCCAGCGGTCCGTAGGTCAGAGCCAACCGGAGAGACGAAGGAAATTAACTAACTAACTAAGGTTGTCTGGGGATTCCCAGCCTGACAACAAGTAGCATGAATAGCCACTAAATTGTCAGAGGATTGGCTGGGCATTCCCAGCCTGACAATCAATAGCCAGAATAGCTTGTAGGTACTCAGGGGCGAGTCAGTAGAGTCTCTCGGCCACCCATGATTTTAAGTTAAATCGAATTATGTTTTATATTATTGAAATAATAAATAGGTGTTAGTTTTGTGTTTTATGAAATCGAAGTGTTTAACGTAATTTTCTCTCCCTCGCCCGCGAGAATTACCCCGCCCTTCACGATAGTGTCTCGTGTCGATTTGGTGCTAGCATTCCTGCTAGGTACCGCCAGAACTTCATAGTCGAGGTTCCAGTAGGGTGGTCCCTACCTGGCGCAGAATAAATTAAAAGGAACTTCGAAGGTTGTTCGTGGATCAGAAGTGTGTGACCCACGGACTCGGTCTATTCAGGCGTGACGAGCAGATAAGTGGCAACCGTATTGTGACTAGGTTATCCCACCTGACCTACCCCCGGCAGACCGTGTTAGCGGTGGGCACACGGGATTTTAGAAAACCTAGTTACAAATTGGCGCCCAATTAGAGGGCTGTGAGGTGCGAGAGAGAAAGAGAGTGGGGGATTTATTTTAGAAATTTAATTTACGCGAGAGACAGCGGAAAGAAGTGAACCCGACCTATTTTACATTGTATTTTTTTTAGGTAATAAGTGCTTGGGCTCGCATGACTTTTGCTTTAGCGATTATCTATGCAAACTTACAAATAAAATAATGTAACCTGTACCATCCTCTACATATCAGTCACCGTGCACCCAGACTAATAAATCAGGTAATGGACATTATCTCGGTGCACGCGCCGCTCACCACCCCCTCCCTGACTGAAAGGAGACCATAGGCAATATGGGTAATATTCCCGGAAAATGGTAGAAAATACAATAAGAGGAACTTAAGTTATTTCTGAAATTTTATTATTGTTACCTGCATTTCTTGGATGTTTTTTTTTCTTAATTTTTCTTTGCAAGTTATTCTTATTATATTTATTTGATAAATATTCCTTGTTTTCTCTAAAAGATTTTTCGGAATTTGTCGGGATTTTACGGGAATTTTCGATATTTTCAGGTGACCACCAGTATATCGAGAGTAGTCTGGTAGGCTATAAAAAAAGTCGGTCCCATTGGGAAAATTTCTATTCCTTGCCGGCAATCTCTTAACTTTTTGTTATTTTTGGTACAACCCACCACAGAACAATGAATCACTGCGAATCAGGGGAGGGAGAAGCAAGGGAAGAAACAAATCGGGAAGACACCGATTTACTGGAAAACCTAGAATATATTGAAACACTGGAGGCGGTAGGGGATACATCGGAAGGGTCAATCGAGGGACACGGTAGGCAAAGTAGGGCCAATCTTGGTGCAGTCATGGCGCAACTACCGAGTTGGGCAAACGACCTAATAGGGGAGGTCCTACGAGCAATTTTACGGGGGCTTAATCTTAACACGAATGGAGTAGACGAGGTCCTACGCGAGCGTATGGGGAGGGTGGTATTTCGCGCGTCAGGGGGGTAACCAGGCGGTATCCTGGTACCCAGAGGATGAGGTCCCAGAAGGGCGAGTAATATCGAACGAAGGGGCCGAGGAGACGAAGAAAGGCCCCCCGGAAAGTACAAAACAGCGAATCGGGTTGCATCAGCCGTTCACCATGTTGGAAACTACCCCCCATGGGCACCGACATTGGCCAGAGATGGCGGGTGACCAAGTTCCAAGGGGTTCGTTGTCACCAACCTAGACCCCGTTCACAGCAGAGACATTTGAACGGGGGTGAGGGGCCATGATAATACCCACTAGGGCAAAGACACCGATTAGTGAGAGCATGGGAGCCAGCGGTGTAGGTCACCTCCGTTCCGCGAATGGTGACACTAGGCCTCGCGGAATTAATACTAGGGCCAGTTGGACGGACGAGCGCCAAGACACGACCTCACAGTTAAGCTACATAGTTTCCGGAGACAGCGCGATATCGCGGAAAGAGTAAGGGGCGATTAGGAGGTCTGAGGGCCACAGTAGGGCTCAGAGCATATTGAACCGAAATCGGGAAAACCAAGCGTCGGTACTGCCGAGCCGTAGCATTATGAGCCCATGGGTAAGCGGACCTACGGGTCAGGCGACATACTACCCATTAACCGTGAGCGCCCTAACGTGTGCTTCTTTAGTAACGATCTCGCAGCCGATTTTCACTATCGCGGTTATTAGGGACACGCGTCCGCAGAACGATTGGTACAGCCGGAGCCAGCAAGCCCCACTTAATTTTACGACTTAGCACCGCGAAACGGAAATCTGGGGCCGAACCATAGAAACAGAGGGCTACCGGCACACGGGGGATTATCGAGATCCCGCGACACAAGAATTTGCTCCTTATGAGCACCGCGAGCAAAGGCCATGAAAAAGTGAACGGCACCGAACGTTCCGGACCGCCGAGCCTTACCCAGCGTCAAGCCTCTTTCCACAAATGAACCCGACCTTAGCAAGGGAAGATGAGCTTGTGCACGGTAGACTAGGGGCAATTAGGGGTGGATGCGATAATTATGATAGATATGGGCCCTCAAATTTCTCAGAGTCAAGGAAAGCAAATAGTAGGCCATGCGACATAGAGTATGGGGGCGTGAGTCTACAAGACCATACCAAAGCGCGAAATCTAGCTCGGCCCAAGATACAAGGTATGTCCGAACGTGCGGACAGGGCCAACACGAGCCATATTGGAGGCCATGGCAACAGAATAAAGAGCAGAATCGGGACGTGCAGAATAGTTACTCCTACGAGTCGGATTTAAGACTGGCAAATAGGGCCTATTCGCAGCGAGACATGCTTGGGCGTAGAGGTCCGTATGAGTTTGAACCGGAAGGAACTACGATTCACGGGTATGCTCAGGGATGGGGGTGAGGCCCCATACGACCCCTCGGCAAACCAAGGGACGTGACAAGAATCGTGGAACGGTGGAAAGTTCGCTTCAACGGACAAAAGAGCTTAAGCGTGGACAACTTCTTTTGGAGGGTCGAAGAGGGCAGAGCCGCCTCTTTCCTCACGGACGAGAAGCTGTTATTGGCTATACCCTTCCTTTTGAAGGATATTGCGCGGCATTGGTTCCGTCAGAACAGATTAAGATGGAACACGTGGGACCCGTGCAAGCGGCATTTTCAGGCCCGTTTTGGGGATACTTTCTACCAGGAACGGCTGGAAGAGAAGATCCTCTTACGCAGACAAGGCCAAGATGAACCTGTGGCAGACTACCTAACCTGCATGTATGGCCTATAACAGCTCTCAACTAGGCCGATGGATCTCGAGATCCAAATAAATAGGGTATACGCGAGACTTATATCCGATTTCAGGAAGGCCATCAGGCGTTACGAATTTACGGACTATAACTACCTGGTGGTCCTGCCGGCGGAATATGAACGCGTGACATCCACGTTAGGCGAGGATCTCGCTCAACTGCCCCCGAAAAGCCCCTTATTCCTGAATGCGCATACAAAGGGAAGAGGCCCTCGCCTAAAAAGAACAGTTCTGTAGGCGCTATCGCCCGACCTCAGCTGATAGTAAAGTCCCACAGAGTTCGTCGGATTTAGCTGACCTGATCAAAACGCTTATCGCAGCAATTAGTAACGAAAATCGTGGATCAGGTACAAACTCGAATAGAGAAGAGCCCACGAGCAGGCCTAGGTTCGGCGAGTCCCATAGATGAAACGATATGGGTTCTCGCAACCCAAGAAATTCAGCAAAGTCGTCTGAGCGGAAGTCGGCCCAACCTACGAAAGGAATCTCAGAGTCAATGACCCAGAAAAAACAGTGGGATGATTCTGAGGTCGAGTGTTGTAACTACCGACAAAGGGTCACTTCCAAATAGCTTGTCCTAAAAGTCGGAGGCACAATTATTGTCGCCGTTGTGGCAAAGAGGAAGTGACCACGAAAGAGTGTGGCCTTTCCGGTAATTGTTCGGGAAACTGAAAAAGGGAGAAGGCGTAAGGGTGAGCCCTTCTTCCTCCAGTCCCGAATTGACCCCTCAAGACGACCGGTGCCTACCGGAAGGGAACAGGCTGGAGTTAGCGGAGCCGGCAGTAGTGGGGATAGCCCCGGATACGAACCCTAATTCCTTACAATCTCCGTCTACTTCGGCGAACCAGACCCCGGTAACGCGCGCGGTAGAAATTGAGGATACTATCGTTCTGAATACGAGAACGAGAACTAGGGAAAAACCGAACCCCTGGCAAGAGAATCAGGTGATGCTGACCCTGCTCAAATCGAATGAGCCCCCGACTGCATCACCAGATGAAGGTCCTTCGTTACCGCTACGATTAGAAAGTAACAGCCTCCTAGGGAGTACAGAGGGCTTACCTTGCGAGTCTTTACGACTGCCCGAATTGGTAATACACCTAAGGTCCTTGCTCTAATCGATGGTGGTGCATCCCGAACAGTCATGTGAGGTATTGGCTTGGTCATCGCAGAGAGAATCGGAATCGTACACGATGGGAGCAAATGAACTTTGTATATCTCGGACTACCCAGAATTGGTCCACCACTATACCGAGGAAGGTACCGAATTGGAAGTGGAGAGCAGGGATGAAAATCCGGCAACATAAGACCAGTGTTGCGGCCTCAGGGAAATTACAGCTGAGAAGCGACAAGAACTGGACACGTTAGTTTCCAGGATTATTAGGCCCCCTCCTGAGGTACTTCCGGCCACCGACCGAATCACCCACAGCATAGACGTCGGGGGGCACCCACCGATAAAGCAGAGATATTATCGAGTGTCCCCGAACGTATTGAAAAATATGCAAGACGAGATGAACCGAATGTTGACTGAAGGCATTGTTGAGCTATCGAAGAGCGGATGGTCCAGTCCGGTAGTTATGGCCCGGAAGGCAGATGGGAAATATAGGTTTTGTGTAAACTACCGTAAGCGAAACAAGGTCGCCAAGAAAGACGCGTACCCCTTTCCCAAGAGGGATATGATCCTTAAGCAACTTCGAGCGGCGAAGTACATAACGACCCTAGATTTGAAGTGAGGGTACCACCAGATACCGATGGTTGAAGATAATAGGGAGTACACAGCCTTTACAGTCCCTTAAATGATGCTCTTTCAGTTCACAAGGATGCCCTTTGGACTGTCAGGGGCCCCTGCGACATTCCAGTGTTTGGTAGACTCCCTTATAGGTTCGGACATGGAACCTAATGTTTACGCGCACCTCGATGACATAATCATCGTTAATGAGACATTTAAGGACCATCAGGAATGGGTGGCTCGAGTCATAGACCGCTTACAAAACGCCGGACTGACAATTAACCCAAAGAAGTGTGAATTCGGGAGACTGACCGTGCCGATTGGCGCGATGGGCACCTGACCTCCTCGAATACGATTTTGAGGTCGTACACCGGAAAGGAGCTTTGGTATCGTAAGAGACTGCGCGAGGTAGAAGAGACGGTAGTGGTAGACGGTAGTGGCCACTGATGTAATGGTCCCGTGGCCAAAAACAGCTTTAGGCTTCGAATATCTAGTGGTATTCGCAGACCTTTATACCAAGTGGGTTAAGTTAGCACCCATGAGACGGGCTAATACCGAGACCATTATCAAGGATTTTTAAGACAATATTTTGAACCGATGGGGTGCAACGGAGGTTCTTCTGTCGGCGGATAATGGAACAGCATATGTTAACCAAGCATTTCAGGAGTTGACCGATACCTACGGAATCCGACACTCGTTTACTCCGGTGTATCATCCGCAGGCGGACCCTGTGGAGCGTGTCAATCGAGTCCTCAAGACGATGATCTCAGCGTATGTAGCCCAAGACCATCGGCAATGGAAAGTGTATCTCAAAGATTTTCGGTTTGTCTACAATACGGCCGTGCATGGCACCACGGGTGTTAGCCCAGCTTACTTGAATTTGGGTAGGGAATCGAAGCCGTACAATAGCCTGCGCCGAAAGGTCGAGGAACCGATCGAATTGCCTCCACCAGACCATGAGGAATGGAGGCAAAGAATGATTAAATTAAAAGAGCTACAAGACCTAGTCTCCCTACACCAAGAGAATGCGTTCGACCGTCAGAAGGTAAATTACGACAAAAGGCGACGACACGCGGTATTTCAAGTAGGAGATAGGGTCATGCAAAAACAGCAGGTGACATCCTCAGCCCAAAACGAGGTAACGAGAGGTTTTGGGGATAAAAATCAAGGACCATACGTCGTGTTACGCGCTTTAGGACCTTTAGTATACGAATTAGGGACGGAAGACGGACAATTGGTAGGAAAATTCCCAGTCAAGCTTCTAGTCCCCTTCCACGATGAAGGACTGCCTAGGGAGGAGGGAGTAGTGGAACAATGAGTAGTCAACGTCTTCCGAGTAGTTCCCCTAAACCTTTGTATGACTAGCGTACGGTGGATATGAACAGACCGCAGACTTTTGTTTCGTCATTCTCGCAAGATAAGATTAACGGAATTTTTTTTCTTTATGCTATCGAGCGGTAATTGTCTAGACTTAGTGTGCCGATTTCTTTATTTTTACCACACACTGTACTTGTTTACATAAATTTGATTCTGAGTTGCCTCTCAAATTGAAAGGAATATGTGAACATTGGAAATTCCCCTTTTCAGTCAGGAACTTTAGCAGTCCGGATGGTCCAGGTTAAGAAAATGAGTCCCGGAAATAATGAAGGCCATAGCTGGCACAGGTCGAGTTTGCCCGAGTTCGGGGACTCGCTGCAAGGGACCTTAGGGTTTTACCGTTATTCTTTCAGGTTTATATTTGATAAGTTTGAGTCAAATGACTCCAAATAATAGGTACCCCACCCCGCTGTAAACTGATTAAACGGGGTCTCGCCGAAGTCAGAACCAAGGAACACAAAAGTCACTTTCGCGTTTAATAAAAAATAATAACCTCAAGCCTACTCTAAATCAACCTCATATTATTTAGAATAGAATTAGCTAACTATCGTTGTTAATGTTAATAGGAATAAGAATTCAAATATCAAAACTTCTCGAGATTAGTCAAAAATAAGTACTAAAGGGAACCCGGTAGAAAGTTAATTAACCTAGAATAGTAAAAATTAGAAAACCTTGTATACGAGGGATCGGCGACGACGGGAGGGGCACTGGTAGAGAACCTGGACGTCAAGGGACGCTGATGTCTCCGGTGGTTCCTCCCGAAGTAGTGTGCAGGTTCCGGAAAGCGAATTCTCTGTCCGCGTCTCTCCGCGTGGTTGCAAATAGTCAGGAAGTGGAATGAGGATTCTCAGCCCTACTGCGCGTGACTAAGATAGCCTGCAGATTGTTAGGGGCTCGACTGAGAGTTCTGAGCCTAACGAAGAACAGCAAGAGTAGATGATAAGTCTATGGGATGTCGAATCGAAAGCTTTCCGATAATCAATCCAGGCCATCGATAGGTCACGCTGGTAGAATGCTGCATCTTCGCACACACATCTATCGATGAGCAGGTTCGCCCGACATCCGGCTACGCCTTTCTTTGAGCCTCGTTGTTCATACCTTTCTTGCCACACAGGTTCAATTGCCCGAACAATCCTATCATTTAGGATAGCTGTGAATATCTTATAAAGCGTGTTCAGACAAGTTATTGGCATGTAGTTCTTCGGGTCAGCTAAGTTGCCTATTTTCGACAGGAGTATTGTGCGCCCTTCCACCAACCACTCTGGAATCGGCTCTTCCGACTTAAAATATGAGGTGAAAATACGGGCCAAATGCTGATGGGTTGAAGAAAACTTCTTCCACCAGAAGGTTTTGATACAATCTGGTCCCGGTGCGGAATAGTTCTTCAACCCGCTTAATACTTTTTTCACCTTCTCGGTAGTGATGGGTGGGCATTCTTTATCAGGTGTTATGAGGGCAAGACATAACTCCTTGAAGCTATTTATATTTTCTGAGTCTTCGTCCAGTCTATGCTGAACTTCGTAGTCTTCTCGCCAAAATACTTCGACCTCCTTTGGTTTGGATGGGTGTTCGACAGTAACTGGAGAGACTTGGAAGAGTCGAGATGGGTCAGAGAGAAACTGTTGATTTTCTCTGACCCACCTCGCCCTCCGCTCTAGACTTCTCTTAGCCTCAGATAGTATACGTATTCTCTCAACAATATGCTGCCCGATGGTCAGCAGTTATGACTTGTTAAGTGTGTGATAACGGGTCCGGAGTTCGCGCGCAAACTTTCGAACCTTGGCAGTAAAATTCCTGCTAGATGTGATGTAGTCAATCACACATTGAATGCGGGACGCGTACTGTCTTGCCCAGCCTATCTTTATGGCAAGTTGAAGCATTCGGCTTTTGGTCTTATGATCAGCCGTTGGTTTTGTTTTACGGTTCGCATCGGCCAAAGCTCTCGCTGCATTATACACACAATAATTGATAGCTCAGAGGTCGGATTCACCGGAGAAATGTCCACGAAGCTCGTCATCCATTTCAGCCAGATCTTTAGGCTTGGGAGAAACCTGGTTTTTGATGTTTGTCCGGGTCGTAAAGCATCGCTCTTCATCTATTGGATGCCTGCCCGTGGTTGGTCTTAGTGTCCCCTCTCTTTCTTTGTTGCCGGCTTGTTCTAGCTATGGTAGAGTAGGGCGCACAATACTCTGCCGAAAATAGGCAACTTAGCTGACCCGAAGAACTACAGGCCAATATATTGTCTGAACACGCTTTATAAGATATTCACAGCTATCCTAAATGATCGGATTGTTCGGGCAATTGAACCTGTATGGCACGAAATGTATGAACAACGAGGCTCAAAGAAAGGCGTAGCCGGATGTCGGGAGAAACTGCTCATCAATAGATGTGTCTGCAAAGATGCAGCATTCTACCAGCACGACCTATCGATGGCCTGGATTGATTATCGGAAAGCTTTCGATTCTACATCCCATAGACTTATCATCTGTCTTTTGGAAATCTTAAAGGGTCATCCGCAAATAGTTGGGTGCATAGAGAGATTGATGCCGCTTTGGAAAACCAGATTTACTATCTCATCTGACAAAAATCGTTTGACAACTAACAAAGTCACGTTTCAGATAGGTGTCTTTCAGGGCGACACCATGAGCCTACTCCTCTTTTGCCTTACATTATTGCCACTATCTCTAGCACTGCGCCATTCCGACGGGTCCTTTTCGGCAAACCTGCAGATCGAAAGTACAAGGTCACTCATGTATTTTACATGCACGATCTTAAGATCTATGCTAAAAACAGAGAGGAACTGCATCTAGCTCTGGGGATTGTCGAACGATATACTAAGGAAATTGGAATGGAATTTGGGTAAGACAAATGCGCCAAGGTTTATTTGAAGCGAGGAAAAC
>NC_046660.1:125824256-125850262 GCF_010883055.1 Belonocnema kinseyi | reverse complement strand
GTTAGGTGTCACTGTTTACATTTTGATCATACCTAAATTTTAGGATTTTGGACGAGGATATGAATGGTGACCTTGAATCTGACTTTAGCGTTGACCTTCAAGTTTATTTCAAGGTCAAATTTTATTTTTCAAATGGAAACCTCTTTTTTGGACACCGCCAATGGAAAGGACGAAAAATTGTACGTTCAGGTATTCATGGAGGTCATATGACCCGATGACCTTCGGGGTCATTTCAGGGTGGTGTTAACTCAAACAGGGTCTAGACAGCTGATCAGCGAAAATATATGTTTACAAAAAAATAGTTAAACATTGTATCTAGATATAGTCGATATACGGGCTTTTGTTTGTCGTCTGATGAGAACATCTTGCCTTAGTTGGCCGGATCCACATACGAACTTCTGTTTGTGGTCTCATGAGACCATTTTGCCTTAACTGCTTGGATCCACGTACGAAATTTTGCTTGTGGTCTGATGCGACCATCTCGCCTTATGTGGCTGGATTCACACGCGAACTTCTGTTTATGGTCTAATGAGACCATCTCGCCTTAGGTGGCCAGATCCATTTACGAACTCCTGTTTTTGGTCTTATGAAACCATCTCGCCTTAGCTGGTTGGATCCACGTACAAACTTTTGTTTGTGGTCTGATGAGACCATCTCACCTTAGCTGGCCGGATTTACATAGGGGTTTTTTATCGACTGATCAGCCGTCTAGATCTTGTTTGAATTTACATGACCCTGGAATGACCTCGAAGTTCATCGGGTCACATGACTTTTATGCATATCTGAACGTCAAATCTTGCGTTCTTTCGATTGGTGGTGTCAAAAGTAGGGGTTCCTATTTGAAATATAAAAGTTGTACTTGAAATAACCTTGAGGATCAACGCCAAGGCCAGCTTCAAGGTCACCATTTAGATTTTAGAATAATGCATATCAAATATTA
Source organism: Belonocnema kinseyi (assembly GCF_010883055.1). Lineage (NCBI taxonomy): Eukaryota > Metazoa > Arthropoda > Insecta > Hymenoptera > Cynipidae > Belonocnema > Belonocnema kinseyi. The sequence goes on along the minus strand of NC_046660.1, from coordinate 125,849,322 downwards.
ATAATATATTTATTGTGCGATTAAATAGTTATAAGCTTAATATTTTCCCGAAGTTTGTTACAAATTATCAGATATCTTTCGTAAGACATAAATTAGAAAAAATTGAATTAAAAATTCTTAAACCTATCTATTAGAGTATTATATTTAAAAAAAAAATTAGTGAAAAACTGAGCACGAAACACATATTTCTTAGCTGGCCACGTTTTTGTCAGAGAAATCGCTTGATCAGTTGGTCACATAGGACATTCAAAAATTTATCTGTACGAGACAAGTTTATGGATGTTTATGTTGAGCGGCTGAATCCAAATCTGGCCTTAGAATTTCTCGTACGCGTATCAGTTTTCCCGCAGATGCAGAAAATAGGGAAAACCTAGGGATATTCTGAACGTTATTTTGGTAAATCTGGAAATTGAAGATCTTTTTCATACTATATAGATTTATACGGAAAAAATATCAAAAATGCCATATTCGTTGCAGATTTCAGTGCTGAATTTAACTTTGACCCCAAATTTTTCGGGCTTGTTCCATTTTATCTCTAGATGCAAAAAGTAGGCAAAAGTGTACACATTTTCCCGGTCAAACAGGCCCATTAAAAAAAAATTGTCTGCATGGGACAAGTGACTTATTTCGCACGCAAAACTGCAACGCATATTCAATTTTTCTTACTTTTTCCCGCATAAATCTGTATAATCTGAGAAAGACCTTCGATTCTCCTAAAACTTAAAAATATAACATCTATGTGTCTATTGTCACGTATACTGATATTATCAAAATAGCGTTCATGATATCATTAGGTTTTCCCCTATTTCCCCAGATCCAGCAGCTAAAATACCTGAAGGTAGCCTACCGAAGTCGAAATTTCAACCCTACATTAAGCCTTCTCATTCTAGATAAAACCTGCTTAGAGCCTGTTTCAGCCTGCCTATCCTACTTTAATTCTCTAAAAGCCTAAGCCTTCCAAATCAAGCTAGAAATTTACCCCCACCACATCAACCGTTTAGAAGCCGCAAAACAGAATGTGCATGATTACTATTGTAAGTTCGTGTGTAAGCCGAAAATGCACGATTCGAACTTCGGTTTCTCGGGTTTTCTGCTGCACGATGGTTGCCAATCTAAAAGCTTCGGAAAACTTCGGTGGTCTTCTATTTATATCTCTATCCCTATTTGAAAGAAATTTAAGAAATAGGCGATTGTAATCTTTCGCGTAATTCTTAATTTCATGCGTGCGTCGATTTTGAGGTCATACTTTTTCCATAGCTTGTGTCTATTTATTTTTTTCATAGCTTTTATCGTTTCTCGAAATATTATATTTTATTTTTAATATTTTTTTTTAACGAGTAAAACCAAAAACCACGCGTCCTACCGAAAAGTGATTAGCAACAAATTTTTAGATCTTTTCAGGGCGCGCAATTTAAGCTTTTTTAAATTATTTTTCGTATCTTGCATAGTTTGACCAAAAAATGGAATTATTTGATTTTTGTTATTTTGGGTACGATCAAATTTTCAAGTTTTCGACCAAATTATAAAAATTGTTATCATAATCTTGTAGGGCTTTAAAAAATCAGCGTTTTTTTATCTTGACTTTTTTCATATCATGCGTTGGTTGGCTAAAATGTTTATTTTAGTTTGTTTTTTGGATTTTGCAAATGCTCTAACTCTGATGATTTTTTTTACAGAAAAAGGTCATTAAGATAAATTGTTAAAGTTTATGAGTACTATGAACACCCATACATAAAATTTTTAAAGCTTGACAATTTTAACCAAAAAAAAAAAAATAATTTTCTACATAATAGTTAAATTTTCAGAAAAAAAATTTGTCCAACTAAATTAATGAATCATCAACCAAAAAAAAAAATTAATATTTAACAAAGTAGTTCCACTTTCAACCATAAAAGATGAACAAAAACGTTAAAATTATTTGAAATCGTTTTCAATTATTGAAATTAATTGAAGATTTCATGGAATGTTTTAAAACATCCTAAAATATTTGAAATCTAAAATATTTCAAATCTTTTGGAATCTCATACTACATTAGTGAAATCAATCGAAAATTCCTTGAAAACTATTCAAATATCCTATAATATATCCATTTTTTAAAAATCTCATATTAAATTACCGTAAACCCTTAAAATTCCTTGGAATCTTTTAATGTTCTCTCAAATTTTTCAAATCCTTCAAAATCTTTTGAAATACCTAGAACTTTTTTTTAAGATTCCTGAAGTAGTTTGGAATTTAAAAGAACAACCCTTCTAACATTTTTTTAATTTTTTTAAATTTCTTTAAATTATAAAAATAAATGGATAAATCCTTGAAATTTTAGAAATACCCTGAAATGTTTCAATTTCATTAAAATCTCATATTAAATTACTGTAATAACTTGAAAATTCCTTGGAATCTTTTAAAATCTCTAAAATTTTTCAAATACTTCAAAATCTTTTGAAATACTCAGAACTTTTTTTAAATATTCCTGAATTATTTTGCAATATTTTAAATAACCCTTTTAAAATGTTTTTGATTTTTTCAAATTTCTTTTAATTAAGGAAATAAACTGAAAATTCTTTGATATCTTTTAAAACGTCCTCAAATATTTACAATCGGAAAAAATCTTCGGAAATCTTTCGAAATTTTGTAAAGCTTCAGACTGAAATTTAGAAAACAGAAAACTTTCAAAACTTTAATATTAACATTTTTGTAGATTAGAGTTTTGGAAAATGGGATCAATAAAAATGGAAAGTTTCCGATATTAAATTTTCCAAAATTTTCAACTACAGTAGACTCTACGATACACTTCTCGTTTTCCGATTTCCTCTTCGATTGCCCGCCCCCATTCCTTGCCTCATTTCACCCAAAAACATGCGCGGCCGGCGGTGGGGAATGCGGCTCGACTCTCGAGAATTCTAGAGCGGAACTTTACGTTTAGGTTAGGGCGAATTTACATAGGCTCGTGTGATTTTTTGTGTTTCGCAGTGGAATTTTTAATATTATCGGTCACTGAAATTGTTGAAAATTAAAAATTCATCGTGTAGAGGTAAGTCTAAATATTAAAATAATCCAAACGAGGCAGCACACCTTTTGTTTTGTCAAACTGTTTACCAAACACCTGTGTAATTATTCTTTATTATACTAAATACGTAACAGTGTACATTAAATTATCAAGTAAGAATTTGTACAGTGATGTATCGTAACTTTTGAAACCTTTTATTCAAAAATTAGACAGCCACACAAAAAAAAAGTGTGCGGATCTGGTAACAAGATAAACGTATTCCTATGGATTTTGGGGCGCTGAATTCAAATTCGGTATCAAAACTCCCCATCACGTCATGGTTGAGCCATAACCTCAAAAATGACGAAAAATCATGCACTGAGGCAAATAAATTTCAAAATAATGCCAGTGATGCAAATTCTTACTTAAAAAACATGTCAACAACTGTGAAGGATCAACCCTTGCCTGATATAAACTTATTGAACATAACTTTACCTAACAGAACCTGACCTCACCTAACCTGAATTAACAGAAATATATTGAACCGCACATAAAGCTCTGGAAGCATATTTTCCTAGTAGCAAATGTGTGCTACATCGAATGGGCCAACTCGAGCCTAACCTCGAAATAAATCTATCCTAGCCTAACCTAACCTAATCTAACCTCAAGAAACGTAATTAAACTGATTGTGTTATCCCGTTGTGTTTGTGGTACCGTTTGAATCAGCTTGGGCCTGCAAAGAGGTCAAACCTATCCTAACCTAAAAAAACCTGACCTAACCTCACCTGACCTAACCTCACCTGACCCAACCTAACTTAACTTCACGTAAAACAATTAAACTCATTGTGTTGTTCCGTTGTGTTTGCGGTACCGTTTCATTCAGCTCCGGCTAAATCTACATAGAGGTATAACCTATCCTAACCTTCTTGCAGACATGCGATTGAGAAATGCTCGCGGTTTTTTTCCTTGTAGCATGAGATTCTACACCAACCAAGTGATCCATTGATGAAGAGTTACGCTTGCATGATGACGATGTCGGAGAGACCACTTTCCCACCCTGACCAGACGCCGATACTGGGGTTTTTCCCTGCATCGTAATACACTTTTTACCTATGTCTGCCATGACAGCATGAACGCCGTTTACCCAGGGACTCAGCCAATGTGGATCCATTGCCCATCGTCACCACGGGGAGGTGCCCTGGTTACAGACACAGGCTAATAATGCTAGCAACAAGCGGTTACGAAACTCCAGACATTTACTGCTATTAATGTCAAAATATGAAAGTACGCAAGAACAGGGTTGCCAGCGTAATCGGTTAGGTTAGGTCAGGTTTTGTTAGGTTAGGATAGGTTAAACCTCTATGTAGGTTAAGCCGAAGCTGAATGATACGGTACCGCAAACACAACGGGACAACACAATCAGTTTAATTGTGTTTCATGAGGTTAGGTTAGGCTAGGTTAGATTTATTTCTAGGTTAGACTCGAGTTGACCCATTTGATGTAGCACACATTTGCTACTGGGAAAATATGCTTCCAGAGATTTACGTGTAATTCAATAAATTTCTGTTAATTCAGCTTAGGCGAGGTCAGGTTCTATTGGGTAAACTTATGTTAAATAAGTAGATATCAGGCAAGGGTTGATCCTTGACAGTTGTTGACATATTTTGGAAGTGAAAATTCGCATCACTGGCATTATTTTGAAATTTATTTCTCTCAGTGCATGATTTTTCGTCATTTTTTGTGGTTATGGCTCAAACATGACGTGATGGGTGTTTTTTGATACCGAATTTGATTTCAACGCCCCAAAATCAATAGGAATACGTGTGTCTTGTTACCAGATCCACATACTTTTTTTATGTGGCTGTGTTATTAGTTTTGGAACTCATATCGGTAAGTTTTGTTTGAATCCAAACCGTTAATCTGTCTCGAAACTGGACAGCAGCAAGGTTTGAATCAAGCACGTATACAAACTAGACAGCGCCAGGGTAGTATTGAGTGCATAGGCAGGCTTTAGAAAATCTGTACTGGCTTGAGCATGATTCTAGATTGCCAAAAATTTTTTCCACATGGGAATTATTTGTGTGTACCCTCAATTGTAGTAGAATTTTTAAATCTTTCACTTAAAGAAGCTTCTTCTCTGTTGTTATTGCAGAAATGCACATGAATGTCGTTGAAGAGTGCTTTAGTCTATTTGTAAAATTTTCTGGTATTAATAACCTGTTTGTCTCATAGAGCGTTAAGTTAGCAAAGTTCTTACGATTTTAGTAATGTGCTACTGCACCATCTGAATTGCATATCACAAAGTCCACAGTAATTCCCACTTTCTCACCTGAATAAGATATTAGCTTTTTTTGATAGAGTTGTACAGCAATCTTATGAGGAGGAGTCCCCCAGATAGCAACGTGGTCGCGCAAAGGTGGTGTAATGACTCGCACGCGTGCGGATTGTCCCGCACACAGCACCACCACTCGAGCAGACAGATCCTTCCTCAATTGCGACGCATATGGCGCGCACGCTTGAAGATCGCAAACATCACGGTGATATGCGCTTCAAAATGCATGCCTAAAAGCCTAATTTTCTCTTGAAAAAAAAAACATATCACGTCCCCAAAAGACTATGCGGTTTCAAGTGCAGGGCCCTGTCGGATTTTAAAACGATTATAATGGCACGATATATAAGAAAAAACAGGGTTATGTTTGCACACCTACCTTCGCCACAGTTGATGTTAACGCTGATTTTTCAACTTTTAGCAATGAATATTCACCTGTTTCTTTCACACCTAAAATATTTCACTCCGAAAACAATTAGGAAAATGAGGAAAACCACGCGGAAAAACTTAAATCCACCCAAACCAAAAGTAAACGCGATGGCGGAATACTGCGGGATGCTACTGAAGACAGAGTGGGGCATGGTTTTAAATTATGGATTGGGGAAAGAGGAGGACTAGAGAGAGCGTGACGCCAATCATAATTTTCAACAACTGATCGTGCTTGTTAAACTTCTTGTCTTAACTTAAAAATATTATTATAAAATTGATTTAAATTCAATTAAAAATTAAATATGTATTCAAGTATTAAAAAAAGTACTCAAAATTAGAAAGATTTGATTAAAATTGTATGCAATGAAAATTACAAATTGCAGTTATAAAAAGTAAACAGATTTCATAAGCTATTTTGCGTAAAATTCAAAGTTATAATTTGACCAAAGATGTCATTCAAAAAATCATTTGAAATTCAAATTGTCATTTTTAGAAATTGTCTTCTTAATTTTAAAAATATATAAATGAATCAATAAATACACACTCGGTACGTGTGTGTGTTTTAAAAAAGTATTTGCAAGTTTTTGTTCTGTGAAAAGACAGACTAATAACTTTTATTATTTTCTTCTTATGACACAATTTAGAATATTCCAATTTTGATAAATAAACAATATCTAGATTCTAATTAGATCATTATTATGGAATTATCTCTTCGCCGGCGCTTATGAAAAAAACCTGTAAAACAAAACTATGAAGAAAAACCTTTTTCAAAGATGCCGTGAAAAATAAATTGTTCATTAGGTCGCTGTGAAAAAATACATTGTTTTAAAACGCCGTGAAGAAGAACATATCTTAGTAAAAGGCTACAAAAAAATATATATTCCGGTAAATGCTGAGAGAAAACCTCCTTCATTTAAGCGCCGCGAAAAGAGACCTTAATCATAAAAAAACCGTAAAAGAAACCTTATTTGTGGAAAAGCCGTGAAAAAAACCATAGTCATTCAAACTTTTAATTAAACTGTTTCATTCCAAGAAAAAAACTATAATAATCATTTTGCCGTAAAAAGGTATTATTGTTGGACTATGCAAAGAACTATAAATAAATATCAAGTTAAAATCGTGTGCTTTACGCTGCCAGCCGCTTATTTTCTGGATTTTAGTGTTGTTCATACATGAAAGTTTAATATACAGCGCGTGGATCTACAGATATTCATATAAAACATAGTTCTTCATAGGAAAGAGGAGAAAAGTACTGGGTGGATAGCGCTGGGCCTGATAGGCTGTGCGAAAATAATGAAAACTCACTGCAATTTTCTAAACTTGTTTATATATTAAAACAATCCTAAATATTATAAATTATAAATTTTTAATTATAATAAAGGACGCGCTTTTAAACTTTGATTATGCAGTAACAAAAATATTTATCTAATGAATATTTTAGCTTATTGAGTTTTGCATACTAATATTTATAAACTTTACAATATTTATAAACTTAACAATATTTAAGAACTTTGGTTCAGTTATTATAAAATTTTAAACTATTGTGCAAAGATCAAGAATAACTTTATAGACATCTAGTCGAAGAATCGAGGAACATCTTTCCATGATCCGCATTCAATGCCGTGAAATAAAATGTAGACATAATAACTATTTGAATAAAATTTTGCAAGTTTCATTTAGGTAAATAAATTAAGGCTTTATAACAAGAAATCAAACTTGCCGCATATTATTATCTTTTATTTGAAAGGAAGGATAGATCTAATGCATTATTATATTTGAGAATATTTGAAATACTATGGAAATGATGTATGAAGAAATGTAACTTTTGGATTTTCCATTATTTTTTATGCTGTCAAAATTTAATTTTTGATTTATCAAGAAAATTTAAAAAGTTATTATGATAATCTGCTAGGGCATTTAGAAATCAAGATTTTCCTTCTCTTGCCATTTTTTCATATCGTCTATTAATTGGATTAAAATGTTCATTTTCGTGCATTTTTTGAAATTTTGAAAAAACTATAACTCATAATTTTTCATTTTATGAAAAAGGTCATCAGATAAATTGTTCGACTTTCTAAATACTATGAATGACTGTACACTATAATTATAAGAAAATAAAAAATTATTTATTTACTTAAAGAAATGATGTGGAAAGATTTGATTCCCGAGAGTTTTCGTAAGTATTTTTTGACAATATCTTATTTATATGTTTTTTATAACGGCATTTTCATGAATAGGGTTTTTTTTCACGGTGTTTTCACAAAAAATGTATTTTTTACGGCGTTTTCACGACTAAAGTTTTTCCTCACGGCGTTTTTTAAAAAGTTTTTTTTTTCGCAGACTTTACGAAAATATGCTTTTTATTACGGCCATTCAATGACGCGGGTTTTTTTCACAGTATTTACTCAAGACGTGTGTGACAGGCTGTCATATGCAGTCATACGTGAAGAACGTCGTGATGGCAATATGAAACGTTTTTATAGCTCGCATAGCGTATCTGGCACGCAGTTGAAAGACATGCATGCGAAATTCTGCAATAATAATGCTAACCAAGCGTTTTTAAGTAAAAGAGTGAACAGTTCTTTTACAATTGAGGGTACACAACAAATGTAATTCACGCCGCAATCCCCATTTCTAGGACAGAAGTGAAGAGAAATTTTTTTTTTGTAATTCCGAAGAGCTTAATATAGTACTCGCACTGTTAGAAAAATCCGTCGACATATATAAATTGGCCGAGAACGCTGTGGAAAGAACCGAAAATGGGCTCTAGAGTGAGAAAAAGTATGTGAGATATACATATGCCTCTTGTTAGATAAGACTGATTAGTCGAGAGCATTTTCGTTGGTTGAAGTTTGATGAAGAACAGGGCCGTGATTTACAATACATAACCTGAAAATGTGAAGTATTGTACCCATGTTATACAAATCGTTATTTTGTATATTATACAAAAATTGTCAATTGTATTTTTATGTTATTTTATCACTAGGTTCCCATTAAAAAATGCGAAAAAAATAAAGGCCTTTAAAATGTAAGTTTAGAAAACTAGAAATTAAAAGAAATCAAGTTAATTTTTCCTTGCATACTTTTTGATTTCAGGCTACACATATTTTAATAGTTTAAAAATTGTACGACACTATTTTTCAAATTTCTGACACTTTTTACACTATTTTTGATATCACAAAAGTATTATTATTGTAGCATTTTTAATCTAATTTCAAGAAGACTTAAGGTTACCAACTTCTTTTTATAAGCAAGATGAAACATGATGTTTTGCACGAATTTTTTCAAAAATTCAATTCATTATAACTTTAAACATGTTGTTTCTTTCTCTAGAGCCCATTTCCGTTCTCCCTACAGCGTTATCGGTCCCTTTCTATATGTCGAAGAAAAAATGTGATCGAGATTTAATATGCATGTGAGTGAAGTGTCTTTTTCACATACAGTATATTAAATTTTATATACTATTGTATTGTAGAAATAATATAAACTTATATATTAAGGTCTTTAAAACAGAGCGCGTGAGAGCTTAAGGTTGTGTGATGCATCCAGATCTTTTAAAATATTTAAATATAAAGTAGTGACCTAAAATTCATCGACTATATTCTGATTTATAATCAAGGTGCAATGTGTTTCTTCAAAATGCACTGTCAATGTCAGAATTATGTCGCCAGTGCCGCTGTTTTTAGGTCAGGTGCGTTATTTTTTCCCGTTATTAAACTTTTCCACTTCAAACCCAGTATAATTTATGTTTATCTAGAAAAAAATTATGGGTTATTATTTAAAATTGAAAGTTACTGCCAAAAGTATTTGTAATTTATGCAAAGTGAAATTACCAGAGTTTTCTAAGAATTGATCAATATACATGTACATGAAATTTCATGCTTTGATTCTAAAATAAAAGAATTTTATCACAATCACATTATTTTTAAAAACCTTAAAAATGAAAATTATTGTTGAAAAGCTTTTTACGTTCACTTCAGAATTTTATGAATCGATATTTGACTTTGACACAATTATTAAGAACTTTGAAGTCTGAACAGTCACATAGTCCGCTATGCTCGCGTACTTCTAGTCGCGGCTCTTCGCTTCATCGCATGTATAGGCCCCTAAGATGTTTTTCTCGTAAACCACTGGCGGTCTTGAGTAAAAATTACAGCACGGGTAAATAATGTTGCCTAACTTTTTTTGAAGAAAATTAAACAAAATACTATAACACGTATTGTCAAAACTGATTTTAGTTTTTTTAATTTTAAAAAATCTCAAAAAATTTTTACAATTAATTCCCAATAATTAGAAATATTAACCAGGATTATTGCATGATACAGAACTTAAAAAAATATGCTTTATAGAATCTTTGAAAAGGAAATGGCATGTTGGTGGCACTAGTAAGAAATCTTACAGTGACAGGTGGTGAAGGGTGAATTGGGGAGTTAAAAATTAATTTTCATTGTAGTTGTGCGGTGGGATTTGGCTAAATAGGGAAAGTGAGGTTAGGTTGGCTAGAGAGTGGGGTACTTTGGAGGCAAGAGTTTGGGCCTTTATGGTGAACAAGGGTTGTTGTTGTAGTGCTGGGGGATGTTAGGAGAGAGGAAAGGATGTCTGTAGAGGCTATGAGGGGTGAAATAGTGCAAAGAAACGGAAAATTTGGGGAAGTAAGCAACAGCGGCCCTGAGACTCATTTGTTTGCTGCAGTGGGTACCCTCTGAATAGATAGGTCACACTTACCCACGGAAGAGCAGAGGGTGGTCAGCGAGAGTACAGGCAGTGCTGGTAGTGAATTCGATGGTATAGAAATTTCCAATAGGGCACGATGGCCAGCTATGCATGGCCTTGTGTCGAGTGGCGCGTCAGGGAGAGGCAAATATCGGAACGAAGGAAGCGACAAGGCGAAGAAGAGAGCGTCTAGCGTAAGTAAGAGGGGAGGATCTTTTGAAGAGGATCTCTTTAAAAAAGCGTACGGACACGTAGGTTACCCCCCTCTAAGAATGGAGGGGCAGACGGAGGAGACTCTCGGGGTGCTGATAGACGAGGTCAGAGGGTTGATTTCAGAGGGTTACGATTTCAGTCGGTAAGGAAAGAAAAAGAGGATAAAATTAAACAGATGGAAGAAGAGATTAGGTTGTAGAAGGAAAGGGCGGAAAAGAGGCTTGAGAAGGTGGAGGGTAGGGCGGAAATGGAAGTAGTTGACAGGGGGACGGTGAGAAACAAAGTATTTGGAAGCGTGTGGAGAATATAATACAGTAGACTCTACGACACTTCTCGCCACGACACTTCTCGTTTCGTGATTTCTACTTCATTCGCCTGCGGTCACTCTTTATCTCATTTCACGCTCATGCATACGCGGCTGGCTACGCCTACTGCGCCGATCGCAGTTTGACGCAGGATGGAGGGTTATCTGACACTTTCTGTTCGGTTTCCCTACAGTCCCGAAAATGAGAAGTATCGTAGAGTCTACTGTAGAAGAGAAAGTGGGAGAGGGTAGGAATAAAAAGGAGGAGAGAGCAGATAGAGAAATGATAAGGGCAACTGAGTTGAGGATAGAGAGAAGGCAGAAAGGACAAATAATATTGTTATGAAAGGATTGAAGTTTAAGAGCTAGGAAGAAAGGGAGGGAGTGGAAGCGTTGCTACAGAGCATAGGGTAAGTTAAATGCAAGATAGGGAAAGTTAGGATGGAGGGAAGAAAGAACAATGAAGGGGCGACGGTAAAATTGGAGAGTGTCGAAGGTGGGGTATCGGAAAATAAAAATACTGGAGAAAATGTGTGTGTGGCACGAGCGGAAGGGTGTGTTGAAGGTAGTGCAGGGGAATTCGTTTCGTGGAAAATGGGGAAGTGGAAGTAACACAAGGTGGAAGAGCGTTAAAGGCACTGTGCTAGAACGTATCAGGGACAAAGAAGAAAGATAAGGATTTCTGGCGGTATATTCAGGAACTTGATGTGATTGAACTGGTAGAGATGTGGGTTGAGAAAAAGGAATGGGATAGAGGAGAGCCAAACTTGCTGATGGGGTATATGTGAAGGCTACAAGAGGCGGTCAGAGTGAAGGGGAAAGGAAGGTCTAGTGGGTGAATTATAATAAGGGCTAGGGATGGATTAGAGAAAAAAGTTAACGGAGAGGTATAGGGGGAGGGCGTACAAATGTGGGTAGTAAAGATAGGAGGGATAACGTATAAGTTCGTGACCGCGTACAATAAGGATGGAATTGAAAGGATTAAAGAAAGGGTGGAAGACTTACTAGAAGAAAGAGATGAGGGTGTGGCGGTACCAGGGAAGACTTTAATGCGAGAATTGGGGGGAAACCGTGCCTATACCGGAAAGGGAAGAGCTTCTGAAGGAAACTGAAGGATAAGATAATAAATAAAAATGAAGATATTCTAATAGACTAGTTAGAAGACAGACGCTGGGCAGAGACCAATGCTATGGTAACAGGGGACTATGTTCTATATGTGATCATGAATATGCAAGGGTGGGAGGAGCTAGAGAAATTCGCAGTGGAAGGGAGGATGGAATCGGACCATCAGACATTAAGTTTGTGGGTAAAGGGGAAGGGTGGCGACCGGCAGGGCAGGGAACGTAAGCTTTGATGGGATGTCGGTTGAAGAGATATGGTAGAATCTGAAAGAAAGGGTAAGTGCAAAATAAGGTATTTGGTAAGAAGAATAAAGGAATGTTGATGCTGTAAGGGGATACGAAATGTAAAACCATGAAGAGAAACGTGTAAATAAAGTACAGGAATTAAAAGGATGGAACTTCGAAAAATAAGGCGTACGTAGAAATGAGAAAGGAGTTTATGGTGATGTGTAAGAAGAAAGAGCAGGGAAAAGAAAAATGCTGGAAGAAGAGTTGAGAAGTGTTAAGACAGAAATACACGTGTGGCAGATATTAATAGGTTTAGAAAACGTAGGGTGAGGATAAGTGAGAAAATAGGGATTGACGAATTGAGGGAGAGGGGTCTGAATGACGAGAAGATAGAGAAGCAGATAAGGGAGTTGAAAAGGTCTAAGGTAGCAGGGTTGGACGAGGTAGAGAACGAAGCTTAGGCGTTTGGCACACAGGATGTAAGGGAGAGACTGATGGTGGTCGTGAAAAAAGTTTGGAGGGGGAGGGATTCCCAAGAGGGCAGGGGAAGTGGTTGATCGTGTTACTGTATAAGAAAGGGAATAGGGAAAGGCAGGTAAATTATGGAGGAATTACGCTAATGAATACGGAGTACCAAATATACGCGATAGCGTTTTTAGATTGGCTGCGGAAGGATGTTGAGGAAAAAGGAATATTGGAATATGAGGAATATTGCGCGTTTTTTGTAGATCTAAAAGGTGAATACCCTTCAGTAGATAGAGGACAAGTCGAAGCTAATACTGTTTAGGAAAGGAGGTGGAAGTGATAAGGGAGGTGAGTGAAAGTAGAAGGAAAAAGTGGTACAGGGAGTGAAAGTGTTTCTGTACCTGTTCTTCCTGTTTTAACGAAATGGACGAGTGTATGATCATATAAAAGAGAGAGTGAGAAGGGCCAATGTAGTGATAAGGCAGGTGTGAGGGCTGAGAAAGATGTTGCTCGCAGATGATTTTGTAAGGAGAATGAAATGGTTTGATTCGCTAGTGATGAGTGTTTTATTTGAAGGAGTGGAGATGTGGGGGTGGAAGGTAATCGAGGAGGTAAATAGGATACAGGAGACGTATGTAAAGTGGACATTGGGGCTGGAAAGGTATACGCCGAACTGTGTTGTTAGTAGGGTGAGAGGAAGAACGAGTTTAGGGATTAAAGCGGATAGTCGAAAGTGTAAATATGAGGAGAAATTTTTGGAAGAGGAGGAAGTAAGCTGTTTAGGAAGTGTCGGTGGGAGAAGGAGAATAGACGTAGGGGTGCAACGATAAAGGTGAAAAGAGAAAGGAAGGTATATGAGACAGAGTGCAATATTTGTATGAGAAAGGAGAGCAAGAAAGTCAGGAACTTACAGCGAGAATGAGATATGGATGCGTGGAAGATTATAATTGGTTTTGGCTTTCTAGAGAGAAGAAGATGTGTGAAATTACGTGAAGGGAGTTGCAAAATTGGAGCACTGGCTGAAGGAGTGTGAAGAGATGGAACGGAGTGGGATAAGCATGAAGTCATTGTTGCAGAATAGGGAGCGTTGGGTAAAATGAAGAAGAAGAGAAGGAAGGAAGGAAGAAGAGAAATGGAGAAGGAAATATCGTAAACAGAAGAGAGAGTAGGTGTAAGAACACCATAAATATTATGAATAGTAGGTCGAGATAGAATAAGTTTTGGATTTAGATTTTGAAAATAAAATAGAAAAATGCATACTTCCCCTTTTCCAAAACCTCTCCTTTCATTCGGCGTGGCTCAGGTCATACCTGCCAAAGCTCAGCATTTCAATTAGAATAAAAATAGTTAAAAAACAAAATAAATTGTTGAGCGCCGGCTAATTCAAATCCCAATTATCATGCAAAATTAAATAAAATTTTGCTTCTAAAGCAAGAAAATACGTGCACATGGAGGGTTCGTTGGGAAGACCCAAAATTAAATTGAAAAGAAATAGCGATTCCAGAAATATACAATTTATATAAAGTTTGTACTGAGAGACTCCAAACGTCAACTATCAGTCATGTAAATCCAAATTTGATAACAATATCTACTGTGGTTCGACGATTATTATAACCAATAAGAATATCTACAACCGTGGGGAACCGACCTACCGCCGGAGTTCGTTTAACCTCCCGTTTTGGTCTTAAGACCCTATGAACGTCAATCAAGTCATGAGTGGGTCAGGAACCTGATGTAACGACGATAAATTTGAAATTAAAGTTCTAACTCAGAATCTCAAAGTCGACTTCTGGATGAAGATTCTCACATTGAGGTCCACGCATGCTTAAGATATTAATATTTTATAATTAAGTGACAGACGGAAATAATTTCCCGTCACACTCTCCCCCCTCAAACTGTGACGGCAAGGTAAGAATGTAACAATTGTAGTTCTGAATTAAAAGAGTAATTAATCGTTAATTTGAGGTGAAGTACTGCACGGTGTGCCTGAACAGGGGCTTAATGAAAAACAATTTCACCACAGACATTCCAACGAAAACCAATTAGTACATTCAAATGAAGGAGCTGTGCTGAATTTCAAGAATTTTCACTCGGCCGTTTTGAAAAAAGTTCGTTTGGAATTTAAAAATATCAAATTGTCCAAAAGTTGATGCTATGTTTTTTCATGTTTTACATTTCTGTCGCAGAACAGGAAAAGCCCTGGGATTATTCAGTGAGCAGTGAATAGGATTTGTTCATGCCGATTTCAAAAAAAACTTGGGCTAAATATAAAGTAGCTTATAAAAATGCCAAGTATCCTGAGAATTTAGTAAAAGCAGTTCGAGAATACAACTATCGTCACGTTTGAAATAGAATAGTAAACATAGAAAAATGAACTTTATTTGTTTCTGTGCATTTTTATAAATAATTTAATATAATTGTATTGTATTAATGGATATATTTTGTACAAGACAATGTGATGTTGCAGTTTGGCACCATCACAATGATCTAGTAATAAAGTAAACATTTCTAAAAATTATACGGGAATTAGACACCTCGAGTAAAATTCGGCAATACATGAATGCGTTGTGTACATTTTTAATTTTAAGATAATTTGAGTTTACCTGGTATTTTTTTTATGTATATAAAAATTGTGGGGACTTTGCGGTCTTAAGCGGGAAGGCTCAAGAATATCTACACTCCTTGGCGTCGTGGAATAGGATTCGCTGCCACCCCTAGTAGTGAGGTTTCTATAGTTCAGACAACTGCATTTACTCCCTCCAGGCTAGTTCTACTTTTTTTGGTTCCGTTTGGCTTCAAGGACACCTACATACCCAAGGCTCGTTCCTGTTGAGGGTGGACTACGGGCGAATTATGGAAAATTCATATTTAAAAGGTAATTGCGCTCAATTGAAGCACCAACAATACTAATTTTCTGGGCGAATCGACCACAAAATCTATAAATAGATAGGCAATTTGGCCCAATTTGTCGTACCGTTGAGAATATAATCTTCTATCTCAATATCGTTAAGAGTTATTCTCAGTATACAAGCTAACAATAGACCCAGGGCGAAATGACCATAAAGCCCGTCAGTGGACAGGCATTTCCGCCAAATTCATCCAACATGAGAAATATACAATTATTAACGCCTGTATATTTCTCTATATCGTTCGAGGGTTGGTTAAAAAGCCCTCCTGCAACCGCAGAACCGTTCCGTCTACCAATCATCAGCCAGGAATCAGTCATCCCTTATCGGCCTCAAGTTCTGTGGTTCGAATTCAAGACGCGGAAGATTTCGCGCCTAAGGAGAATGCTCTGCAGGTTCAAAGGAAGGAAGGAAGTGAGGAAAAGAAACAACAGCGAAGCTCCCTCTCTCCCCCGCTCTTCCTAAAGGAGTTCCCTCGTGCTTTGGTCGACACGTCGGGCGCGCGTCTCTGTTGTACGTTCTGTAAGTTCAAAGTGTCGATCGCAACGTTTTTTTACTTCAATCTCTAACGACGTCGGCTTCTTTTGTTTTGAGGTAAGACTTTAATTTATCTCTTAGTGACCCAGCCAGGTCTTTTGCTGCCTTTCTTATTGTTTGTTGGATTAATTTCAATGACACTTGGCTGGATCGCTATGCTATGTGAGTAGTTTTCTCTCTAATGGAGTGCCGGCTAGTGTTAACTTTTCGCTCTATTTCTGCGATTCTGTGCCTTAACCAAAAAAAACTTGGATTATGGGAGTTTCTTCGTGTATTTTCCCTTTTTCTTAAGGTGAGTATTATATAAAACCCTCTGTGCCGACCCTTTTCTCGTGTAACCTCTCGACCTTTACCCAGTATTTTCTCGTTTTCCAGTTTGTTATAATTTTGTTATCAGTTAATTTTCATGTGTAATAAAAGTTACTTTTCTTTTTCTCCCTTTTTACCGGATTTATCGTAGTTTCTCGGTCTACTACTTTTTCGAATTCACTCTTCTAATCTTATCTCGATGTTCCCTTCATATTGCCGGAGCGTTATTTTATTTTGTATTCGGCCTTGCTTTCTTACCGCTGTAACTGTCTCTTTTTTTGTCATTATATTTACTTTGCTTTAAACTATCTCGCTAAATCTTATTTAAGTGACCCCCCCCCCTCTTCCACCTAAGGACGGAGCTAGTCTATTTTGAGGCATTTTCTTTGGATTTTAAGTTATTTTATCGTTACCGTGACTATCGGAGATTATTGTGTCGTATTTTTTATCGTTAGGCAGGTATGCGTTAATTAATTTTCTTATATGACCCTTGTGCGTGGCCTATAGGACCTGATTCGACTGCGAATATAATAGCCGCGTGACAACATATATAATAATAATCAATGTTAAATACTTATAACTGTTAAATTTAATTAAAAACTATTTTGAGAATGAATGCGTACATGATTGAATTATTTCGTTTTTTTTTTTATTATTCAGTTTTTGAAGATATTTATTTTTAAAAAATTAGTAATAATTCAACGATATGTGTGTTTTACTATTATATGATTATGAAACAGTACTAATATAGTTAAATGAATACAATAAATATAATTTTTGTAGTAAATTATTTAAATTTGACAATTTAATATCTTTAAATTTTAAATGGATTTTTTTCGAAAAGGCCTGGCGAAACTTATTGAAATTCGGCACAGATACTCCATTTTAATGTACGAATCGATTCCCGTTGGAATATCGGTGGTGAGATTTTTTTTATTAACCCCATGTCCAGACACAACGTAACTGCATAGTGTCCAAACTTTTCTGCAATATAATTTACGAGCTTCAAAATAGCATAACACGATAAGAAATTCTAACGGTATAAAATTGACACAAAATAGAAATTATTATATTTCTGAAATTTCTACTTCGACGATTATATTATCTGTGTTCAACGTTTTGTTGCCTAATAATAGAGAACACAAATTGTCAAATTATTAAT
The DNA here is from genome assembly GCF_010883055.1 of Belonocnema kinseyi. Classification (NCBI taxonomy): domain Eukaryota; kingdom Metazoa; phylum Arthropoda; class Insecta; order Hymenoptera; family Cynipidae; genus Belonocnema; species Belonocnema kinseyi. The sequence continues at coordinate 125,831,623 of NC_046660.1, read as the reverse complement.
CGAAATATGACTCGAAATGATACTTACCATTATCAAATTATTGCATTGACCTGCATTTGACACAACCGGTGACTTGCTGCTTACCGACGTAGGTTACGGGGGTCTGCGTTCCTCTTTCTTAACAGATCTTTCAGTAAAGCCTGGCTGATTATCCGACAATAGACCATTCAGAGAAGTTTTTGTTGTTATGTCAGATTGATAAGGTGCGGAATGCGCAAATCCAGAGGAGTCTCTCTGAATGTCGGAATTTTGTCGAATGGCAGTGGCTTAACAGCTACTGATGGTGCGACAATTTCCATTGGCTCACCATTTCAATTGCATTTCCTCGTCATGCCGGTCTTCTTGCTTGGTTTTCTATTAGCTGGTATGCGATTTCGACGCAATTTCTCAATGTTCAACTGTGCGAACGTGATCCTCGTTGCCTTCCCAAATTTTAGTTCCATCGTAGGCTAGTTTCTCAACTCCTGCAGTAATCTTTCGAAGTCTTTATTTGATTTCGGCTCTTTGGCCTTCGGAAAAGCCATATCGAAGTAGCCCGTGTCCAGGATATTTTTCGTATCCTGGGGGATCTTGTTTTGGCCTGCATTTTTAATTTGAGGTTCTCCATCTTTTTTTTAGCTTAGCCTATTTTGTCTTCAGTTCCAGAGTTTTTTTTTCGCAATCCAGTGCCAGGGTGTATATACCAGAGCTGTGTGTGGATGGATTCAAAATTTTGTCGAATTAGGAGGTCGAATCTATATCGTGATGTGAAGAACAGCGGTGGACTGCCTGTGTATAAAAAGCTGAAAGCGTACATTTCTGAGCGCGTAGTGTTTGACTTCGGGATGTTCTAGCTTCGAGGAAAATGCCTCTGCCTTAGTACTCAGCTTTTTACTAAGGTAATAGACTTTAGTTCTCAGTTTGATCTCCACTCATTTGACTCTGTTTGAATTGATAGTGGCTAAACGCTTCTCTGCTTTTCTTTTTATTTGATTTTCGACATTATGACGTAATTCGTCAATTTTTCTCATTCGCGCGGTCTATTCGTCAATTGAGTTTTTTATAGTGGAGTTGTGGATATTTTCGGGAGACTTCATAACGTGCACAACCATTGCTTCGCGCCCGTGTTTCCAAAAGAAAGGCGATATTCTACTGTTTGAATTCGAAACAGTGTTATAGGCTAATTGAATTTTCGACAAACTTTCATTCCATTTCCAAGTTCGACTTCTCGTTTAAGAACATGGAAATCATTGGCTTAATGGTTTGATTAACGCGCTCGACTAGATTGCTTTGGGGATGACTTAAACGGGTATTGATATGCTTAACGCCTCTTGCTAGCAACAGGGCTCTGACGTCTTCATTTATGTACTCCGTACTGCTTTTCGTAACACTTGACCTCGGAGTTCCCCAACGGTCGAAAACCGCATCGAACACTTCAACTACGGATCTACCATTCCTGTATCGAACTGAGAATAACTTAATATATTTAGTGTATAAATTCTAAACGACCATCAAATTCGACAATCAAGTTATCAAGAGATAAATGGGCCCCAGTTCATTTCTAGGGCCTCGTAGTCAGTTGTCTTTTTATAGGTTTTTGATTGTATTTTACCTTAACACAAGTTTTGCAGTCTTCGACGAAGCACTAACATATTGAGTCATACCCGATCAATAATAATTTTGGCCATGGATTTCCATGGATCTTCGTCATTAACCATGACCTTTTCGTAGTCAGGATCATAATAGAACTGTTCGTCGTCCTCGATCTTCCATTCCGAAAACCTGTCGTTGGAACGTTCAGTCGAGGGACCTTAACAAGAGCTTTTTTGACATCGTCAAACGTCTTTTGATGGACATAAGTCCATTTCCAAGCTACATTCGGACTGGTCATTTTATTCAACGGACCCTGAATCTTGGCAACGTTTCTCAAATGTCGTTAGTACTAGTTTAGAAGACCGTTTGACTGTCGCACTTGAGTCCAATCCTTAAGGACTGAAAAGTCAATTATCGACTGGTTTTTCTCGGGATTTGGTTTCATGTCAAACTCGTCGACGAGGTACCCGAGAAATTTGACTTCTTTTAATAGGCAAAGCTACTCTCTTCACGATTCGGGACCAATTTAGCTTCCTTAAATACCTTAAACACTAATGGAAAAATGGCAATGTGTTCATACAGATTCTGAACAGCAATAATCCAGTCATCCAGGTACGTAAAACCTGATCACGCCATTTGTTTGGTGATATTCTCTCGGAAATCAATTCCTTATGCCTTCTTTATAGAATATCCGTCAGTTGTGTATACGTCGAAAGTGCTCTGGCTAGAACGCAGGGCATCCTAGTCTACTCCAGCAATCCCTTTTTCTCCACTGGAACTGTCGTATACTTTCGCCTCTTTTCATCCATAGGGATTTGTTGAAAAGGTTCACTCATATCCAGAGTCGAAATTATCTTCGCCTGATGATGTTGGGATAAGATAGATCTCATCTTGTGAAGGGGATACGCTGACTTGATTATTTTTTCGTTCAGGGGTCGATAGTTTATGCAAAACCTGAGCCCACTATTTTCTTTTGGAGCTACTACTAGCAGACATGCCGTTCGCTATTATCCAATGAAACACAACCCTTTTCTAGCAGACGATCGACCTCTTCACTAATGAATTTGCGTATTATCTCGCCTCGACGATACGGCTTTTGATGATGATGCGTTGCATCACTCAACTCAATCACGGCTTTTGATTAAATGAGTCTCGCCGGAAGACTCTTTGTAGAATTTATCGAATCCAGAGTCTAGACATTTTCTTAGGCGCTCAGTTTCATCATTTGAGAGCGTTCGGAACTCGTTTAGCGTCGTCGAACTATGTGCTAGTGGGTAAGAATGTTTGCTACCACTTAAAGTCCAAGTTTGCCTCAATGAATCCACCAACACCTTAAAGTTCAACCAGAAGTCCTATCCGAGAATTAAATCTCTTGGCGTTTCCTTGATATTTTGGCCATTTAGTGTTGAAATGTCCTATTTCGCGACAAAGGCAATAGACCATTTTGTGGTTCTATCGTACAAAAGCGTAATGTATGCCCTAATTTCGTGCAATTAAAGCAGAACAATATGGAACGGTCGAAAGGAGGTTTTGTTCTTTCCAACTTTGGTTGTTCGTTAACAGGGGTCTTGAAAACAACTTTGTCTGTTGCGTTTACTTGGTTTAACTTTCCGTGAAACTTGTCCAAGTTTTGGTCATGTATTTTAAGAGTCATGAATTTCGAATTTTGAACCTTAAGATCTTTTTTAGATTTGTAGTTTATTTAGGTTGAAAAGCCTTAAGGTCTGTGACTTGTTCGCTCTCACAACCCCCATCACTCGACCTTCATTTATCTTGGGCCAAATATTCGTCGAACTCATTAACCGAGTCGAATTGTCCCTGTCTATAGTTCTGGTCTATTCAACTAGACCTCGGACGCACTTTCAGTGATTCAATTGATCTCTGATAGAGGTAACTACGTTCGTTGACGTGGTGCAGAAATTCAGTATTATTCTTAAGATAAGTTTAAAATCTGACAGATCAGTCGCGGGTTAAATTTCGTAAGTATCTATTTTAATTGTTCTCTAAATTCCGGCGAGAGTTTTATTCTTCTCGAGTTTCAACTCATGAACCTCGAGGAGAAGGTCGGCATCGTCTTTTTTTACGGCCCATTCGTACCGGAAAACCAGTGAGAAATCTCTCTACGTATACCATTAGTTCTTATTTACTAGTTACCCTGACCAAAAATGTTTGACAAACACGGAACAAGTAGATCTCTATGTACTCTACTAATTCTCAAATAATACCTGAAGATCAGCAGAAACTGCTCAGGATTCCGCTCAGTATTTGGAAAAGAAATCTTCCAGGAACTGAATATCCGACCGATCTTTATCGGCATGTGATTGAATTAGAATGACCCCCACGAGGTCTAGGAATCGACGACGCATTTAGGGGTTTTCTTGGACTAATACAGGGAGGACCTTCGCTCCGCTCGAGCCATCCTCATGCCAGGAGAACACGGAACCCGTTATCCGTGTGGTTGCTATGTTTCAACTCTGACTCGACAATAGAAAACCACGTGACTCATTCGTGCGGGACGAGACACGACTCATGCTATATCTATTGTTTCGATTCTTTTGGGAACCATGCCCCTCACTACCTATCATTTCACGGTATAGTTGTTCTAAAATAAAAATCTCCCTGTCGACTATTTGCCCGTTGGCATTTGGCTCGCCAACTAAGACCCTTATAATTTCTCAGAACTTTGTTTCAACCACCTAAATCAAAATCATTCACGTTTCTATTTTTTCAAAACTTATTGTCAAAAGGAAATCGATAATCTACGTTTTGAGTTTTTAGCTGAAACTCTGCATCTTCACTCTTAAAATGCATGTTTCCAAGTTCTCTTTCCACTGAACCCATTTCGTTTTTAATGGCTGACGGACTAACAATCGGCCTGAGTCTCAAGGTCTCGGTTACATCCCGGTCTCTAACGAAGTAAGCAAAGGCTTCTTGCCTGGGCGAGGGATTTACTGAATAGGGATTGACATCGCGACTACGAAGAATCCGAATCTCAATTGAGTTTAATACGTCACCCGCGCGATCATCTGGATGATCTCCTTAATACGGCATATTTGAAAAGATTTCTCACCCCTCGGACCATCGATGAAGCTAAATACGCGTCCGAAGGCGCTACAATTCTGATCTAGCCCAGGGCTAAATCACTCGGTTCAGGTAGTAGTCACGGTACGTGAACCGCTTTATCTTCCCACACCCGTGGGAAACCAGTGTTAGGTGTTTGAATAACGCGCTCGGTATTAATCGGAACTTTCGTTTCTGTCTGTCTCGCTCATGTCTTTGTCGGTTGCCAAACTTTCTTCGACAGCTTTTTGAGATTGAGTTTTGTTAGGCTTTCTCCTCGGAGGTAAGAAGAACAATGGCATTCAAGTACAATATCAATGTCGAGCCGAAATCAATTCAAATCTCGTAATTTTGACAATCATGAATAATCACAGCCACACAAAAAAAGTGTGCAGATCTGGTAACAAGACACAGGTGTTCCTATGGATTTTGCGGCGCTAAATTCAAATTCGGTATCAAAAATCACCCATAACGTCATGGTTGAGCCATAACCTCAAAAAATGACGAAAATCATGCACTGAGGCAAATAAATTTCAGAATAATACCAGTGATGCAAATTTTTATTTCAAAAACATGTCGACAACTGTGAAGGATCAACCCTTGTCTGATATCAACTTATTTAACATAACTTTACCCAACAAAACCTGACCTCACCATTAACCTAGCCTAACCTAACCTAACCTCAAGAAACACAATTAAACTGATTGTGTTGTCCCGTTGTATTTGCGGTACCGGTTCATTCAGCTTCGGCTTAACCTGCATAGAGGTTTAACCTATCCTAACCTAACAAAACCTGACCTAACCTAACCGATCACGCTGGCAACCTTGTACTTGCGTACTTTCATATTTTGACATTAATAGCAGTAAATGTCTGGAGTTTCGTAACCGCTTGTTGCTAGCATTTTGCGCCTGTATCTGTAACCAGAGCACTTCCACGTGGTGACGGTTGGCAACGGTTCCACATTGGCTGAAACCCTGGGTAAACGGCGCTCATGCCTTCATGGCAGACACAGGTAAAAAGTGTATTACGATGCAGGGCAAATCCCAGTATCGGCGTCTAGTCAGGGTGGGAAAGCGGGCTCTCCGACGTCGTCATCATGCAACCGTAGCTCTTCATCAATGGATCATTTGGTTGGTGTAGATTCTCATGCTACAAGGAAAAAAACCGCGAGCATTTATATTAATATGAAGTGAGCAGTTTGCGAAAATCAATCGAAGAGGAAGTGAAAAGTCTTTACGAAAAGTGTTTTGACCGTAAATTTCTGCACCAAGAAAAAAAATGGGTTCCTCAAATCATTTGCAATTCCTGCGGACTTATGTTGTATCGTCTTAAAAATTCAAACAACGAAAAGTGCCGCAAGTACTCTACACCAACCACATAGAAAAAACCCGTTATTGCGAAGGACTGCTACTTTTGCATGAATTCCCTCAAAGGGTTCAACGCCAAAAATAAAAATAACATTTCGTACATTAATCTGTGCACAGTCACAAGAGCAATTGAAATCAATAAAAATGCATGCCAGACTGATTTAAGCGCTTTCGAAGATGATAGAATGGAAATTGAAAGTCAACGTCATGGAGACGGTAGTGAAACCAGTGATCGAACAGAAAATAGTTCTGATGATTCCGATGAAAATGACGAAAAAGATATATACATACAATGAAATTGAAGGTTCCAATATTAGTGTCGCAACTAGAACTGAATGATTTTATTAGAGATCTTGGATTACCGAAAGACGGCGCTGAATTTGCCGCTTCATTTCTAAAAAGAAGAAATCTTCTAGAGCCAAAGACAAAAGTTTCATTCTATCGCGACAGGGACAAAGAATTCAGAAAGTTTTTCGTTAAAGACGAAGAGACGATCTTAGTGTACTGCACTGACGTTAACGGACTAATGAACCACTTGAAGAAAAATGTGTGCAGAGACGAAGAATGGCGACTTTTCACTGATTAGTCAAAACGCAGCATTAAGGATGCTTTACTGGATAACACGAATACTTACGCTCCTGTCCCTATTACTCACCCAACGGTCATCAAAAAAGAATATAAAAATGTTAAAATGCTTCTTGAAAAAGTTGATTACACGAATCACGAATGACAAATATGTGGCGATCTCAAGATCATAACAATGATATTAGGCTAACAATTGGGTTTCACGAGAGAGCATTGCTTTATATGCCTGTGGAATAGCAGAGATCGAGCCAATCATTACAGCAAAAGACATTGGCCTTTAAGAGATTCATTGAAACCTGGTTCTCATAATATCATCAACCAAAGCCTCGTTAATCCAGAAAAAATTTTACTACCACCCCTCCACATAAAGCTTGGGCTCATGAAGCAATTTGTCAAGGCGTTAGACAAAGATAGACAATGCTATAAGTATATATTCCTTAAATTCCCTAATGTTTCAGACGCTAAATTGAAAGAAGTCTTTGATGGACCACAGATTCGAATATTGACAAGAGATACTAATTCCGTGAGCCACATGACGAAAATTGAAATGGATGCTTGTAAAGGTTTTATAGCAGTAAACGCAAACAACGGTATCAGGGTAGATGGGACGAGGTCATGATGGCTGATTTTTGCTGGATGTTGAAAAGGGAAATGAATGTAGGTCTGATTCAAACGGTACGGCAAACACAACGGGACAATACAATCAGTTTAATTGTGTTTCGTGAGGTTAGGTTAGGCTAGGTTAGATTTATTTCTAGGTTAGGCTCGAGTTGACCCATTCG
>NC_046660.1:125808870-125824156 GCF_010883055.1 Belonocnema kinseyi | reverse complement strand
TTGCATCACTGGCATTATTTTGAAATTTATTTGCCTCAGTGCATGATTTTTCGTCATTTTTTCAGGTTATGGCTCAACCATGACGTGATGGGTGATTTTTGACACTGAATTTGAATTTAGCGTTCCAAAATCCATAGGAATACGTATGTCTTGTTACCAGATCGGCACTTTTTTTTGTGTGGCTGTGTAATCTTGTTAATTATTGACTCAAAAATTAACACTGGTCAGCAAAATGTGACCTATGTGCCCGTGGAATAAGATTTGCCATTTTCAGAGTAGTTTTTTGTGCTGAATCCGAACCGGGCCTCCATTTCTCTGCACCACGTCATTTCTCTGCTTGTTTGTGTGATATCTCAAACGGTCGCAGAGATAATATAGAAAAACTGATACAAAACACGAAAGTTCATCACCGTTCGGAAGATACATGGCAGAGAAGCTGACTCTTTTCATAGAGTAGCCAATATGATGGCTTACGTACTTGAAGCAAATCAATGTACTGCGTCTTCAAAATACCTATTCTTCATGTTGTTAGCTATTGTTGGAAAATTATGATAAATTGCTTCTTGTCATCAGAAACTTTTCCCCTTACATGCTCGACAATGTTGAGCATTTAGTTAATTAGTGATGAAATTCTAACAGTAGGCTGCTAAGGCGTTCAGACTCCACTTACCTTTATACCTCTTCTCGATTGTAGCGATATCTTGATGTAATTTTTCTCTATGTTCTTTACTAACTGATCCCATATTTTCTAAAAAGAAGGCCAAGTGAGAGTGCATCATGCAAATTTTAAGTGGCATGTTCACCGTCATTTCCTGGAAGTTTTCTAACATCGTATCGATCAAGTATTTGAAGTTCCTGGATTTCCTGTTTCCTAAGAAATTGTCTATAACAGCTTTCACTGACAACCATGTTTGTCTCTCATGTTTAGTCAAGATCTTTTCAAAATGGCCATCTAGCATCAATTGTCGGATTTGTGGTCCATCAAAAACTCCCTCCTTTATTTTTGAGTCGCTAAGCTCAGGGAATTTCCTTTTCAAAAAAAGAAGAACTGCTTCTTCGTTTCTATTGATCGCTATGATGTAACTTTTCACGATCCCAAGCTTTATATGTAATCCTGGTAGAAAGATCTTTCGGCGATCAACCAGTCGTTTTTGAAAAACGTTTATTTTTTCTGGTTCTAAGATCTCTCGGCCTGGCCAAATCTATTTTGTCACGTAAAAGTTTCTTTACATCATAGCATTCTTTCATATTGGTGGCATTAACAACAGGTATTGATGGATATTCGTTTCCTTTGTGCAAGAGAACTGATGTCAAACTGTATTTGTTCCAATCCATGAATAAACGCCCATTTTCTGGTTGATATTTATTACCAATGGCCTTAATTAGTCCATATACATCGTTACAATAAATGAAACTATTTTCGCTAGAGCGTGAGCCGTCAAATTGGCCACTCCGTAGAGGAGACAACTTCTCTGCCATGTACTATATCTTTCGAACGTTAATAAGACCGTAAAATATATTACAGAAAGAAGCTTGCAGTTGGTTTTGGTATTAGAAAATGCATCGACATCATACATTGATTTTTATTGGAACATTTTTTTAGAAAATTCTATCTCCTGATTTGTAATTTAAAAAAAATTTGATCCAATAATCTCGAAAACCTGACGTACTACAGAGAAATGGAGGACAGATTCAAATTCACCACAAAAAAAATACTCTGAAAATGACATATCTTATTTCATCAGCACATAGGTTACATTTTGTTGAACAGTCTAATCGAAAAGTTAGGATGTGACCCACACAAGTCGCTGAATTTATTTTGGAGAAATTCAATCAAGTAAAAAGATTTCTTGAATCAATGTGAAATCTTTATATTCACTTTGAAAATAGACAGAGCGGGGTCTAAAGCTACGTTGAGTTGTACTGAATCTGTGATTCAGAATAAAATCTGAATATTATTCGATTAAATTAAAAAATATTTTTAGTAGACAAACTAATTTTCAGACAAATTTTAATTTCAATTATTTCGCCAATAATCAGGACGAGACCTGACATCGACGAAAATCTCAAAAGTTTTATTTTATTTAAACGCTCCATTTATTTCAGGATAATCAAATAATTAAATAAAGTCTCAGGAAGAGACCTGAACGTCGAAGCTTATTTTATTTCACAATCATAATTTTTAATATTTCGTCTTACTCAACGAACAAGGTTTAATATAGATTTTAATCAAATAATAATGTGACTCAAGTCGATTTATCTGGGTGTGTCTTTACACCATGTATTTATCATTTTTTATTTTTCAAGTCTATATTTGACTTAAAACTTTTACGTTTAAACCGTGCATTTATGAAGTTCAAATTTCTTTGCTATCGTAGAATAACAAGAGCAAGATATATGCTACTCGATTTTAGCCGTCAATAGGTTTAAGGTTCCCGGCTCTTGTAGAATTGACAGATAAGTATCTTATAATAAGTAAAATTAATTAGGTAATTGACATATAATTTCCTAACTTCAAAATGTTAGTTTAGTTTTTCTTTTCTCTTTAGGGAAAAGTTACCATTTTTATTTAATCCCGATGATCAAGGTCTGATTTTATTAATCGAAGGATTCTCTAAAATTCTATTTGGGTTGATTTTAATACAAAAAATGAATTGAGAAGTTATAAAGTTATAATTGTTATAAAAAATCATAGTTTAAATTTTAATGAACGCCACCTAAATATAATTAAATAGAATCCTTTAAAGAATAAAATGAGGCCTTGATCATAAGAATTTAGTCAAAATTGTAACTTTTCCCTAAAGAGAAAGGAAAAACTAAACCTTTAAATAACTCCTGTTAAATGAACAATTTCAACCTGAATTACTTTTTCTGAAGTGTGCTTAGAAGCCTCCATTAAGATTTACAGAAATTAATAATAGCATTTTTTTATTGATTTTATATATCATTTTAAAGATAGGCAACTTTTGAGATTGATTGTACGTAGCGTACATCCTGAATGAATAAAATATTAATTTCATGCATAATCTAAAAGCAGTGAGCAGATTTAATTAGAGGCTACGAAAGGAAAATAAAGCGCTTAACCTTCGCAGAGTCGAAGTGGGTACCAAATGACAGACATAAATTTTTCATTTAGATTTTGACGATAAAATAGAAAAATTAATACTTCCTTTTTTCTAAAATCTCTCTTTTTACTTTGAGCGGCTTGGTTCATAGCTGCTAAAGCTCAAAATTTCAATTCAGATAAATATGGCTCAAAAATAACATAAATTGTTGAGCGCCGGCTAATTGATTTCTCAATTAGCAAAAAAAATAAAATAAAATTTTGTTTATAGAGAAAGACAAAACGTGCATAGGGAGGGCGCATTGGGAAGACCCAAAATCAAATTGACAAGAAATAACGATTACAGAAATATATCATTTATATAAATTTATTATTACAAAATAACGTTCGGCTCACAATGTCTTCAAACAAAGTCCCGACGGAGAGGGACTCGGCCTCGCTCTCCTCGTGGTGAAGTAATTAAACTGCCGCGCGTGATTACCGTTTGGATCTTAAGACCTTATAACCGTCAATCAAGTCATAAATGGGTCAGAAATCTGACATATCGACGATAAATTTGAAATTTAAATTCTATCTCAGAGACTGAAAGTCGACTTCTGGATGATGATTCTCATCTTGACGTCAATGAATGCTTTAGTTATTTAGATTTTATAATTAAATAATAGACGGGAATAATTCCCTGTCATAAGATAAGTATTAGGTGTTAGCCGTGGACGCAGAGGCTGGCAATATACAGAGTGTCTAAAAAGTCCCGGGACGGTTAAATATTTCCTCAGCTAAAATATGTTTTGAAAAAGTGAAGGTTATTCTTGAAGTAAATTTCAACGAGGAGTTCAATGGTGACCTTCATTTTGACCTTCAAGTTGATATTCATGGCTTTTTGAAGGTCAACTTTGTTTTTTTTAATGGAAACCCCCTTTTTTACATCTGCAATCGATAGAGCGGAAAATTTTACCTTCAAATACGTACCCAACACATAGGTCAATTGTAACGTTCAAGGTCAGTTAGAGGTTATTTAAAATTAACAAATTTTTCCAAAAGGTCAGTGCAATTCCTGAAGTAAATTTCAACGAGAAATTCATTTCTGAGCTCTGTATTGATCGCCCGTAATCTCGCTTATTCTTGGTACAATTTGGTTTCTGAGAAGCTCTTCACATGCACGGGCATTGAGATTGCCATCGATGAAGAAAGGGCCGATCAATGTATCATTCAAAATACCGGCCCAAACATTAATCTTTTCTGGACATTGTGTGTCACTCTCCAACATCCAATCAGGATTAGTGTCGGACCAATATCTACAATTTTTCCTGTGATACTTATCCTTTTAAAATGAAAGTAGATTCATCTGAAAAGACTGTATTGTAGAAGAAAAGAGGATCTCTATCAATTCTGTACATCATAATTTCACAATATTCAACCCGACGATTAGGATCGTCTTCATTGAGCTCTTATACCAGATGAACTTTGTAAGGATGGAAATTAATGCCTTTTAAAATATTTCGCACTGTCTCAGGAGCAACGTCACGCTCATCACAAGCTCGACGTAAACTAAGGTGTGGGTTTTCAACAAATGCTTGGGCATCTGCATCGCCTCAAATCCTGCAGATTTTGGCCGCACAGTTCTCTGAAGATCCTTGATAGATTTATGATTCATAAAGCGCCTTACAGTTCTTTCAATTGTTGATTTTCAAACAGGATTTAACCCTTCTCCATTACGAAAAGTGCGATTAGAAAACAAACGAACTTGATCATAAGATCAAACTCGATCTCCCGAACCACGCATCATTAATACAGATACTCCCTCTCGTTGGGAAAGTTTAGCTTGCGTTATAATATTCTTTTAGCGAACGATAGTAAGTATGTATTCGTAATACGTAAATTTAGTTTCTATTCGTAAGATTCGTATGCAAAAACGGTATAGGAGTTATCGTATCGCCTTAGGTATTGACTTAGGTATCGAAAAACGGTATAGGACTGTATAACTCTTCGGGAAGGAACAGCACTCTCAACAGAACACCTGGAACTTTTCATGAAAAATTTCCTTATGATTTTACAATATTCAAAATGGTGTAACCAAGATCAATACAGAGCTCACCAATGAATTTCTCGTTAAAATTTACTTCAGGAATTACACTGACCTCTTGGGAAACTTTGTTAATTTCAAATAACCTCTAACTGACCTTGAGCATTTCAATTGACCTATGACTTGGGTACGTACCAGAACGTAGAATTTTTTGCTGTTTTGAGGTTATGGTGTTATCGGATTTCGAGGTTACAGACCTACTTACTTACCCATATAGGTATATTGCACAATAAAAACTCACGAAATTGTTCTGTTTTCTCAAACAAGATTTTTCTTCTGAATAAGGTTACGGGATTTTGAGGTTAGGGGCTTTTATTATTACGAAGAAAGGGAAATATAAATCCATGAGGTTATAGGAGAGAAGGGTGAAAATGGTACAGGGTAAATATTTTTTTTTATTTCAGTCCTTTATTGAGTGTTTTGATGTTATGTGTTAATCCTGACGTGTGGGGGTTAAACGGGTTGCATATTCGGTTTCAGCGGAAAAAATACATAGGAATATCTTATTATAGGTAAAACCAATCTTTTTGCTAAAAGTGCTGCATATTGATATAGGAATAAAACGCAATTACTGAACTAATTTAAACGTTTATAAAAACCATTCTTATAAACAATTCTTGTGGCCAAATGTTAAGATTTGAGATTTTTTCCAATTATAATTTGCTTCATTTGCCAGAACGACTTTAGGTATTCCTTAAAATAATAAATATTTAATAATATTTGGTAAAATATAAAAATTTACATTTTTATAAGCAAAATAAAAATTTCGGCATTAGCACATAGAATTTTCTTGGCCCTGGAAATGTTTTAAGCTATTTGACGAATGACTAGTCATGAATTGCGCCCATGATTTACGCAAATGTGCACCTAGTATCGTGCTGCTAGAGAGGGCGCCCGATAAGACCGCAATTCCTGGAATTATCCGCCCCTCTAGCCCCGAATTTGAAAAGTTTTCGGACTTGTACTGTATTTTTTATTCCTTTGTAAAGACACATTTATTTCCTTATCAAATAGAAAATTTCAAAAATTTTTAATAAATCCTAAACAAGTTTTGAGATCTATTGTTCCTTTTTAATAAAAGGTAATAATATGCGGCAAGTATGATTTATCGTTATAATGCCTTAATTTCTTTACTTAAATGAAAATAAAAAAATTTTATTGAAATAGATATTATGTATATTTTCCAAGTTAACGTACTTTTAAGTTATATTTGTATACTATATTTTAAACGATTTTCGACGATAAAAGGTAATGAAATCAAATTATTGTGGGCAAGTAATTTTTTCCATGTAATTTAAAAATAAACACTTTGGCACTCAAGAGGTCTAGGTTTTACTTCAAAACATTAAATTTGGATAATGGAAAGAAGTTCCTCGCTTCCGCGACTAGATCGCGTTTGCTTCGGAAAAAAAGGTACAACACGGTAGCTCTCAGAAAACTTTCATTAAATATTCTCAAATATGGTATAAATGACTTCGAAATGAGAAAACATTATATATTTCCAAAAGCGTACAAACATAAGATTGAACTACTGGAATTAAAAAAAAAGCATTTCGCAACAATGATGAAACATTTGTGGATTCCGTCAAGGTATCATGACTTTAAAAGAAACTTATGGAATAATCACTGTTTCTATGTCTATAAAGTTCTTCGTGCTTTTTACACAATAGTTTTAGAATTTACAATAACATTTATCTACGTTAATTGACTCAAATAATTGAAATACATTTTCCATCAATGTCATCCGACGTTTCGACAATTTGATTCTATCAGGATGATGAACAATTATTACAATAGTAAATAGTGAATATAATAATTTGCATATTTATTATTTAACTGAGCCAAACTTCATAAATATTTTAAAGTTCGTAAATATTGTAAAGTTCATGAATAATTTTAAGGAAAACTCGATAACAAGATTTGGGGTAAGCTAGAGAGCATTGAGAATAGACAGAGAGAGGTAGACGAACAGAGATCAGTGAATAGAAAAGTACTATGGCAGGCAATGAAAAAGAGGGCTGTAGAGGAAAAGTTAGTGGGGAGGATAAAAGAAATTTTTACTGAAACCAGGATAAGGGTGAAAATAGGAAAGAAAAAAGGGCAGGTTTTCTGGACAAACCGAGGTCTAAGGCAAGGGTGCCCTTTGAGTCCGTTACTATTTAGTATCCTATTGGCAGACTTAGAGGAGAAGCTAAAGAAGAAAGGGAAAGGAGGAACGGTTTTGGGTAATAGCAAACTATACTCTCTAGCATACGCGGACGATGTAGTTCTATCAGCAGATGATGAGAAAGGGATGAACCTAATGATGAGAATCTTCGAAGAGTATGTGAGAACAAAAGAGCTGACGTTGAACGTAGATAAGACAAAGTTGATGTGTTTCAGAAATAGAAAGAGCAAAATAAATTACGTTTGGAAGATGAAAGGACAAAAAGTGGAAATTGTGGAGTAGTTCTGTTACCTAGGTTTTTGGTTTGAGGCAGAAGGGGGAAACGAGCTGCAGGTGAGGAAAATAATTGAATGTGCGAGTAAAGTAATGGGCCAAGTATGGGGTATAGGAAAGAGAAGGTTCAAGAACGATTGGAGAATCAGGGTCTGATTGTTTGATGCGTTGGTGTGGACGGTGTTGTGTTATGGTGGGGAGATCTGGGGATGGAAGGCACATAGAAAATTAGAAAGCATGCATGAGCGATTCCTGAGGTTGGTAATGGGGGTTAGCTGGAGTTGCCCAGGATATATGTTAAAAGAAGAGTTAGGAAGAGAAAATATGGTTACTAGACAAATTAAGAGAGCATGGAGGTTTGAAGAGAAGCTAAAAAGGGGAGAGGGAAGTAAAATTGCACAAGCATGTTTCGGCGAAATTCGGAACAATGAAGTGAGAGGTAATATGGAAAATTCAAAATGGGAGGAAGAAAGGAGAAAAATGAGAAGGGTGTGTAATATTCGAGAAGGGGTTATGGCGTGGCAGGACATAGAGTTAAAGCTATTGGTTAAACAAGGAGAAAAGAGATGGACAAAGATTATAGATTCGAGGTACAATAGATGGTATATGATGGTCAAAGGGTTGACGGAACCAGAATTTCTGCAAAAAATAAAAAAGGAAGAAAAATGGAGTAGGGTTGCATGGTTCAGAATGGGACGAGTGAGAGCATGCAGATATTAGATGAATGGAGAGGAGAATTTATGTAGAGTATGTGGATACGAAATGGAGTCATGGTCACATGTATTAGAGAGATGTACAGGAGAGGAAGAGAGACAGTTGCGTGTGGATGAGTGTGGAAGATGGATCTTGGATGGTAGTGAACAGGGAGTGATGTGAATTAAGAAATTGGATGAAGTAAGGGAAAGCAAGGGAGTAGGGCAGAGCCAAACGGGTGGTTGTGAAAAGGGACAGTAGAAAATGAAAATTGTTTTCAACATCGTGGAAAATGCATTTTTTTATGGTAAGAGGAAACGGAAGCCCTGGAAGCTGGCTGATTTTAGGAATTAATATCACTACTGTTACTATTGTTTATCCTGCGAAATGCGAAAGAGTAGAATATAAGTAGTAGTTAAGTTAGACTAAAGATGGAATTGTAAATATATGTACAGGGAGCGGAGGCCCTCAAACCCGTAAAAGGGAGAGATTAAATACATAGAAACAAATTTAGAAAATTACAGTGAGTTTTTATTATTTCCACCCAGCCTATCTCGCCCAGCGCTATACGTCCAGTTCTTTTATCCTTTTTCCTATTATGAACTATGTTTTATATGAATATCTATAGATCTACGTGCTCTATATTAAACATACATGCATAAACAACACTTAAACCCAGAAAATAAGCGGCCGACAGCGTAAAAAACACGATTTTATCTTGATATTTATTTATAGTTCCTTGCATAGTCCACCCATAATACTTTTTTCCGGAAAAATGATTATTATAGTTTTTTTCTTGGAATGAAACAGTTTATTTAAAAGGTTTAAACAAATGCGGTCTTTTTTCACGCCTTATAGGAATAAGGTTTCTGCTCGGAATTTACCAAAATATATATATATATTTTTCGCCGCCTTTTGCTGAGATGTTCTCTTATTCGCGGTGCTTTAAAACAATGTATTTTTTTAGAACCACATGATGAACACTTAATTTTCACAGCGTCTTTGAAAAAGGTTTTTCTTCATAGCTTTATTTTACATGTTTTTTTATAACCACCCGCGATATAGTCAGTATTGGCTTTCTATCACCTAAACATTTGTACAGGTTTAATTTTTTATCTAGCTCTGAATGGTCTTCACTTGTGGAGCCCCAACAAATCTCTTTTTAAGATTAAGTGGAATCTTATCATCTTTCTTGCTGTAATAGTGAATCCTAAGGGTTTGAAATTTTTTTCCGAGTTGAACATCGCTGTTGAATCCATCATTGCATCATTGCAGTTCCATAACAGTGACATTCGGCTTCGATACCGCAGCCATTCTTGTGGTGTACAGGGGTGCACATTCGCATTACCCGATACTCACCACGAGGAGGTAGCTTGGTCGAGTTTCGATACTTCTTTAGTCCTAATTATAACGATTAGGGGTGAAAAATAATTTTGCTCATTAGTTATGCTTTAGAAAATTCGTGTTCATGTTTTACAAGTGGTTTTCATCTTGATTTTTTCATTTTTTTAAATACGTTCGTGTAGCACTGGAGGTTGCTTTTTACAATAAGGGTTGATTATACGAAAGTGTTTAATATCACACCTGAAAGCAAGAAAGTAGCAAAAAATCTAGCATAGTCATTTCATCAGTACTTTTCTTTTCATTACAGGGGCTAGATTTTAAAACAGGGGTTGATTTTACAAAAGTGTTTAAAATCACATTTAAAAGCAAAAAAATTCTACTACTTTTTCCATTAGAAGGGGTAGTTTTTTGAAATAAGAGTTGACTTTAAAAAAGCGATTCATAGCTCATTGTAAAGCAATAAAATAGCAAAAAAATTTGACTTAGTCATTTTATGTAATTTATTGATTCTTAATGATTTTTGTAGAGGGCGCCGCTGAGTTGCCGGCAAGTTAGCGCCGCCCTGTTTGCTCGAAAACTAATGGAGCAAAAAAAAATTTTTTTGGTAAAAAATAGCACAAAAATATGCATTATATGACATTTTGTTATTTGTTGGTGGCGCCGCTGACTTGTCTGACCTCAAATCAAAATCAGGTGACCACAAACCTCGACAAATTTCATTTAGAATACCTCTAACAATAATAGCGTAATGTAGGGACCCGCCATTCTGTTGTAGACACATTCTAGATCGTGTAAATAGGTTGAAGATTTCAAGTAAAATTGGAAGTTTATCTCGAAGTAACGGTAAATAACTCACTCTATCGACAGTGCAATAAAAAAATATAGACCTACTAAATATCCATTAACGACACTACACCAAACAGTTAGACTCCAGTTATGTTGATGGTCAATCTCTTGCATCCAATGAGGAATTGCCGGAGACCAGTAATGCGAATTATGTAGAGCTGTGGCATTTGTTTTTCACGTATATACAAAAACAGAGAAAAATCGCAGCAATCGTCATTTGTTTGTCGCGTATGCACCAAAACAGAAAAGTCTGCAAATAAAAATGTATCGACGTTTGTGAAACCTGATAAATTCTGCAATCCATGTGGCTATGATGGACACCTTGGCAAAAACTTACGATTTTTTTTCCAAAAATGTTCACAATAATTCCCAAATTTCTTGTCATTAGCAAGAATTTGTTCCAAATGTAGAAAGGAATTCGCAACCAGTCAGTTCCATAATAGTGAGAATGAGATACAATCTCCGAACTCTGATAGCGATTGTGATCCATCACTTACCAAAAGAAAAGGTCTATCCAGGGAAGATCAACTGCAAAAACTGTTAAGTGGATTAAAGAATAAATTGGCTTCGTTGGATAAAACTGATTCGCTGAAACTTTCCAACTTAAAAACCTGGAAAGACGTTGCCAGAAGACACTGTGAAAAAAGTAGAAAAGTTTTACGAAGATTATAGCAAACTGATGCTTCATAAAAATGAAACTATTATTGTAATACTTAACGGAGAGAAAGAAAAAGTACAAAAAAGGCTCTTATTATCTGATAATAAGTGATTACATATGGAATTTTTTAAATTGTATCTACCGCGTCCAATTGGACTTGATAAATGTTCTCAACTTTCTCCTAAGTATGTTTGATGCTGCTATTATAAAAAAGAACACTAGTGATTCAGATAAACCGCTTACAGATAACATGTACTGCTTTTTACAGATTATATGATTGACACATCAGAAAGGAGAGGTATAACTGACATTATCTGCAGATAGTGGCATTCTACTGATAGATGTACTCTTAACAAGCAGAGTGTTTTATTGAATGACTTTTTGTCTGAATTTGCTATACGGCTGCAAACATTAATCTCGCATCATTTTTTTTGATAAAAATCAAACAAACTATATATCAGATCCGAAGAATAAACTAAATCATCATGAAATACTGATTCATACCGACTTTTCAGGAAACTTTTCCTACTATGCGCCTTTATGCCGCACAATAATTTCATTACATAACAATCAAGCAAATATTCATCCAGTCGTAATGTATTACCGAAATGACGAACAAATAATATGTAGTAGTGAAGATCATAAAAAAGACGAAACAAGGAAAAAAAGAAGGAAGGGGATGCCTTGCTTCTTTTTTTCTTTGTTTCGTCTTTTTTATTTTTATAATCATCACATCAAAATAAAATAACATTCAAAATAAAAATAAATAAAATTGCATTACAAAAGTTTCAGTACTCGTACAGTACCCTTAGCAAGGAAAGAAAAATTTAATAGGTTGAAATTGACAGCACCCAAGAATAAGTGCCCTCTCTTTGATACGTGAGAATCGAATGAGGGTCAGTAGGCTAATCTGTTGTAAACACAAGTTAAATATCTGTCACAATGCCATCAGAAATAGAGAAAGTAAAAGAAAAACAAAATTCATGAAACAGCCTCGTTAAATGTAATTAATCATATTAGCACAACTTTTGTTTAACTTATCCAAATCAGTCTTTAAATTAATAGATAACTTTTTTGTTTTTTCATATAAAGCATTTCGATGAATTCTCTCGTTCTCTCATTACTTTCTCTAAGCAAAATGTGAACATTATCCCAGTCAAACTCATTGGCAACATCAACAAATTCGTTTGTATGCCTGGCAAGGACACTCTCATAACAGCGTCCTAAACGACCATCTCTTTTGTGTTCGTCTATCCTAGTATTCAGACGTCTGCCAGTCTGTCCCACATAATTCATCTTACAAATCCTGCAAGTGATCTTCTAGACACCACTTTTTTCAAAATTATCTTGAGGATCTTTGCAAAAATGTTATCACTGCATCCATTTTAAATGGTATACGGAAAATAGTTTTAATTTATTGAACAAAAGTTTAATAGTTTTAGAAACTGGACCAGAAATGGAAGAATAAAAGTATTTAACGAACTGTATTCCTTTAACTCTCTCTGATTATTTGAAAGCAAATTATTACTCCGTTTGTTTTTGATTTGTTGAACTCTAATTGCAATTTTTTTTTCAATTATCTTTTGTGGTTAATGATTCAGAAAAACGATATTCCTAACTATATTCGAATTTCTTGTGTGAAATGAAAAATGGGACATACCTGGAGCTGTGGCAACTAAGGTTTTGATTACTGCAATTCTGTTTTAAAAAGAATGAGCAGAAAAGACATTTAAAATTGTAACTGAATATGTACTATTTTTGTACTAATTGGTAATTATACTGCCATCCTAACCCTTAACTACTTCTATGTCCAAAAAACTGATTCTATTATCCTGTTCTATTTCATGAGTAAATTGAAGTTTTGGATGAAAGCTGTTAAAAGTATCAATGTTCATCTGCAACTTTGCTAGAGGAACACATAATAAGCTATCATCGACAAACCGAAAATAAAAAGCTAAAACAAAATATAATTCCCCAAAAACAAAAACCTTTAAATCTTCCATGATTATTTCTGCTACGAGTTTTTATATTATCATATCTATTTCAAGTTTCTTGTTTAACAAATTCAAGATCTATACAAGGAAGCATTGCAATAAAATCAAAAGAAATCATTACATGGCCATCCGGAATCGTTTTTTGAAGAATCCTTTTTTAAAATTTCCAGCTATTTTTTAAATTATATTTGGAAGTTGTGATAGGGTCCTTGAGAATCAAATTGCAATTCTGTTCAGATATTCAAATTCCTGATTCAGTTACATATATTTTCAGATTAGCTCAAGGTTTCAGTAACCGTGTGATAAAAAGTAAGGCAAAAAATGATGGAAATAGTAAAACATGTTAAATCAAATATACACAAAGTTCCTATTTTGGATCAGCAGGATTTCCGAAACAGGATTTCCGAAATCCGCTAAGAAAATTGAAAAGTGACACTTTTACGATGCTTGAAAATTGGAGAAAAAAAGGACTTCTGGGAAAGGATATAAGATGGACTGATATTAACACTGAAAACACAGTTCTTACCAGATGTTATGGTTTGAGAAAAATTACAAAAGATGGCTATTCTATAAAAATAGTTATTTCAACTATTAATACACCCACACAATTTTTAGAGCAGAATTTTAGTTTGATTCTTAAGGACCCTATCACAACTTCTGAATATGATGTCAAAAATAGCTGGGACTTTCAACAAGGTATTCAAAAATCGGTTCTGGATGACCACGTAATGATTTCTTTGGATGTTATTGCAATGTTTCCGAGCCCTTGAATTAGTTAAACAGGCCATTTTTAATAGATGGGATAATATAAAAACTCGTACTCTATTATGTCAAAAAGATTTTATCAGTTTTCATCCAAAACTTCAATTTACTCATGAAATAGAAAAGGATAATAGAATCAGCTTTGTGGACATAGAAGTAGTTAAGGGTTGGGATGGTAATATTATTAAAAATTTTATACAAAAAGTGCATATTCAGGTATAATTTTAAAAGTCTTCTCTGGTCCTCCTTTTCAAAACAGAATTGCAGTAATTAAAACCTTATTCGAAAGAGCTCCAGGTATATACCATTTTTCATTTCACACAAGAAATTTTAATATTGTTAGGAATATTCTGTTTCTATACATATTGCAATTAGAGTTCAACAAATAAAAAAAAAAAAAAAAAAAACAGAGTAATAATTTGGTTGCACATAATCAGAAAGAGTTAAAGGAATGTAGTTTGTTTAATATTTTGGTTCTTCCATTTTTTGGTCAAGTTTCTAAAACTATTGAACTTTTATTAAAAAAATGTTTTATTCATACGATTTCCGTATACCATTTAAAATGAATTCAGATATCAAAGGGAGAGCACCTGTTCTTGGCTGCTGTCAATTTCTACCTATTACATTTTTCTGGCCTTGATAATGGTACTGTACGAGTACCGCAACGTTGGTAATGCAATTTGATTTATTTTTTATCATTAATTTCAATGTTATTTTATTGTAATTTGATGACAATAAAAATAAAAAAGGCACAAGAAAGAAAAAAGGAAGAAACGGGATGTGTTTGGTTATCTTCTCATTCTTCTTTCCTCTTTTTTATTTTTTATTCTTTGCGCAAATTATATTTTTTTATTTTTTCAGATTACAATGGGATTTTTTTGTTTTTGTTTGTAGTGGTCCAAATTTAGTCGTTGGATTTTTTTTAACATGAGTTTGCATCATTTTGATGGT
This sequence comes from Belonocnema kinseyi, assembly GCF_010883055.1. Classification (NCBI taxonomy): domain Eukaryota; kingdom Metazoa; phylum Arthropoda; class Insecta; order Hymenoptera; family Cynipidae; genus Belonocnema; species Belonocnema kinseyi. The sequence continues at coordinate 125,809,321 of NC_046660.1, read as the reverse complement.
TGGGCGGTAAATAGGATTTTTAATTTGAATTTTAATGTACTTTAAATTTCTTAAATGTTCCTTTAAATTCGGTTTCAGCGACCTCGAAAAAATAATGCTAAGATCATTTGAGTACTGCAGCATTTTTTGAGGTTAGCGACGAATAGTGACTAGAGAAGGTTTAACTTACATTGGATTCGGATTCAGAGACCACGAAGTCATAATGATAAGGTAACTTCACTACATAAATCATCGCAAAATAGTGTTAATTCGACAATTTGAAGTATTTTCCGAGGTTAGGATGAATAGAATCCAGATAGGATTTAACTAAAATTGAATTGGGTTTTAGCAACACCAAAAACATGATGTTAAGGTGATTTAACTACATTAATCATCGCAAAATAGTGTTAACTCGACTATCTGGAGCATTTTTAGAGGCTAGCCACAAATTGTGACCAGATGGGGTTTCACT
>NC_046660.1:125796959-125808770 GCF_010883055.1 Belonocnema kinseyi | reverse complement strand
GTAAGCTAGTTTTAGGTAAAATACTTCATTCATATTATTCATATTCAGGTCAAGTGTTGTAACGTTGTGGCCACCCACCCGTTATAGATCCCACTCTAGATCACTTTCACAATTAAACAACATTACAACGTAAATCCATGGCCGCCACGAACTCAAATTAGGCTTAAGTAATAAATAATATGTATTGGACATTATTTTATGTAATGGTGTGGAAGAATGAAAGGAAGAGAGAGTCCTTTCCGCCAGTTGTAACACCTTTCGATAGCATTCAGGGCAGCACACACTAGACGAAATCGGCGGAAGACGAGCAAAGAGGAAAGAAAAGGCGGTAGAACTGGGAGAGAGTCAGTGTCGTGTCGGCATTTGAGAAAGAATACGCATTAAAATTTTGAGTACGCAGCCTTTTTAAGCTTTAAATAAGGAGAACTTCTGTTCTGCAGCCAAAGTAGGCGTTAAGCATTTCGTCCTTCAGATAGGTTGTCAAAATGATAAAAGTTCAGTGTGAGTGCAGATTGTTAAATTTGAATTTGGTTCGGTGACTGAGGCAGAAGTCATATCAAATCAAGTAACTTGCTTATTTCAAGATAGAGTGGCTTTGAGAATTAAAAATTTTTAAAATGTTGTTTGCTAGGGGAACAATACGTGTAGTTTTTAAGCGATTTTTGTGCGAGTGCTAGGGAGAACCTCTTTGTGTTTTCAAAATTCATTTTTTATAAAACTAGTGAAAGGTATTAGAAAAATTGGCGCCTAACGTTAGGCCAGGAAAAGTTACAGAGGAGGAAAAAATTAAGTATCTCACAAATTAAACTGGATAAATCCGGATATTTCTGGATTCTGAACAGTGTTTGCTGCTTGCCCTCTCGAAGGAATCACTTTTGAGGAAAACCGAAGTGATTATATGTTATTGATTTCTTCTGTTGAATTTATTATTTATGATGGTGTAATTCTTTATTTATTTGTTGTTCTATTTATTGTTGTGGTTTTATATTTATTTATTGATTTAACTGCGATTATTTATTTATTATGTGATTTTTTAAATTGTTGGTTATTTTATATATTTATCGCGAAGGTGTATGTTTAAGACAGAGAACGGGGGGTGAGTCTATTCGTACGGAAGTGGTAAAACTAGTGACAGACTTCCGGAGTCTTTTCGTCGAAACTTAAAATTGTTTGGGGAAAACTAATTGAAGAATTGAGTTGCAGGTGCTATTCGTACGGAATCGCGAAGGTTCGAGAATCATTCCGGGGCTTATTTTTCGGAGTCTCAATAGTTTAAGGAACTCGGGTATTTAACTTTTCAGATACGTGAGCTTATTCGTACGGAATTTTTTTAAAATTTTTTCGGTATAGTGCCGGGCAGACTATAGGAACAGAAATTTCACAGTTTTTGTGATTTGCAAGCACAAATTGTCTGGTTTGGCAATTTCGGAGCGACTCTTCCGGAATTTCGAGATTATCAAGAGTAGTTAAATCGGTTTAGTCCTTTCTTTTTCAAAATGGAGAATTCTACCATCAGAATAGACAGGTTGTGGGCGGAAATCACTTACGCGGTTATAGACTGGGCACGTTTACTAAGTTTAGCGAAACTTAAAGACACTTCCGGATATCTCAGCCTATCGGCAGATGGAGATGACATGGCGATAAGGTGGCGCCTGATAAGGTTCCACCAACATTGTCGTCATGTGCATCAGTCATGGAAAGAGAATGCAGAGCGTGATGTTTCCGCGGAAATACAAAGATTACAGTTATCGCAGAGCGCGACTACGCGACCCACTCCAAATGATCATGTTGTTCCTACGATGACGTCACACGCGCCGAACCCTTTCTTACTCTCCAGTCATAATTACCAGTCGGCTTCAGAGCCCCTACCTATGTCAACTGCTAATGTCAACAGCGTGACTTTCGCCCGAAATTTGGAAAGTGTTATCACGTTTGCTCCCTCCACATACGCGACTCCGTTATATATCCCTGCAAGTCACTCAACTATGATTTCTTCGGCCTTTCAAGGCATTGTCTAATTTGCAGGACCAAAGATGTCTGCCTGCATTCAGGACTTTCGTCTAGCTGGCAATAGTGGGGATAATTTGCATTCGATAAATATCTCTCAGTTGTTCCAGAGCCTCATTTTGAAACATTAAGAGAGGATGTAGATTCGAATGCAAGTTATGTTACCGCTACTCTACGTAACACTTACCCGTTTTTAGATTCCTTCTTGAAAACTGGTAACCCCTTCAACCTATACAAGGTTCCGCAAGTTGTCTGGAGGGCCCCTCTTTTACCTAACTCGTTAAGCGGTTTGCCAACGGGTTTTGGAGAAAGGAGTAGGCATGATATTCATTCGATCGCTTGTCCAACGTTGGTATAGATTCCATCGAGATAAATGGGATACTTCGCAACAATTTAACATTAATTGTAGGCGTAGATATGGGGGAATTAACTTCCAAATAAGAGTCATGGATAAGGGGCGAAAAAGGCGTGGTAAAAATAACGGTAACAAAACTAAAGATCGATCAACAGGATCCCCAAATATTATATATTCCAACAGCACTCCAAGTAACGTATGTGCTGTAGTAGGTCCACCCGACATTCACAAATCTCTTGTTACACCAGCGTTTGGAACACCTAGTTTAAGCAGTTATTCGCCTTATTTTAATTATGGGTTTTACCCCGGCTTTCCTCAGGCACCTATGATGCCAGATAATTTCAGCTATCCTATATTGGGTACCCATGCTTTTAAAGCACCGAGTTTATCAACTGCTGCGGTGGGCCCAAATGTGAGAAGTGTGAATCCTCAAGCGCCAGCCTCCTCAGTGTGCACTACCACTGGTTACACTTCAAGAAGGGAGCGTAGCTGCTGTTGGAACTGCAACGAGCAGGGGCACTTATACCGTGCCTGCTCCAAACCTAAAAAGGTTTCCTGCCACAAGTGTGGCAAACCCGACCAAATTATTACGAGCTGTAGCGGATGCTCGGGACCCAGGTCGGGAAACGAGTACGGGTAAGTGACTCTAGGGTCCGACCACTTCCCTCTTTCGTTCTTAAGGCCCCTCAGATATCGTTAGACAGGGTTAATACGGTACTTGATGAACGACGACTATTTATTACTCTGAGTGTCGATGGTCGACCACTACATGGACTTTTTGATCCAGGCTTGTGCTGCATATATATAGGCAAGCAAGCCTTTGGACTATGTGGAGATTTATCAGAAAAATTAGCAGATCAACCCCGTCTGGGTATAATGTATCCCGACGGAAAGATCGAGGAAACCGCCGGACAAGCCATTCTTCCTCTTGAGTTTTCAGGTTTAAATAAGTTTTTAGTGATCCGTTTCGCACCAAATTTTGATTGTGAAGTATTATTCGGTGATGATTTTGCGGAACTTTTCGACTTTGATGTTAGGATTAAGCCCCGTATTTGGAGAATTGGCAATGGTATTTGCGAACATACCAGGGCCATCAAATCGGTTCTCAGGAAAGCATAACCCTTAGAGTATTAGATAATCGTGCGGAGAATATTGATGCTTCTCTGACTAACGAAGTCACTCAGGCCTGTGAAGGCATGAAGGAGTTAAAGCCTTCTGAGGCCAAATATTTAGAAGATTTTCTTAAAAGAAAAATTCTTCCTATGCCAGTAAAGCTGCCTGCGACACACTTGGTGAAACACCATATCGACATTCCAGGGCATTCCCCCATTAGGTAAAATTATCGAAGACTTTCTCCCAGGGTCCATAAGTCCTTGAGAGAGCCTGTACAGAAGTTAGAAGCTGAAGGGATAATAAGCCCTGGTAAAAGTGAATGGTGTAACCCAGTTGCGATGATAAGAAAAACTGACGGCGACTATGGGATCTGTATTGACTTCAGAAAATTAAATAAAGTTACTAAGAAAGACGCCTAACTAATGAGAAACATTAAGTCCATTTTAGACAAGCCCTCCTCCGACCGATATATCTCGAAGATTGACCTCAGGCAGGCATTCCATCAGATTCCGCTATTGGAGGAATGTAAAGAGTTCACTGCATTCCTGGTACCATGTAAGGGGCTATAATACTACGAGCGTAAGCCTTTCGGGTTGTCGGGTGCTCCAGCGACGTTTCAGCGATTGCTGGACCGACTGATAACACCCGAATTTGAGCCCCATGCATTTGCATGCATGGATGATATTATTGTAGTCAGTGAAACTTTTGAGGAGCACATTTGTTGGCTAGAAAAAGCCTTAAATGTGATCCTCGATGCCGGACTTACGATTTATCCAGATAAGAGCGAATTCGCTTGTAGTCAGGTACGTTGTATCGGGTATCTAGTAGATAAAACAGGAATGCGCCCAGACCCAGAGAAGACCGAGCCGATAACATCTTATCCGGCATCGACTACTTTGCATAAGCTTAAACGATTTCTGGGTATGGTCTAGTGGTATAGGAGATTCATAAAGGATTTCACTCAAAAGGCAGAACCACTTCATCGATTACTAAAGAAAAATCGAAGGTTTGAGTGTTGTAAAGACCAAGTAAAGGCTTTCCAAGAATTGAAATCCGCTTTGATCTCCGCTCTCACGTTATCTAGACCAGATTTTATCTTGTCCTTTTGCTTGCAAACGGACGCGAATAGTACAGATTTAGGGGCTGAACTTGCACAAATCCAAGATGGCTCAGAACACGTAATAGCTTTCGTTAGTCGATCTATGTAAGGAGCCGAAAGGAACTATACAGTGACTAAACAAGAATGCTTGGTTGTGGTATGGGAGGTAGAGAAATTTCGACCCTACTTGGAGGGCTATCGCTCTCAAGTGATTACTGTTCACAGTAGCCTCTGATAGCCTTATAATTTGCGAGACCCAAGTGGGAGACTGGGAAGATGATCCCTTAAATTGTTTCAATATGACTTTAAAGTTAAACACAGAAAAGGTGCTTTCCATCACGTACCCGATGCGTTGTCGCATATATACGAACCAGACTCAGAAACGGTATGTGCCATCGGCGGAACTGATGATTTGTGGTATAACCGCAGAACTAAGTTGGTCCAAGAGATGCCTTATCGGTTTCCAGATTGGAAGCTGGAAGGTAACCGATTATACTTCCATCGTCCTGACTATTTAACATACCCATTGTTACCCGGTTTCGAGGCCTGAAAGCTGGTCCTGCCATGGGAACTGCGTGTTAAGGCAACGTCTTTCGTTGCTTTACTATTGGCTTGTTATGTTTAATGACGTTGCCAAATATGTGCGAGCATGCCAGATGTGTCAGAAGATGAAAGTGGACCAGGCTGACTTAGTTGGTCTTATGAGTAAGTAAGTGATCGAGCAGCCTTGGTCGGTAGTAGCGGCCGACATTATGGGTCCGCTCCCACCTAGCCGCGCTGGTTATCACCACATCCTGTTTTTCCAGGATATGTTCACGAAATGAATCGAGGTAATTCAGGTAATGGGTAATGGGGAACACCAGGAGTACCTTTTACAGATAACGGCACCGAGTTTGTGAACAAACTTATTACAAAGGCTGCAACAGAATTGGGAATTAGACACTCAACCACCCCACCGTTCCATGCGCATACACTGGCAAAATCGTTAAGAAGTCAGACATTTGCTACCGAGTAGGTGATATCGTGTGGCTTAGGACACATACGTTATCGTCGGCCATTAATTTTGTTGCAAAGAGGTTGTCCCCAAAATTTGCAGGTCCTTTTAGGGTAATAAAAGTAATATCACCAGCAGTGTACGAAATCCAGGATGAGACCGGCTTGACTAACAAGAACTACGGAGGCGAAGGGGCCATCCCTGTCGCCTGTACTTTCGAAGACCCCGAGCCATCGACTAAGCCCCTCTCTTGAGCATTCGAAGAGAATCCATCGACCAAAGGGACCGGTTCCCATCCTTCCCAACGATACTGCAGGATCGCTGATACCACCCGGTGACGGTACTGAAGTCGGAGGTTCAGGAAAAGGAGAAGGAGGAGGAGGAAAGGCGCCGCCGAAGCGCTCGGGTTGAAAGATAATAGGGTCCCTCCCGAATCCTCAATCCCCTCTAAGCCAAAGGTTGAGATTAGAGTCTCTCGGTTAGAGTTTGATGAGGGTGACAAACCAGAGAGGCGTGATCGCAGGAGAGGGCTAATGGCGAGAGCCTCCGTATCCATTCGATCTGAGGGATTACGAACTGCCTTCGCCCCTGGCGTCTATAGATGCACAGGACTCCAACCTGCTCGGGTTGCCTCCGCCTTTGGCTGAGATAGTGGCAGCAAAGCCGAAGACTGAATGGGGTGCGTCCGCCATGGCTGGAGAAAGTGTCGAAAGTATGGTGCCCCTTTTCTCTGGGACGGCCGGAATCCAGGTCATATATGAAAGGGGATTGTCTCAGGCCTCGGATCGAGCATTGGCGCCCAGGGATCAGGGTCTCGTTCTTCCAATTCCCAAATATGACTGGTTTCATAGCCCCCCCCCCCTTAAATTGCTCAGACTCCATTAGGAAATCTAGCAGCGGTTCAGCGGTGGGTTGAGAACCAGCAGCCCAGGCTTTGTTCTCCGGCTGCCCACCGGATCTACAGAAGGAATATGTGCCAATTCTTGATGCCTCTTCCAGACCATGGATGTTGGAATTGTCATTAAGGGGGGCATGATTTTAATCAGCGTATGTTCCAAAAAGGGATATTCTGCTTTTATTGTGGAAATCAGTATTTTAGCTAGATTTAGCTCTTAAATATATTTAATAGTATCGATGAAAACATTCAATTTACTCTTGAAAAAGAAAAAAACAACATCTCAAGTTTCTTAGATTTGTAAATTCAAAGAATACCTAGTGGAAATTTAATCACAAACTGGTTTAAGAAACCATCTTGGTCAGGTTGTTACTTAAATTACGAATCCCATCATTTTTTCAGTCAAAAATAGGATTGATTAAAGGTTTAGTGGACAGATGCATAAAATTAAGTGATGTAAAATATAGAAAAGATAATTTAGACCAATTGAAAACTACCTTATAATTAAACAAGTATCCCTTGCTGTTAATAGAAAATGTCATCAAAGAACGTATTAATGAAATATACAACACTTCCATTATAGAAAAGAAGAAAAAGAAATGGTTACAAAATTACAAAAAAACTGATCTAAAAGTTACCTTACCATATGTTCAAGGCCTTTTTGAAAGATTACGGAGATCCTTAAAAAAATGTAACATTAACGTTTATTTTAAAAATAACAATACTTTAGAAAAATTATTGAGTAATAAAAAAGATTCTGAAACAATAGAAAATCTGTCTAATGTGGTTTATTTAATAAAATGCAATGGTTGTCAAAAACACTATATAGGTGAAACTAGCAGGAGATTGAAAATTAGAATTTACGAACATAAAAGAGGTTCTAGGATTGGCAATTTGAACACAGGTTTGTCACAACATTCGTCGAAATTTAGTCATGCTTTTGATTTTCCTAATATTAAAATCTTGGCCAGAGAAAATAATATTTTTAAAAGACGTATCATTGAATCGATTTTTATTAATAAATATATCAACACTTCAATAAATTTAAAAACTGAAATATTGAATATAAACCAAATTTATCAAAGCATTATGCGTTAACCCCCTCCCCCCTCTTTTTAAATTCTTCTAATTTAAATCAACTTAATTTATTCAATCTTATATTCTCAAGCTTTGGCGCGCCATTTCATCAGAGGTTTATTAATATTTGTCACCTCTGTAATTACGACTTTTCATAACAGTCAGTCTTGTATCGTCCGTCTGTAAACATCGTTTCAATTATGTGACATTTTTCATAAATTATTGGAGCCTCTCCAATATCTTGGAGGCTTCAATCAACAGAAATTTCGTTCTGTTAAAAAATTGCTTTAACAAAAAAAAAAAATTTAAATGACGCTGTTTGTTTTTATAAAGTATGACTTTGTTTTTTGACTCAGGTATGTTTCAATATAATAACTTTTTTATTTTGTTCAAACCGATATCCTTTTTACGATACTAATTATTAGAACGTTTACGCTCATACAATTTTTTATTAAATTATAGATTTGTATATCAACTCTTGATAAAGACCCGCAGTGTTGATCGAAACGTTGAGGATTTTCAAAAGAGATAAATATGTTTTTCACATGTTATTTCGGATGCTTTTATTTTGATTTTATCATTGACCGTAAGACCGAATATTTGCTGAATCTAGCTAAAATACTGATTGAAAATTAAAACGGTCGAAGAAAGGAAAAACAGTTTGGATCTGCTGTATCTACAATTGTTTTGTATGTTTGTTTATTGTGGAAAGGCTGGTGTCCGGATCAACTAGTGCGCCAGTTGGCGGTACCCCTTTTTTGGATCAGGACATTGTCAATCCTCGGGTGGGCAGGAGGAAGCGAGAATTCATTGGGATGCGGACCCCCCTCTTGTCCAGGTCTTGGCGGACGCCATCATGAAGAAGATGCAGTTCCGCGCCTGCGATTTTGTTAGTTATAAGCTGTTTTCGTGAGATTCGTAGATTTCAAGCCTTTTCGTGAAACTTTCTTCGAGTATAGTCAGTTATGTACTTGTCAGTAATGAGAATTTCAGTATTCTTCGGAAATAATGAAGGCACTTAATGTGCACAGGTTTTGTTCGCTTCGCGTTATTCAGATCGGGAATATAATTTAAACTTGCCTGTCGTCGGTCATTAATCTATTAATAGGATCCTAAAGGTACTGAATAGAACTAGTTATACCATTATTTGGAAATTTTGCATGGGGTCAGCTAAACTCTAACAACCTTTTGTCTCTTGAAATATACAACTCCTCTTATTTGAGACTGTGGTAAATAGCAGACGGTAATAAACACAAATCAACTAAATGGGTTAATCATAGAAATTATCGGATTGGGTTTCATATCATTGCCTTCATTATATCAAATTTTCGGAAGAACGTTCTTATGGTCGTTTCCTCTCAATTTTCCGAAAATAAAACATGCTTAGACCTAATTCGAATTAATACACTCAACCTGTTCTAGATCGAAGCGATCTGGAGGTCAGATTGATGACGCCTGCTGGTCCTGGAGTCCGAGGGTCAATCTGGTGAGGGGTGTTGTAACGTTGCGGCCACCCACCCGCTATAGATCCCTCTCTAGATCACTTTCACAATTAAACAACATTACAACGTGAATCCATGGCTGGCACGAACTCAAATTAGGCTTAACTAATGAATAATATGCATTGGACATTATTTAATGTAATTGTGAGGAAGAATAAAAGGTAGAGAGAATGAGGTTATAATTCTTATATTTATATTTATTTTATTTGAGTTTAGCCACTCCGATGTAAAATTTCAACCACGTGTAGTGTAGGGTTTAGCAATAGTCCGGACAGTATAGATCGTCTGTGGACGATAATGGTCTGACGTCCTGCCTTCGGCTGTGGAATATGGGTTCTGCTCGTCTTCAGAAATCCGGCAGGGATTAACAAGGCCATCCTATCATCAGGGTCCTACAAACTAATATAACACTTAGCACAACTTCACGCACCCGCACTACGTTTAAATCCACGCAATGAGTTTCGACCACTACTGACTTCGAACGCGTGGCCAGGTAGGTAGAATGGAACTGACAGTCTAAATTCAGTTGCCGCCATCTAGGCAGGCCGGCTCTACACTCACAGGAACCGATCAAGTCCTTTCCGCCAGTTGTAACATCTTTTAATTGCATTGAGGGCTGTATTGCCGATTTTTGGGCTACGCTACTTTTTGTGAAAATTTAAATTTTGAGTGGAGGTGCTGACTTGAATCAAGCCAGCACCTCCACTATATAAAAACTGAAAGAAAAAAAAATCAAACATGTCAGAATTTTGGGCTTTTATGTGCTCCTAAACGCACCAACAACCACTTTCCAAAATATAGAAACTCAAAGTCGGAAATACAAAGAACACCAGAATTTTGGGCTTATGCTGGGCTCTAAAATGCATGAGAAAAAAAGAACTACCCCCATTTTCAAAAAACCACTCCCTTGCAAAAAATAATATGTGAAAAATCCAAAATGCACTAGATTTTTGGCTCATTTTAGAGTCTCAAATACACGTAACATTATATTAGAAAAACCACCTCTGTGTAAAAAAAATCAACCTAATAATAAAAACTTAAACCTTGATTTTGGCATTTTTGAACAGCCCAAAAAATCAGAGACTCCATTTGAACCGTAAAATTCGAAAAATATCAGAGACTATAGTAAAACTGTAATATTCCGAAAAAGATTGGTTTGCACAAAATTATGTTTCATTGTTAAAAAGGGACTATTTTTTAACGTCAAGTGTTGGGGACTTTTTGACAAAGTCATATATAAATGGCAGAGAAGGGTTGATTTTATAAGTTAAGGGTTGAAGCCAAAAAATCGGAGTGGATATTTTCGAGGAGCCCAAAAATCAGAAACTGCTTTAACATTAGAAAATTCTAAAAAATATTATTTTTTGACAAAGTCATATATACGTAGTAGAGAAAGGTTGGCTTTATACGTTAAGGGTTGAAGCCCAAAAATCAGAGTGGGTATCTTCGAGGAGCCCAAAAATCAGAGACTCTACGGACACTATAAAATTCTCAAAAATATATTTTTTTGACAAAGTCATATATACGTGGTAGAGAAGGGTTGTTTTTCTACGTTAAGGATTGAATCCCAAAAATCAAAGTGGGTATTTTCGAGGAGCCCAAAAAGCAGAGACTCTAATGACACTGGAAAATTCTCAAAAATATTAATTTTTGACAAAGTAATATGTACATGGCAGAGAAGGGTTGGTTTTATAAGTTAAGGGTTGAAGCCCAAAAATCGGAGTGAATATTTTCGAGGAGCCCAAAAATCAGAGACTACTTTAACACTAGAAAATTCTCAAAAATATTATTTTTTGACAAAGTCGTATATACGTAGTAGAGAAGTGTTGATTTTATACGTTAAGGTTGAAGCCCAAAAATCGGAGTGGGTATTTTCGAGTAGCCCAAAAGTCAGAGACTACTTTAACACTAGAAAATTCTCAAAAATATTTTTTTTTGGCAAAGTCATATATACGTGGTAGAGAAGGGCTGGTTTTATATGTTAAGGGTTGAAGCCCAAAAATCAGAGTGGGTATTTTCGAGGAGCCCAAAAATCAGAGACTACTTTAACACTAGAAAATTCTCCTAAATATTATTTTTTGGCAGTCATATATAGGTGGTAGAGAAGGGTTGGTTTTATAAGTTAAGGGTTGAAGCCCAAAAATCAGAGTGGGTATTTTAGAGGAGCCCAAAAATCAGAGACTCTACGGACACTATAAAATTCGCAAAAATATTATTTTTTGACAAAGTCATATATACGTGGTAGAGAAGGGTTGATTTTATACGTTAAGGATTAAAGCGCAAAAATCGGAGTGGGTATTTTCGAGGAGCCCAAAAATCAGAGACTACTGACACTGGAAAATTCTCAAAAATATTAATTTTTGACAAAGTAATATGTACATGGCAGAGAAGGGTTGGTTTTATAAGTTAAGGGTTGAAGGCCAAAAATCGGAGTCGATATTTTCGAGGAGCCCAAAAAAATGAGAGACTACATTAACCCTAAAAAATTCTCAAAAATATTAATTGTTGACAAAGTCATATATACATGGTAGAGAAGGGTTGATTTTATACGCTAAGGGTTGAAGCGGAAAAATCGGAGTGGATATTTTCGAGGAGCCCAAGAATCAGAGACTACTTTGACACTAGAAAATTCTGAAAAATATTAATTTTTGACATAGTCATATGTATGTGTTGGGAATGTACGCATAGAGATATCTAATACCAGTTAAGACTAGTAAACATATTAGTGATTAATAATAGACACACGAAATATGTTACGTAGGCGATAGT
>NC_046660.1:125786879-125796859 GCF_010883055.1 Belonocnema kinseyi | reverse complement strand
TAGATAGATAGATAGATAGATAGATAGATAGATAGATAGATAGATAGATAGATAGATAGATAGATAGATAGATAGATAGATAGATAGATAGATAGATAGTTTGTCATAAGTACAACCCCAGGATTTCGCTGGGAAAATTTTCGTGCACCCTAAAGAAACGGAGCGACCCAAGAACGTCCGCCTTCTGCTTTTTTTTCTGCGAGTGTTTTAGCATATTGTTGACACCCCTGGGATGCTTTTCAGGCTATTGACCAATGAAAGCTTGGCAACTTTAAGAGCGCGGATGATATTGACGATAAGTTTAACAGAATATTCCGGGTACAAGCGTCGCATCTCCCTTCTAAGGTCTCTATACCTTTCTTTTCATTCTCCTTGGCTATGATGTTTATGTGAGCTGGTGCTGAAAATTCGATAAAGAACAGGGTTCGCTTCTCGAAGTCAAAAAGAACCATGTCAGTCCTCGAGTGTGCAACAGAAACAGTTGTAGGTTCAATATTAGAATCGTTGGATTTTTTTCGACAGAGTTTTTTCTTTTGATAATAATTTATGCGCAAAATAATTTTTCTGTTTCTTAATATTTAATTGTTGGTGATTGTTTACATTGTTTCTTATTTGAACATTTTTTGGAAATAATATGGGTCAATAAAAATAAGTTTTGAATGTTAAATGAAAATAAAATAAGTTAAAACACGAAAAAATTCTCTGCATGTAGTAAGTAATGTTAGCGAATCTTTGCAGTAAACTATGAAAGAAATAACCAATTCTATTTTGTTCATTTAGGAAATGTGTTCGCATAACATAATATGGTGTGATACAAATTTTCAAAGTTTCCTTCAATAAAATTTTAGAGCATTTATATTGTCAAGTACTCGTTTAAAACATGAGAATAATATTTAATATTCATCATATTTTTGTACATTTTGCAAATAGTAACGGTAAATACATTTTTGATAATAAAACAATGACCGAAACTATTTATTGATTTTTACATTCGTTTGGTGCTTTGGAAACAACAAATATGTTTATTTACCATTTTGCAGCAAAAGTAAAATACTTGTTAGCAAAATTATGACACTTTTATCAATATTCATCATTTCTTAACGTGTCGCCATTCGACATTATAAAACATGCACTGTAAAAAAGGTTAATTAAAAAAATTTTAATGAAAGTAGGGACTGTGATTTTTAATTAGGTGCCCTGTTCCCCAGAGTGACGTCAGTCGGAATTTAAGATATAATTCTTTCATAACAGTGTGAAAAAAATTCTGGTAATTTTACCAATTTCAGAGTAGGTCCGATTATTACCTACTCCGAAAGTAACGTTTTAACTAAAAATAACGAATATTCACTTTCAATATGGAGTTTAACTTTCAGGTTATGTAAGTTTCGAGACAGATTCTATAAAATTACAAATGCATTATGGATTTTAGGTGATCTTATTCTTACCAAAAATAATTGTGTTTTTATTCATCATGAAAACTTCAGCATCTACATCAGAAATGTGAATAATGGTAATTTGACTAGAAATGGTAAATTTCCCTGTTAAATAAAGAATACAGCAGAAATCAGTTTTTTAAATAAATAATTCTAGTTCAATGTTTTTATCAATTTTGCAAATAAATTTTTCCATACTTTATACCGTTCTGAAACACGCTCTTTTACACATAATTTTAATTTTACCATTTTTCAATTTTTCCATCTTTCTCTGCAACTTTGAGACTTTACGATTACTTAAACTTATACTGCGTTCAGAGCTGTGCAAGTACGCCGTGTTATAAATTATTAATTTTTAAGACATGATATTACGTTCGAAAAATGAATTTTCAACAGTTTCTGTAGTAAAGTTAAAAGATTGGTTGGAACTTCGTGCATGCAAGTGGTATTCAAACTATAATCAAAGTAGTAAAATTTCACCAATTTTTTGTTGGTAATTTTAACTTTCTAAGCGGTTCAATTTTTCAATTTTTTACAGTGTAGCAATCGGCATTTTCAATTTTACCTACTCTTTATTTGACAAAGTTTCTTGTTCGTTTATGTTGAATCGTTTATTTCTTCGTTATTTCAACTACTATCGAATCCCAAAACTCAAAAACAATTTTAAGTAGCATTACTTACCCGTCTCCAAATTTCCCAATTTACAGGCCCCGGCGAGACCCCCTACTTCAAATTTCCCGAAGTGCACCTCTAGTTTTACCGAACTGTATTTGTTTAAAGTTTCCCGAAAAGCCTCTCTGTCTGCGATTTACGGAACTTTTTGAGTTAAGCTTACGCAATACATTTTCTCTGTGAGCGGATGTACTTACTACATACATAATTAAAAGTAGGTGAAACAACCACGGCAGCTTCCCACCGGGAGCAAGTGCCATCTATGAAAAAGGACCCCGCTCCCAGTAGAACGGCGGTAAATCATACCTATGGCCACGCCTGACAACCGTGAGATGGATGGCTACTCAATGCATTTTATCTGAAAGTACGTACTTATTACATAGACACACACATATACCCACAGGTGCCCTATCTGCATGTCCACTAATAAGGGATCCGTTCGTCCGTGCGTTATAATCGGAGGATTACTAGACGAGCGCACATGTCACTATTAAATCGGCTGATTGGTTTCTACCACTTTATCCAACATTCTAGCAAGGTTCGACTCACTTCAAACTAAATTTAGACTGCGGTTACTAGTCCTGGTCTTATTGCTTCTCTATAATTAATTTAGAAATCGATAAGCCTTATATAAAAAAAAATTGATACCAATTTGTAATTTATTATCTATAACCATCCCCGGTAAAAAAGTTCAATAATTCGCATACTTATAGAAAATATATTTTTATTATACAAACAGGATTCGTAATATAAGAAAGTGTCTGTGGGCCTTAATACAAATGTAGCATTGCTATCGACCATCAATAAAAAATGACGTTCCCATGCTGTAAAAAAGAGCATTTTCCACTACAGGTTTTTAAAGCCACGTTAGACGTTAAAAATGAAAAAGCGCAGAAACTGGCGCCACTCCACCGATTTTAATGAAGCCTTTTGCATTGTATTTTTTTATAAATTTCAAAAAATCGATTCACACTTGAATAACCTTAATAAATTAAGTCCTTAAGTAACAAAAGCACAGTGTATATGTATATTAAGGTTTCTGATTATGAATTTAAAGTGAAAAATTGTGAAACAAAGATCTTTTAACATGTATAAACTTTGAACCACAAAAATATTAATATTTGGCACGTGAATATTCTTTAAGGCCTAAGAAGGTAATAACAAATAATTTTTACTCGGGATGATGATTTAAAACAGTCTTAAATCGTGGAAAGCACCCTCAAAAAATTATTTTTGTCGATTATTTTATAAAGGTGCATCGGTAGAAGATTAATTTTTAACACTCAGGGCGCAAAATGCGCTTTTTGGATGCCTGTAAGCAGGAGCAAAATCAGTATTTCTCTCCCTGCTTATAATAAGAAACGAAAGTCAGCTGATCCATAAGAAGTACATTATGAGAGGCAGAGACAGAACGATTCAAAAATGTGAGGTCATGTGCCTTGCTTCTTTTCTATAGGCATCCAATAACGCGAATTTCGCATCTTTCGTGTAAAAAATAGTGTATGCACCATAGGAGCAATAAAGCATTCCCTGACTCGTACGATTTTGGGCCCTCGCTTCACTCCTGCCCCAAATTAATTTTTAAAAAAGAATAAAATAGATAAGCAGATTCATAGTGTTCAATCGAAAAATGTTGACAAAAACATTTTGTTTGCAGACGTTTTACATTTCCTTGATTTTCAACTTTCCTTTACATTCCTGGAGGCGAAAAAAGTCTTTTCGGTTTTTTTTCTCGGAATTTAATTACTCATTTTAAAACATAGAGTTTCTATATAGTTCACTTCTGTTTTCAGAAAACAACCTTTAACCCCAGTATACATTGAAAAATAATTAATTGGGCCACCTTAAAACTTTCTTGTGAAAATCGCTTCCAATCGCCTAGACCCATAATTCAAAATTTACAAACTAAAAATTAGCTGTATTTCGAATTTCGATTCCTGGGTCTTCGCAATCAATTTTTCTAGTGCATTCTTACTACTGAAAAGTTTTCAAGCAACCCAAAATATTCTCCTATTCACTCAGATCTTACATTTTTCTACAAAATAGGGTTGATTTAAATAGGAATTATCTCTCAGAAAATGAGTCACTAAAATCTACAAAGAATTACGAAATCTTTTTAATTTCGTGGATTTGAAAAAAGTGAAACTCGGAGAATTTTCAAAACTCTTTAAAGGTAGAAATTTGTAAGAATACATTTTAGACCAGGAGTAACCAAACTGCACACATATTGACTCAAAATTAGTGATATATTTTAAAAAAACTCCCACGCGTTACTTCTTCGCGTAGACACGATTTCGAATTACAGAATTCTTTATTTTCGACATACCCTGATGATTTAATATTTCGTTTTTCTTAAAGAGAATCCGAGAGAGAAAGGATCTGAGGTCGTCGGCTGATAACGCGGCTCTCACACTCTCCGCAGCTTTTTGCTAAATTTAGTCGGTTTTCGGTCAAATTTGCATCAGATGAGGTAATAGGTGTCTGCATATACCGGCTTCAGGATAGAATTTTGCGTTTGACTGGGAGCAGTTCTGTCAGAAAGGACTTATTTTTTTATTTTTGGTGTGTTTGGTGCGGGTTTCTCAAGAATAGGAGACCTTCTAACATGGTTGCCTGTACCACATGTGGCATTTCTGTCACGAGAGGTGATAATGGCTTACTGCACTGTGTTAAGTGTCTTTGCTCATCAGGTCTGCACCAATATACCGCCCAAGGATCTTGAAACGCTGAAAAGGTGCTAGAAAAAGTGGTACGGTCGGAAATGTACGTCAGTCTTACTGAATGAGAATCGGCGGTCCAAGCAAATATCTGTCTCTGAGAATACCGATATGAATGACGTGAACACTTCAGGCATGTCTGCTACGTGCCTGGGACCCGGGATCTCTGAGATAATTACGAAGGCAGTTTCTCGTTTCCAGACTCAAACCTTTGACATCTCTTCTTGAGACACTTAAATCTAACCAAGAAACTTTCAATGCTTCACTCGAAGCCTCAGTTAATCAAATCGAGGAGGACCAAACAATCAATGCATGTCGGATTAGCACTCTGGAAACGACTGTAGCCTCGAATGTATCAGATATATAGGTTCTACGAGAGGACACTAAGCATCTCAAGAATAGCGAAATTACTCAGGCTTCTCCACTTTCTTATCTCGAGCGTAAATGTAACTCTTTTGATCAAGTTGCCCTTGCTAGCACAGTTGAGATGTACGGTTTACCCCAGAAACCTTCGGAAAATCTCTCAGAAATTGTTAGCCAGATTGCGAATGTTCTTGGTGCGCCCTTGCGAATGATAGTCTCCTAAATATTTACAGACTCAATCATACTAGATCAAATCCACAAGTCACTCCACGAGCACCTATTATAATCGCAAAATTTAAGAAGTAGCAGACTTGTGTTACTATTATTGAGCTAAGAAAGAAGAATCGCGACTTTTCAATAAGCTCAACTAGTTGGCCTGTGGAGGAAAATAACATCCTCTACATTCTGGAAGCTTTTACCCAATATTTTAGGCAGATGCATGAACGAGAGTTTGAGCTACGGAGGAATCAGTGGTGGGAAAATCCTCTGTAGAAAGAAGGACGGCTTAATGTGTGTTCCTCTCACCCACCTTCAGGATCTCGACTTGCTACGATAGCAATCATTGTGTCTACAACTGAACTTTCACGGCGTACCAGCGGCAGTTACCGTATATCGTTTTTCTTTGTATCCTTTTTTTGCTTTAATCCTTGTGGGCGTACTATGTATGGGCATAATTTCTTTTATTGGCATTATTTTCTTTCTTCTTCCTTTAGGTGAATTATTTTTTAGTGTGATATATTGGATTAGTTCGTGTAATTATATCTATGATTTAAATAGCTCTGCAACTTTTGAAGGCAGGTGTTTTCGAGCCTGTTTTGTTTACATCGTTTATTGTGTCAACATACGCGGGATGTCAATTCTCAGAGGGGCACCTTTGATTAACGTCACTCTACTCGTATTTTCTATAGTGTCCTCTGGAGGGCTTGGTTCAGAATTTGGCTTGTTACATGCCTTGACGGGTTTCATAATTTGCTTCTTCCGGTCTCTTACGTCTTGTACCTGCTTTCATACAAATAGATAGGTTAAAAATTTGTCACGTTAATGCTCAGTCTCTCCTGGCCCATTTTCTTGAGTTAAAACATTTTTTCATCTCTCTTGACAAAGAGGGGTGAAGGGGAGGTGGGGTTTGCGTTTACTTACATGCAAGCCTTTTAGTCCACGTGGTTTGCGCTAGTCCTCAAGCAAAGTATACAATAGATTATTTATTTATTGCAGTCTCAGGCGGAGGATATCAATCATTAGTTGGGGTGATTTACGAAACCCCTAATTCGAATTATAACAAGGATTTGGAATCAAATATTTTTTAGCTTGTTCCTGATTATGATAACATCATTTTAATGAAAGATTTAAACTCGAATCTAAGTACATCTAATAATTTAACGATATACTTGAAGTCGCTGGTTTATCAGCTGGTTTGTCCATTGTTCCGCATTATTGCACCCACCATACCCTATTTTACAACCCACGATATGAATAAAACGAAGACAACAAGAACTTTAATTTCTGAAAGCCCTATAAGATTATCATAACGACTTTTTGATTTTTTATTTAAAAACGAACATTCAAATTTTGATCGCACAAAAAATGAAATATAAAAAATGCCATTTTTCCTCCAAACTATGCCAGATACGAAAAACCATCAATGAGAAAATATTATTTTTAGAAAAAAGAACAAGATACGTAAAAAACTTAATATTCTACAGTGGTGCAGTAAAAAAAGATGGAAAAATTTTTTATCCGGATTTTTAGAGAAGACTTTTATTCTTAAAAAAAAACTTTTCAAATTAAAAATTACAATTTTAGAAAAACCACACGATAGAAGAAAAAAATTAGAGGATAAAAGTTGTTAAGCCAAAAATGATCGACAAATTTCTCATGAAATCTTGTTCGAAAAATATACTTAAAATAAAAAAAGTAACTTTTTGAAAAAGGGACACAGGTTACAAGACCATGTTTAATAAAAAAAAGTCAATTTTTCTTATTGGATGCGCCCTTTTTCAATTACGAAAAGAAGGAAATGAAACAAATATTAAACTGATCATGATAAATTAATTTTTTACTTTATTTTGCAATATTAGAACAAGAAATTCCAGGTCAAAGTAGATAAATAGAAAGGGTTACTTCCGAAATCAGCTATGATTTTTCCGATTGATGTTCTATTTCCTTTTTCAAAATTCTTTTAGTATAGTAATTCTTATTCTTATTCGTGAGTAATTCTCAATTTTTTTTTAGATTGTTCATTTTTGTTCACATTTCACCTATTTTCAAATTAGTCGTTTATTCTTAGAATCTTATGCTTTCATGGCGATTCTATTTATCTAAATCTTAATTTTATCTTTCTACATTATTTTCTTACTTTCCAAAGGCTCTTATAAACTATCTAATTTCGAGGTTATCCTCTTATGTTCTTTGGGTGTACCGTTTTAAGACCTGTGGATGGTACAACCCTTTGTTCTCTTCTTTTCCTGGATCCCACGGGATGTACGTGCCCGTTTTTACTTCCTTTTTAACCTCGACAGATCTATCATAAATTTGTATAAATTTTACCAAAATCTCATTCCCTTTGTCGAATCTATTTAACATTTTTAGTAAAACCATGTCACCAACTTTTAACTTAGTTATTTTATGGGTCCGACTAAATTTCTCTGTTCTTTTTTTGCATTTCTAAGTATATTTTCATGGGTCATTTGGATCTTCCTATCATATCCAATGTTGGGGGTTAATGGAGGCAGTTTGAGCCAATTTTCCCATGCTGTTTTTTGATTTTCATTTAGCTGGATTTCAATAGGTGTGAATTCAGTCGTTTCATGATGGGTTTCATGCATGCAGTTTTCGATGATTCTTATTCAGCTCCACCAAGAGTTGTGTCGTTCTTTGATAAGAGTGCTGACTGCTACTCGTACCTTGGCTGTACTCCTTCTTATCCGGTACAACTTTACGTATTTGCTAAAAGCATCGACAGTAGATAAAATGTATTTGTAACCACCTCTTGAAGCTGATAGAGGCCCATAGAAATCGATTGAAAGGATTTGTCCAGGTTTTTTTGGAGTATAATTTCACATTTCTGCGTTACACGTTTGGTTTGTGACTTTGTTCTTTTGACATGAATCATAATTTGCTATTCTTCTTCTTATTATTTTAGCAAAATGAGGATAGTAGATATTATAGATAATGCTCTTGGTTAGACAAAGTTTCTTTCCTACTTAGGTTGTTAAATATATAAATTTTTCGTAGATCTCGAATTTTTTTGTTTTGCTTTCTTTAATTTATTTGAACCTTTTCTGTAGGATAGGATCTTCTTTTTGCTCTTTGGAAAAATTCTTCAATCGTTTTTGTAGCTCAGATGAGGGTCTTTTTACTAATGCGTAAAGAAAGATTTTTCCTTCATTCAAATCAAAGGGATATCCTGATTCATGGAATGGTATTCTGCTCAAAATATCCGCCACTACATTATTCCGTCCTTCAACATCTTGTATTTCAAACCAGTAATCTTGTATCGCCATGTTCCAACGAGTGAGCCTTCCGCTTACCAATTTTCAGGTTTTCAAGAAAATGAGTGCTTTGTGTTCCGTTCGGATAATCAATTTGGCACCCAAAACATAGGATCTAAATTCTATTAGAGCCCACACAATGGCTAGTAGCTCTTTTTCTGTGGTGTAGTACGAAAGATAGGATCCCTTGAGAGTTCTGATGGCGAATGATATTGGTAAATGTTCCCCCTCTACGTTGGTTTGATAAAGTACGGCTTCTAATGCTACGTCACTAGCATTCATTTCTAAATAAAAGAGTTTACTTAGATCGGGATAGGTAAGAATAAAAAATTCGCAAAAAAACCCTTTGACATAACGCATCCTCTTTTTCTAGGTCCCAACTCCATCTGCTTTCTACTCTTAGCAAATCGAGAAGTGGTATTATTTCTTCAGCACGTTCGTTAGTAAATTTTGTATGGTAATTTATCAGCCCTAAGAAACCTCTCAATTCTTTCAAATTTCTCGGCGTTGGAAATTCACGAATTACTTTAATTTTTTGGGGATCAGGTTTTATTCCCAAAGGTGTTAAAATGTGTCGTAGGAATTTTAATTCAGGACCAAAAAATGAGATTTTTTGAAGTTAACCGTCACGTTGTGGTCTTGTGGGAGTGGAAAAAGAAGTTCAAGATGGTTTAGATGTTGAGATGTATTTTGAGATGTACATAGCATATCATCAATGAACGTTATTATAAAATTTCCAATTCCTCTTAAAACTAAATCTAATGCCCTTACAAGTGCCGCCGTACTTGTTTTTAATCTAAAAGGCGTAACCCTAAATTCATAACATTTACCTTCATGTAAAAATTCTGTGTATTTCATTGACTTTTCGTGAAGTGGCACTTGCCAAAAGCTGCTAACTAGATGTAATGTTAACATAACTTTCGTGCCTGAACATCTTTGGAAAAGAAACTGTGTTGGTTCTGCGCATTCATAATCATTCGTCATTAGGTCGTTTAATTTCCTAGCATCTAAGCAGATTCGTATCGAGCAAGGTTTCTATCTCTCTATTCACCTTATCCCTAAGAAATATAGGTATGGGATAAGTTCGCATTAAAAACGGTCTTTTGTCGCTGATTTGTAATTTGTCATAAGGAAAACCGCAGGATTTCGCCGGGAGCGGGTGCTAATCTGGAAAATTGCACCCGCTTCCAGCGAAATCGCGGAAAAAATTTCAGCCACAACCACGTCTCACAACCGTGAGATAGGTGGTTACAGTCTGTAAAGGAATCAATACGACGATCCA
Source organism: Belonocnema kinseyi (assembly GCF_010883055.1). NCBI lineage: Eukaryota > Metazoa > Arthropoda > Insecta > Hymenoptera > Cynipidae > Belonocnema > Belonocnema kinseyi. Next base: position 125,786,901 of record NC_046660.1, on the reverse strand, counting down.
GCAAAAGCCTCGTGCACCCTAA
>NC_046660.1:125784711-125786779 GCF_010883055.1 Belonocnema kinseyi | reverse complement strand
CGCCAATTAGCACAAATGGTAAGTTCCGACAGTGCCTACAAGTGTGCCTACTGGCCGCTAGATGGCAATACCGGTTTCATATGTATACACCTGGTAGATAGTATGTGAGCTAAATGCTCGGGATGTGCATGGCACGCCCTGCAGCTATCATCGGGAATGTCTTGGCTCAAAATGTGGCGACGATATGTTAAGGTAGAAATGACACCGACTTGGCATGCAAAAATGAAACCCTCCGCACCAGACTTCAATCCGGGCGATTTAAGGAAAGAAAACGTTAGCTCACAAGACATTGACTGACCCTTCACATTTCTGTGGAAGATACCGTGCGTCCTCTTATCGAGGAGCTGTTCACGAAAGTTTTTCTCTTGTGCTTTCTTAATCCGGGCTTTCTCGACCTTTTACTTTCGATCTGCAGGTTTGCCGCACAAGTACCCGTCGGAATGGCGATGTGCTAGAGATAGTGGCAATAATGTAAGGCAAAAGAGGATTGGGCTCATGGTATCGCCCTGAAAGACACCTCTCTGAAAGCTGACCTTGTTAGTTGTCACACGATTTTTTCCAGATGAGATAGTAAATCTGGTTTTCCAAAGCGGCATCAATCTCTCTATGCACCCAACTATTTGCGGATGAACCTTTAAGATTTCCAAAAGACAGATGATAAGTCTATGGGATGCCTTTCTTTGAGCCTCGTTGTTCATACATTTCTTGCCACGCAGGTTCAATTGCCCGAACAATCCTATCATTTAGAATAGCTGTGAATATCTTATAAAGCGTGTTCAAATAAGTTATTGGCCTGTAATTCTTCGGGTCAGCTAAGTTGCCTATTTTCGGCAGAAGTATTGTGCGCCTTTCCACCAACCACTCTGGAATCGGCTCTTCCGACTTCAAATATGATGTGAAAATACGGGCCAAATGCTGATGGGTTGAACAAAACTTCTTCCACCAGAAGGTTTTGATACAATCTGGTCCCGGTGCGGAATAGTTCTTCATCCCTCTTAATACTTTTTTCACCTCCTCGGTAAAGATGGGTGGGTACTCTTTATCAGGTGTTATGAGGGCAACACATAACTCCTTGAAACTCTTTATATTTTCTGAGACCTCGTCCAGTCTATGCTGAACTTCGTAGACTTCTCTCCAAAATACTTTGACCTCCTCTGGTTTGGGTGGGTGTTCGACAGTAACTGGAGGGTCTTGCAAGAGTCGAGATGAGTCAGAGAGAAACTGTTGATTTTCTCTGACCCACCTCTCCCTCCGCTCTAGGCTTCTCTTAGCGTCAGATAGTATCCGTATTCTCTCAACAATATTTTTTTCTTCATCTCTTAATTCCATAGTATTTTTATTAAAATCAATTTTAATTCTTAATCTTTTCAACGAATCGACCCCAATTATGCATTCCTTATTTAGCTCGGGTACTATTAAAAATACATACGCCCCATTCCAATCGCCCATTTTAAAATTCGCATAGACCTGATTGTTTCAATTTCACAGGTTTCACCCCAGTAGCTCCTACAATGCTTGTTCCTAATACAGGTAATAATTCGCACTTTCTAAATCTCCCATAATTGTTTTCTTAAAAAAATTCCGAAATACATTTTACCTCACTTCCAGTATCAATTAAAGCCTTAGTCATTGCTTTTTGTATTTGAAAATGCATTACTGAACATTGATCAAGTTTTTTTACTACTTCATTATCATCATTTTCTAACAAATCACCTCGTATGTCTAAGGGAACAGGTTTTTTTTAAATCGTTAGGCCCCGGATTTGCCTCTATCTTGTAGCATTTTCCCAAATCGAGGCTCGAGCGTTTCCCGAGTTCTCGTAACTATTTATACAATTTTCATTTTCTATTTTATTTTCTAAACAACGAGTATTTTTCATCTCATAATTATTTTGGGGCATTTCAGTCATCTCCTGAGCTTTAATTATTTTTTTAATATCCTGTTGAGTTTCCCTTTGCCCATACCTAGAGCTTACAGTCTGTCAAGTTAAAGCGTGGGTGGCTTTACTCGCAGTCGGTAAGGTGTATCGACATGATTTTGGTGTCAAAATATTAAGAAGAGCTCCCTC
>NC_046660.1:125775860-125784611 GCF_010883055.1 Belonocnema kinseyi | reverse complement strand
GAGGGAGCTCTTCTTAATATTTTGACACCAAAATCATGTCGATACACCTTACCGACTGCGAGTAAAGCCACCCACGCTTTAACTTGACAGACTGTACATTAAGTGAACCATTATTTTATCGCCTATATATACCATTTTTCACTGTACCACACAAAGTTTGTGAGTTTCCATTTTTATAAGAGTCATTGTAAGAATTATTCCTATTGGAACGATTAGGACCATTAGACCATTGACTATTTTCGTTTTGATAATTTTGAGGTCGATCAGCGAACGCATCGTAATTTGTGTTACGATTTTGTGTAGTTCTATGTTGATAATTTTCCAACTACTACTCTTGACCCGAGTTATTATAAGAACTCCGGTTTTGTCGATTTTCAAAACCCCGATTTCTGTCGTCGTGACGTTCCTGATTATTGTATCTTAGATTTTGATTTTCATCATGATCACGACTATTATAAACGCGATTTCTATCTGAATAATTATTTCTGTAATTTGGTTCATAATTTTCAAACTTGTATTTCTGCTGATCTTGCTCATAATTGTTTTTATATTGATTTACACGTGGCTAATCCTGATTTGGATAATTATTATTTGTTCTGAAATTGTATCTATCATTCTCCCGAAAATTTTTTCTATTGTCTCGGAGACAGTTTTGCTGTCGATTATAATAACCTTGATTGTAGGCTGAATTATCTCGTGGCGAATAGTTTTCACGGTAGTTTAATGGCCCTGCTTGGTCCAGTGATTCCAAAAACTCAATAAATTCTTCGCAAGTTTTCATATTTCTAATAATGAACGCGGCCCTGACTTCTTCGTCAAAATGTGTGGATAAACTTTTTATCATATCGCTTTCAGAGGGTGGTGGAATTAAATCTTTTGCGTTGTTTATGATTATAAACGCATATTCCGTACTTGAAAGTTTTCCAGGTATATAGTAACCATATTGTAAGTCCTTCCCAATTTTAAAACGGATATCATCGTTCCAAAATTTTAAAATGAATTTTTGTTTAAACGATATCAGATCATCACTAAGATTTTCGCGAACTACATTCCACCATTCTCTGGCCATCCTTTCTAGACATGATTAAATTACAAATAGAAAATCATTTTTTCTAACGTCGATTGCTTTAAGATATTACTCGAATTCATTTAATAGCATCATAGGACGTTCACGATTAGTACCAGAAAATTTTGGAACTGGATAGTTTTTTATCCAAGGGATTCTTATATTTGAAACACATATATTTCGGTCCACTCGTTTTTCTAATATACATTGTTGTTCCTCAATGTCTTGAAATCGCTTTCTATTTTGCATGATTACAACGAGCAGATCGGCTTGGTTTTCATGAATTTCTTGGCTTGCTATCGTTAACGAATTTACTATTTGTTCGACGCTAATCATATTTTCCTCTAAGTATTTACCCTGAGCCTCGCACCTTTCATTCAAACTACTGACTTCTCTATTTATTTGCTCGGTTAAGTTTTTAGCATAAAAATCAATTCTTTCGTGAACTACGGTGATTTCTTGGCTAGTTTTTTCCTGACATTCTTTGACCGAGTCATATAATCTATTTTGGTTTGAAAATGTATCGCTAACCCTCGCTTGTAAATTGTTCATACAATTTATAATAATTTTCAGTTAGGCTTCGTCAGAATACTGCTCATTTTCTCTTACATCTTTATTCGCCTTTATTTGGTCATCATTGTTTACATTTAATGTATTCTCATCTATTGTGAGATCAGTTGCATCGCTGTCCTTATTGACATTCGATCCACCAAAATTTTTTCCCCCTCAAAAAACCGATTGTGTTGGTTGCTAACCAGCCATTTTAATTACATAAAAAATTTTTTTAAAAATAAAAATCTATTTGCTTACTTCCGTATTTCTCAAATTACTTTTTCAAAAACTGGATTTAAATCCGATTATCGGCTTGCGTTTAGAGCTATTATACTAATTTAATTGAGCGTGGGAATTTTGAATTTTATTTCGTTTTAATTTAGCCATTGTATTTAAATTTCTTATTTAGCGTCAATTACGCTTATTTTGAGAACGCGGAAATTTTAAATTTTATTTCGTTTTAGTTTAGTGACTTTATTTACATTTCTTATTCAGCGTCTATTTCATTTATACGCAGAGCGTAGGAATTTCTTTTGTGTTTACTAATTCGATTGGGTTCTGTATTATGATTTCATTGCCACGAGTTGTGCAATGTTTATTTTTGCTAAAAACCTGTCTCCTAATTCTCTTCATAAAGTTTTCGTAAATCGAATCCACGAATATTCACAATCCCGCTCTCTTTTAATAACTTCTGTGCCCCACCTGGCAGGTACCAGTCGTAACTTTATGCTCCTAATTTCTTTTTCTCTACTCATCGTTATAGAATTGTAACTAAAAATAATCATAATTAACAATCCAATGTGATGCCAAAACTCAGGGAAATAACTCACTCCTACCCTTTAATTTGATTTATATTTTAATATTTTTGTCTCGACATATCCATCTCATGAAAGTAATCATAAGTTTCCGATTTATCGATTTTAATTTGCCTTGCTCAGGAAATTGGTACCGAGTTCGTTTTACCCTATTTTTTATGCAAATCGTAATTTTTTTATTTTTACGATACGTAAGTCCACAGAAGCGAGAGTCAAAATTGCGAACTGAAAGGTGGTAAATTAATCGAAATTACCTAAATTGCCATATATTTTTCTTTAGTTTTTCTTTTAATCCCAAGCTAAATGTGTTAGTCGTTTTTCTTTTTCTTTTTAAAGAGGACAGAGATTCCCCCTTTTTTAAATTTTTTTTTGAAATTGTATTTTATAAAATGAACTTCATTTTACGCAAATTAGGTGCAAGATATTTACGTGGAACACTGTCTATTTTCCTAAATTTTTTAATTTTCCTTATGGTGAAACAAAGTTTGAACTTGCATCCGCTCATTTGTTTTACCTTTCAAAATTTAAAAGGCATCTACCTTTCATTCCATTTACTCATTTTGCCTCACAGAAGTCATGTGACAATTTTGGGAATTTTACTAGTTCCTAAGCTCATGATTCTGTGAGATAAAACTCATTAAGGTCCATTGCACTCCAAATATAATTTCTTATAAATTGGTTTATCCTTGCTGCATTGGTTCTTGCATTTAACAAGTTACCAATACAGATTAGGTTTTAAAAATGGTCAAAGTGTACGGGCGTTCTCTTCTGCCTTAACCGAACCAAATCGCCGTTTTTGCTGGGATAGTCGAAGGTTTGCACACTGGCATCCTTGTGTTCCCATAAGAATGGGTTGCGCAAGGATGAACGTGTAACCCTCCAGTATAGCGTCAGCCTATCAAAGCGGAGACGAATTGGCAATTAAGGGAAATGGCAGAGAGTCGAAAACCAAACGTCTACTTCTCGCTAATGCTTGGTGTCGACTGCCGATCTCCTCGATCCTCGGTTATCAGCCTGGTCTCGACGCCGTGGCTTCGATCATCCCTTCTACCTAAGTTGGTCGCGCACGCATCGGTACCTGTTTCGCACAGCGGTACTTGATACCTATATAACCCATTCGCCTAGGAATCCGCAAGTCATCGCAGGAGCGTAATTATTCTTTATTTCACCCGCCCTTGCATCATTTTTACCAATATAAATTAATTTTATATACTGAACCGTTTCAATCTTATAGTATATAAAATTCTTGTTTTAAAAACGTTCATAAAATATTTTTATCATATTGTTTACAATTTTGAATTCAATGTTAAAATGTGATGCGTCTTTGATACTCAAAATATATTTTTCTGTGTCGATATCTTCTTTTGGTTGTGTGCACATTGAAAATAAAAGTCGCAAAATATTATCTCAAAAAATTTCAAAGGAGGGTTTCGTAAAAGTTTATAGCGGAAATCTACCGAATAATGTAATGTAATTGTAATTGAACAATTCGTAAATATGTACCATTTTAAAATGTGTTAATAATTATACTCATTGTTTTTTTTAATCCACATATTACAACATGATAATTTTTTTTCACATATAGCTTAATAAATGAAGCTATCAAATCAAAATATTTAGAACTGACAGAGGAACGTTGCCTAACCTCTTTATCAGGAGTTTTGTTAAATTTCGTCAAAACCACATCGTCACATTGATAGATAATTATAAGAACTTCTGAGTCACGTGAAACCAATTTGAATAAGTGTTTTACCGCCTTCAATTTTTAATATTTTTTTCTGTAGAACGTCTTAACAGAAACGGAAATTATAACGCACCTGCGGTTTGGAATAAGATAATGTATTAAAAAGTTGTTTGATTTGAAATAACGAAACAGCGCTTAATCCTTAACCCTTAATCCGTCTGTGCACAAATGTAGGAGAAAAATAATGACCGAGCCCGTAGCACGAGGTAAATAAATTATCGAGCGCGAAAGCCAGATAAATACATTATCAAGCGCGAAGCGCGAATGAACATTTGGGCTCTCAAAGCTGCTGGAATTAAGATCTAAGCTCAAAATTCAATCACCTCATTTTTAAAAGGGATCCAAAAATGAGATTCGAGTATTAATTCAAAACTATGTTGCAATTGTTTCACATCAATATATTAAAACAAAACATACTGTTAAATTTAAAGTTTACCTGCATAGAATTCCAAAGTTATTTTGAAATGATCCATTTAACTTCTATTTTAAAACGGAGTATCATTTGTTATTTGAAAAATATTTAATGGTAATACTTATTTACTAAATTGAGGCAATTGAATTTTCATGTCAGAGCTTAAGTCCAACAGCCTGAATAATTTTTACTTTATATCTTTAACTGTCACCTTAACTCAACCTCCTTCATTATTATTATTTGTAAATCGAAAGAAAAAATGTAATGTTCGTGAACTAAATGTATTTTTAAAAATGGGGAAAAGGAAAGAAATGACCTGCACTTTTTAAAACACTTTGTAGTGGCCACAAGTGGCTTATTTCAAAATTAGATTCTTTATTTAACATCATAATATTAGTCACGTTTTTTCTCACTTCAGTTTCTCGAGTTGCGAAATTTTTCGTAAATAGGTCACGAACTTAAACTTGTATGAATAATGCATACACACATGGCGAATGTATGGTAGACTGTATGGTTTTATTAGAAGTTTCTACAAAATGATATACACGTTAAGTTTTAACAAGAAACAAATACGATACGACGAACGAAATGCAATTGATTAACTGGTGGCATTGAAGCAAAGGGTAGGGTGCAAAAATTGGAAATTTTGGTAAGTTAAGAGAACTGATAACGTCGAGGGTCTTGATTGGTCGAGGAAGTGCGAGGTAAGAAGCGTAGGTGTGGAATGCCAATTATGCAAATCGATTAGTGGGAGCTGTGGGGTGAGGACGTTGTAATGCGTCCTTCCAAAACCTAGCTATTCGTAAATTTCGTAAGATTAATTCGTTGGAAAAGTAAAAGGGCTATACAATTTTAGTATTGTATTTTTGCAGATTCTAAAAGTTATTACTAAATTGCCCCTGCAAGACCATTCTGGCATCTTTAAATGAATAGAGAGGCGGGAGATACTAAATTGACAAAGTTGTACAAAGAAAAAGTGGAAAGTGTCGAAACGTGGCAAAACTCAAAAAGAGAAGATTGAAACGACATATCAGTTTCACAATAAAGGACGAGAGTTAAGGATAGCTTTGGTTTCGATAACGCATGTTACTAATTGCTCTAGAGTTACCAAAATGACCCCCACAGTTCAAGAAAAATGGTGTTTGAAGGATTTAACCTGTGCTTCCCAAAGACAACCACCGTGAGGTGATCGCAGAGGAATGAACTTCCAAATGACTTTTTCCTCGTCTAGAGTAAATTCTTTTCAAGCAAGAGATAAAAGCCTTTGTGTTCAGTTCGCTGGCCAATTCAAGATGCACTGCTTTGACGCCCATACAGACAAAAATGTCGACATAAACATTAAGATTATTGCGATTACGAACGCGTTTTTCCTTGATGTAAAGAAGTACAGTGGGCCACCGTATTGAACACCATAATAAGAAAGATGGCTGTCGGTATGTGATCACGAGTGTTTTTGGTGTCGAAACTAAGTGATAACTAGAGTGTCCTTTGCTTTCTACCAGGACAATTTTGAACTGTGACATAATGTGTCGTACTACATTATCAGGCAATAATTCCCTGTCAGTTAATCGGCCAGATAAACAAACTTTGCTTTCATGATGACGAATTCTTCAGGAGGCAGTCAAAATAAAAACCTTTTTAACATAAATGTCATTTTTTCACATGGAAAATGCAAACAGCCGATCCTCTTTGATGCCTCAAATTTCATCGTTGCTGCAACTCTCGGAGTAGCTCTCCTGCGCACGAAGATCGTAGAAATGATAATATCATAGATGTTCTTAAGGCTATGATGAATGATTTGAAAATGGAACTAAAGAGAGACTACGAAGGAAGCAGCGCTGATTAAAAACAAGACTTCGACAAAAACAAGATTTCTGTTGACAGTTTGAATATCAAAATTGATGGAGTCTCTTTAAAAGTCTCATTGGTGGACGATCAACTCACGAGCCTGAAAAGGGGTGAATAATAATATTGTCTCTGTCGCTACAAGGTTCTGTGACATCGAAACTACTTTGAATTCCGTTCGAATTAGTTATTCACGTCACGAGCACCACTCTAAAATAATCGTGAATAATGTTTTATGTGATAGATATAATTTTTGAGAAAGCAAACCATATTGAATTGCACCTTGGTCTAAATAACGCTTATTCATCGTCCCTGAGGTCTTGGGAAACACCCGATCAAGCTTGTCCAGTTCTTTATTCTCTAATCTACAAAGTGTTCGACAAAACTGTTCCAAAATTTAAAAATTAATCGAATAACCAGTAGTTCTCATCGTGATACATGCGTGATACGAGGGTAGTTCAATAAGTCCTTAGAATGAAGTATAAAAACAATTTTTTTTGGGTAATTTTTTTATTATTTTTCAACATAATCTCCTTGGAGCTCTATACACTTGGTCAATCGCTTTTCAAGTTTTTGTAATCCTTCAGAAAAGTGCGTTTTCGGAAATTCCTCAAAACAAGCACTTACGGAGGCAATGACGTCTTCGTTGTCTGGAAATCTCTGTCCACCGAGCCATTTTTTCAAGTTTGGAAATAAGAAAAAGTCACTGGGGGCTAAATCTGGTGAATACGGTGGGTGTTCGACCAACTCGAATTTTAGTTCTTCAATTTTAGCCATTGAAACGAAGCATGTGTGAACTCGGGCGTTGTTGTGATGAAAGAGAATTTTTTTTCTCGCCCAATGTGGTCGTTTTTTTTTAATTTCTTCTTTCAGCTGCTCTAATAATGATGCATAATATTCACCAGTGATTGTTTTACCCTTTATCATATTTTAACCCTTTACCATTTATTGATGATTTCGGGAGTACTTGCTTCTACGGGCCTTCCTGAACGTGGTTCGTCACTTATTGATGTACGACCACGCTTAAATTCATTTACCCAGTTATAAACCGTTTCTAAGGCAGCGGCAGATGTGCCATGAACTTAGTCCAATTCATTTTTTATCTCATATGGATTTAAACCCTTTAAATGAAAATGTTTGATTACCGCTTTGAACTCGTTTTTTTCCATTTTTCTTAACGAACAATTTTTTTTTTCAATTGGTCATAAAAACACGTAAACTCAGAAGATGTGGACTGTGACTGCACCATATATCTAGTCGGGAGTGGTGCTGACTGAAAACAGATGATTTGGAGCGATTCGCGCGCCATATGTTGGTCATTCTAAGGACTTATTGAACTACCCTCGTATCATTATAGGCACCGGGATCAAAAACAAATTCAGGGAAAAATTCTCTCCAAGCGGCAATGTATACTAACTACATATATTGAATAAATTTAGAATCGATATCAAAAAGCATATAGAAATTGAATTTCACGCATTCACAGATAATTGTGAGTTAAATACTATCTCCAAACCATCGCCCTTCTTCTCCTATGTGAATGGAGTAAATTCTGATAACAGAATCCCAGGTATAATTTTTCATAACCATGTGAAATTTTCATCACTTCAGGATAGTGTGAACAAATTTGCTGAGTATTTTCACAGCTTCCTGAATGAGTCATCTGCATGTACATTTACCTCTGATAAAACTAACAAAAATTTATTTTAGGCTTAAATGTTAGCATCGAAAGTAAAGTTTTGAAAACACTTCTGATTTAATACCTTCTTTTTGTATCAAGGACTGTTCCTTTATCTTTGCCCCACTACTAATGTTTATTTTTTACCTTGCGTAAGAATGCAGCAGATTCCCGGTGGAATTGAAAAAGCTAGGGTGTGTCCTGTACTTAAGAAAGGGGTGAAATCAAATATGACTAACTACACACCCATTGTTATTCGGAAAAAATTCTCAAAAAGATTTGAAATTTGCCTTACGACATCATATATGGTATAATTGGTGAGAAGATAACAATGAACCAACATGGCTCCCTTTCACGTAAATCTACCACTACTAGTTTGTTGGTTTTTACACGCGATGTAAGGATATTGCTTGTTCATCATGACCAACTTGATGTGCTCCAATCTGGAAGGCTCCAATCTTGGACCACTACTATTCCTGGTGCAAATGAGTGATGTCTCGCTCTATCTGACATACCTTCACCTGCTTTATCTTGATTATGTAAAACTGTATATGCCCATAGCTAGCCCAAACGCATCTCATTCATTACAAGCTAACATATGCTTCTTCAATATCAGGTGTAAAGGTCATAATATAATTT
>NC_046660.1:125762335-125775760 GCF_010883055.1 Belonocnema kinseyi | reverse complement strand
TATTCTTTACGATTGGGATCTAATCCTTGCTGCATAAGTTGATGAGATTGTACCTAATGCTAATAAATCCTTAGGCTTTCTTAAGCGTTCATATAGACACTTTAAGACAACATCACCATTCATGCCTATGTTCGGTGCTATAGTCAGGTCTAAACTTGAATATGCATCTTTGATCTGATCCGCTACCTTAAAGAAAAAAAAATTGATTTCATTGAGAAAAGTCAAAAATGGTTTACAAAATATGTGACTAAATATACATAATACGAAATGAATACATTATCTTACATTATGCAATATTATTGTTTGATGCATAATAATTTTATATTATTTGATTACTTAATTAGTTCTTAATATTTTGCACCAGTGCACTGCATTATGAATCAGTTCGGAGACTCTCAATACAGTCCACGCGAGAATCGCCTATCCGCTAACGACTTAAGACGTTAATAATTTCTTTAATATTAATTCTTTTGTGCGAAAAATGTCTAGAAGACTTCATTGTACTGTTGTTAACAACTTTTTGGCTTTAAATTTTTAGTTGCTCAAAAATTTTTTTGATAAAAAAACGCTATGAGTCAGAGAAATCCGATGTGCGCCACGCATCAGAAAAAAATTAACAACAAGTTTTTTAAATACAGTTTTGAATTCCTGTAGCTTTATCAGCTAAAGGACATTACAAACTGCATTCAGTGGGAACTTTATTGAAAAAGTCTAAAAACTGACTGACCCAGCACGAATGAAGTAAAAAACGATTAAAAATGGATTTATACAAAAAGTCAGTGTTTGGCTTTAATTAGAAAACTAAAAAAGCTACAACTTTTTTTCCTAGAGAAGAAAGATGCGCAATGAGATTATACTTCTAGGTATAGTCTTTGAAAATTAAAATTCGAAATTTTTCTTTAAAGTCTCCATGGATCGTCCCAATCCCGGCGAGATAAGTTTATGTGCCCTCATTCGATCCAGCAGCTCAATTTATGACAAGCACATATGTTTTGTCAAGAATACTACAGGCGATACAACGTCGCTTTATTTGATATGTGTCAGCTATGTATGAGGGAGCACCGTGCTGAAATCGATTTTAAAACCGGAGCACATTGAAAAACGACTGGCATGGGCGGACGAAAATATTTAATCGAATTTAGTATTCACAGATGAGTCATCATGCTGGGCATGGGTTTGTACATCCCGTGGGTGATGCGTTTACGGTCTGCCATTCGTCCAACGTAAAGACATGCATCCGGTGCAAGCTGGTTTTTGGCCTAATGCACGTGTTTACTGGCAAGCTTTAAGCCGAAAGGATGCTTAAAATGTATAAGAAGGTTTTGATAAGTTCTAAAGAAAAAAAGGTTTGGGCAAGGAAATAGAGGATTGATACCTCAGGAAGACAAGGACCTGCAACATTGCAGCCGCCTACTCAGCCAGTAGGAAGAGAAAAATAGGATCACTGTCTTGATCTGGCCCTCACAATCCCCAAATTTAAATCCCGTAAAAAGTGTGTGGTCTAACATGAAGCAAAAGCGTCGAGTAAAGCATATTTTCAACATCAAACGGCTGATTCGACATCTGCGTGACATTTGGTGTTCCTTACCCTGTATCATGGCCGAAAGTTTGATGGAAAGGATACCCCGATGCTGCCAAGCTATAATCGACAGTCATGGGGATTGAACGCTATATTAGGTAAACGCATCACAGTTCCAAACAAATTGACCAACCATTTTCTACTTCACCAATAAAAAATATAGGTTTTTATTTGAAAGTGTAAAGTTTCCCCCTCTTGTCAAACCCAGGGTGTGTGGTGTGGGGCCATGGCGCTACCATATATTTCAACTAAAAGAGCGTCCTATTGATTGACGGGTACTTTCAAGGCTTCAAGTGCTCTTTCAAGTTTTTGAATTTGACCGACTAACGAGCGAACGCAAAGTCTTTTTGAAATAAATTATAAATTTAATTTTGCCGGTCTTTCAGCCAGTCCAAAGTGGCCTCGTAATTTTTCGACGATAATACAATTAACGCGAAAACGTCCGCACCTTTGTTTTTCAGACATCCTTTCATATGATAAAATTGTTCGATGTCAGGGATTTCTTCATTGTCATCAACAAGGGATTCGAAAAGATCATGACATCCTAACCAAGTTTCTTAGGATACACTAAATAAAGGAAAATTAAGTCGCGGAAGATTCTTTTTAATACTTTTAATTATGCTTGTGGGATATTCATGCACGACGGTTAGCGAAGGCGACGACGTGTTAATTTGAATTGAATTTCTTGTTGAGGAAAGTTTTTCTGCAATGAAATCGCCGCGATATCGTGCGAAATGTAGTATGTTTCATCGTATTCCGTACAAATGTCCGGGTTGGTATAATGGTTCTCAAGATTTTCTAATTGTGCTTGTAAAATTTTAAATTCAAATAAGTTTTTATCGTTCTTTTGATATTCCTTCTCTACATTCAGGAAATTGCGCTCTGGGATAAATTTTTCTGGATTCCGCCATCGTTTTAAATTTTAATAAATTATGACACTAGCAAGTGAAAACATCTGGTGGGAACATATAAGATAAGAGGGATAAATTGGTGGCAGAAAAACTTTCTTACTTTTAAGATGAACTTTCCATCAACGCTGCTGGATATTGGCAAGTGTTGATCCTAGAAGATGACAGGTTTTCATTGACTTATTCTTGCTGAAGTCTGGCGTGCGACAAGACCAACAAATTCTGCAAAGACCTAGACTGCGAGAAGTTTGGGACAGCTAGCTTCCTCTTCTGGCATGAATCCGGTATCCTTATTTTTTAGGCGATCGGCAATGACAATTTTAGAGACAAGTTCCTCTAAATTCTCCCTTCGGCGGTGACAGCTTCTGGAAACTTGTATATAACACTTTTTTTCAAATTTATTTAAAACACAGAAGCTCAGTTAACTATTCAAAGGTTCGCTTTAACACCAATTTGCTATAAACCCGATAACTTATGATCTGGAAACACAATCAATGCAATTTTCACAATTTACTTTTATCACTGTTAAATTTTTAGTTTAATTCAAAACACTTCATTATTTTATCACTTTCCGAAATACCACTGGATTCAAGTTTTTCCAAAATATCCGGCTCGATTGGACCATGATGTTTTTGCTTACTTCAGTTTCTCGATTAGCGGAATTTTCGGTGAATGAAATAAGAACGATGGCTTGTATAATTAATACATATATTTTTAAGGAAATGTATATATACAAGCAAATGTATGATGGACTGTATGGTTTTATAAAATGTTTTTACAAAGTGGTGGACAAGTGAAGTTTTAACAAAAGATAAATGCGATGCAAGATAGGAGGTGTAGGCGTGGAATCGAAATCATGGAAATTGAGTAGTGTACCTGCTTAAAATGCCAGATAGAACCCGGATAAAACTTGAATTGGGTCGGGACTCCATCCGGACCTATCAGTAATGAACTACGGTTTTTGTATCCGGGTTGTATCCAGATCTATCCTTGACTTTAAAGGAACGCTAGGAAGTACATTTATGCGGTCCTACCCAGGATTTTATGGCTTACAATTTCGTGTGCGGGCCTATCCGGGACCTGCATGGCGCGCTTGAAAACATTGATCTGAGTCCTATCCGGTCCTACCCGGGATCTATTCGATAGAGCAGCTAGAAACAGCTGCTGTAATGTAATGATAGAATTGCAAAAAAATTCTTTTATACATAATTACTACGCCTAATTTATTTTCGAACTTATATACTTGCACGTATGGTCACTTAAAAAAATTATCGAATTCTTAAACACTTTGTAAAATATCACCCGCCGGAGATTCGAAACCTGAGTCTCTACCTAAATACCTATGGCACGCCCCAACTATTTAAACAATAGAATCGTTTGGATCTTGTAGAAAAAAACACAGCCACTGACAACTTAGGTCTATCTGAAGAATATATATTTTTTTGTTTTACATATTTAATGAATATGTGGATTCAAAGAGGCCTAAGTTAAATATTTTCATTAAAGGTTTATAAATCAAATTCAAATATTTAAATTTTGTCACATTCCGAGTAAAATGCAAGGGTAATTTGGAAAAGAGTGACCAAGATGGAGACTAAAATTCTAATTATGTCTGGCTGGTAAAACGTCACCAATTATGGTAAGTTTGTCACTATCAGTGATATGGGCACTGTGTCAGTTTTGCAGTGTTGAAATGAGTGAGGGATAATTAATTTAACGTGTGATTTATTAAGGTACATAAAATGAAATAAATAAACATAAAATAATGTACCTTTCTTCGTAGGAAAGGGCAATAGAGTTGCTTTGTCGATTCGATCTCCTTTCTTCTATTATAGGGCATCGACGAAACCCTATCAGGTATTTGTATGCATTTACTATTCAAAAAAGTTGAGTAAGAAAATGTGCACAAGCACTTTTTCGTATTATTAGTGCGATAAAAGGTCCTAACACAACTACTCAATCCACACGTAAGTTCTTTTCACGAACGTTAATAATGCGGAGTTTATCCAGAATAGATTCACTTTACAACGACCAAAAGTCTCAGCCGAACGGACTTTAGTACAAGGCTTTACGCGCTAAATTAATTATATTTGACGAATCTACTCAGGCACTTTTGGCTACAGTGTTGGCTGACTCTATACAGGTTATTCCCCTAGCTAGAATATACACTAATAAAATTGTATCACTCAAATTATTTTCTTAATGGAAACACACGTGTGTATTCATATTTCATTTTACTGAATTTGGTTTTTTGTTTTTATTGTTTTAAATTATTAGGAGTATAAATACATCCATATGATAATAGATATAATTATATTCATATTATTTTGGTAGAGTCTGCAATTACAGTCTCATTTCCCAAGCATATGTTGAGTTCTCGGTATTCTCTGAGTTCTTATCCCTCCATGGTAACACTTTAACTAGCTTGTGGTTTTTATCTAAACGGTCGTAGCACCGTTACAAGTTACATTTAAAATCAAAGAAGATGGGTAATGCGCTTTTTTATAATTGGTGGCGCTACCCTGTTTCATATGAGATAAGGTAGGTTGCGCCTAGTTTCAGGAGTTACATCAAAATTGTGAAATTTTAGGATGTAACAATTTTCATAAGATTTTTCAGCGTAAAAAAATCTAATGATTCTGGTTTTAGTTATCTTATTTAGTAATGGTTTGGAAGCAAAAACAAACGCAGCTAATACATGCAAATAGTTTAATCATAAAAATCAAGTTAAAAAAAAACTTCTAAATAAAAAATACTTAAACCCGAAATATTCAATCTTTACAGTTGAATTCGAACATAAGGGTTTAATTTTATTCTTTGAAATTTCAAATGTTCGATTTTAGAAAAATTGGACTGATACTTCAGGGTTTGATCGAAAGTTCTCAAATTTTCCAGGAACTTAAAAGGAGTTTCAAGAAAATAAAACCAGGATAATGACTTTTATTTTAAACTCACCTCATCCCAGAACCTCTTACAACGCCACAAATATGACCCCCTCCAACTATATTTTTACGTATTATTGTGAATTTTTTGCATTTTCTGCCTTGTTTTTTAATAAAAATAATTACCGACGGACAATTTGAAGTTCCCCATGATTTTTCAAACACTTTTTAATTGTTGGCATAGATTTCATTCATTTTCACAATTAAAAAGTGTTTGAAAAATCATGGGGAACTTCAAATTATCCGTCAGACTCATATTTTCTAAATCGAATTTAATATTTGGCCTTTGTTTGGGCTGGTAAATTTTTTAAAAACATTATGTGATTATGCAAACAATTCATTATTCTTTCTCTTTCAAAATTTCTTAATATACAGCCATGAATGTTCACTTTTTTCTCAAGTTGTTATCGTATGGTACTTATTTTTGAATACTTAGATATCTTTGCTCTTTTTCTTCTAAAGTTTACCACATTTCAAGTATAGTGTTTGGAAAGAGTGTCATAAAAAATGTAAACCATTTATACTCAACTTAAAGGAAATTTTGAAGCACGATATTTTAAAGGTTCCAAAATTTTAACCAGAGCTTCGGTGCATTTTAATACAGATGTCATCCAAATATCAAATGATTCTCGTTTTTAATTATATTATCGAGGGTACTCCCTGAACCCAAAGAAACTATACTTACATGAAAAGCGTAGTTGGTAATTAACACTAGAAGGAGCTGGGGGTCCAATTTAGACCTTTTTGACATGCAAAACTCTGCTGCCCCCTTGAAAGTTTTTTTGCGACGTCAACGTTTTATGACTTTTCCTATGATTGGATACTTAGTATCTATGCGAAATAGCCTGTAAAGTTTGAACGCGCCTAGGGCGCCCGACTCTTGGTTGTCGCCCGTTGCGCTCGATGATGTATTTATCTCGCACTTCGCGCTTGATTCTGTATTTACCGCACGCTATGCGCTTGCCCTTTATATTTTCGCATATTATTGCGCAAACCTTTTAAAATTAATACTCAAAACTTCCAGCACTGTAATTTTGTGATTATGAATTCTCTTTTGTTAAAAGAGCTCAGCTCGAGAGTTTGAGCGTACCAACGCAACGGTGCGCGGCTGATGGCTCTCGCACTCAGCACTCGGTCTTTGCATTTCTCCCACATTCGTGCAAAGACTTTTTGAAATCAAAGGTGAACGAATCGACAACTGTAACTTTGCGATTGTGAACTTTCTTTTGTTAAAGCTCTTCCGACTTTAACGAATACATTCTGATCACGAATCTCGTGCTTCGCACTTGATTTTGTCCAAAACGTTAACTTTTCTACATTATACACAACACTTTTGTATCAAATACAATACATTTTTTATGTAATTCTGCCTGGCATTACTTATTCAGATATTGCAAAATAAAGCACAAATTGTATTAATCATGATTATTTTAATAGTTTTTTCTTATTTTCATTTAAATTGTATTCTAAGCTGCGCTGAAATATGTATCATTTAAATAAATGTATATAATTATAATTCATAAGATGCGTAAAAATTGAATCACACTAATTCTTATTTCCTTGTTTTTATAATTTTTTATTTACAATTTTGTTTTTTTACGATTAAAGAAAAATTACTGCGCATCTGCATATGGTCTAATACAGGAGCCTATATAGGATCATATGTCCTCTTTATTCTTTTCTGTCCTTTTTCCAAAAATTTAATTTTTTTATTTTCATTCTTATTTTTTACGATTGAAAGAAAATCTAATCCTCCTATCTAAAAATGAATAATAATAGATGCATAGATCTTTTTAGGTGAACAACTTTTGTCTGTTAATTTTAGTCTGTAACTTACGTCGTTTTTTCAAAAGAATTTAATATTTTTATTTTCAATGTTATTTTTAACGACTAAAGTAAAAACTACGCGTCCTTTAACAAATTATAGCCATTTTTTGGATGAACAAGTTTTGTCTCAGTTTTTTTTGTGTCGCTAGACCAAATTTTTGTTTATTTTTTCATTTTTAATGTTATTTTTTATGGCTGAAAACAAAAACTACACGTCCTATCGATAGCGATTCATAACAAATTTTTATATCTTTCCAGGAGGCGAAATTTTAGCTTATTCATTTTTTTCGTATCTTGCATAATTTGACCAAAAACTGAAATTTTTGGATTTTTCATAATTTTTGGTACGATCAAATTTCGAATTTTCAACTTTTCGACGAAATTAAATAAATTGTTATGATAATCTTGTAGGGCTTTCAAAAATCAACAGTTTCTTTTCCTGACTTTCTTTCATATCATGCGTTTTTTGGCTTAAAATGTTCATTTTAGTTGTTTTTTTTTTATTTTGAAAGCGCTCTAACTCTGATAATTTTCTTTTTATAAATAAAAGACATCAGGATGAATGATTGGAGTTTCTGAGTAATATGAATAACTGTACATAGAATTTTAAGATCTTGGAAAAACGTGGTTTGAAAAATTTTGAAAATTCGCTCACTTTTTCAATTTTTATCCAAAATAGTTGGCTTACGAACTTCTTCTTTTTTTTAGGCCTTATAAAAGTATGTCAAAGCAGAATCCAATATGATAAATTTTTCGAAATTTATCATGCCTACAGAATATAGACTACAGTCTACAGACTACAGGCAGAAAGAAAGACAGCCAGACAAAAACCTTCGTAAAAATAGTTTTTTCTGACTCGGGGGGTCTCAGCACTTGGAGATTTGATTGAAAACGACAAAGTGAAATTTTACATAAAACCAATACCTTCTCATTAGGATGAGAATATAATCATACATTTAAACGTATGATGTATACAGCAAAAATTTTAAGTTTTTGGACATTACAGCCGAAATTTCTGGTTCCACGTCCCGGATAGGTCCCTGATAGACCTGATTGAATATACATTATCGCACTTGGTCTCTTTATTTATGCAAATACTCCCAGATTGTTTTCTGATAGACCCAAAGAAACGACCTTTTCGACATGTCAGCTTAAATCATTTTCTGGTCCCACGTCGCGGACAAGTCTTCGATACACCCGACGAAACATACTTTCTAGGACTTGGTCCTTTTATCGATTTGAATATGACCAGATTATTTCCGGATAGATCCATATTTGTGCCCTTTTATATCTCTAAGGAAATCAATTTTTGGTTCCATGTCCCGGATAGGTCCCGGATAGGTCCCGGATAGACCATATTCAGCTTACACTGCGTGACTTGGTATTTTTATGAATGTAAATTCTTTCAGGTTGATCCCACATAATCCTTGGCAGACGACCTTTTAAACTTTACAGGAAATCATATTCTGGTTCCACTTCCCAAATAAATCTCGGATAGTCCCGGGTAAACATATACTTTAGAACTTGTATCTTTTTCCAACGGCAAGCGCCCAGATAATTCGCGGATAGACCCGTATAGGGGCTTCTTTTAAATTTAGAAGAAATAAGTTTTTGTTTTCGTGTCCCTAATAGGTCCCGGTTACAGCCGACAAACATATTTTGTAGACATTGTATCTTTTTTTAAAGGTTAAATCACAGGTAGGTCCCGCATAGTACCCGATAAATAAAAATAATTTTTGTTTTGATGTCTTATTTCGATTCCGGATAGACCTGGGTAGATGATCGTTTTGCCTTAGATAACATTAATTTCTGGTTTCGCTTACCGGATAGATAACGTATGAACCCAGATAGATGGTTACTTTGGTCTTTACTCAAATATAGGGTTGGTCATATGGTCCTGATAGAACCTGGATAGATCCGTAAAATTTCAGGATTAAAAATAATTTCACATATAGAAACCGGATATACCAATATACAAGACTTATCCGGTTTTTGTCGTGGTCATATCCGGTCTCTATCACATTCTATACGATATTTTTAGCCATTGGGGATTTGTGGGGTGAGGCCTTTGTAATGGGTCCTACTAAAATTTAGCTATTAGCTCAACTGTTGCGAGTACACAGTAAGTTTCTTAAAATTAAATTGTTGGTAAAGTAAAAGACCTATACAATTTTATTATGGCATTTTCGAAGATTCGAAAAGTTAGTGCTAATGTGCCCTTGCAAGGCCATTCTTGTATCTATACACTAATAGAGGGGTGAGAGATAATAAATAGACAAATGTGTCCAAAAGAAAAGTAGAAAGTGTAGCAACGTGCCAAAACTCAAGAAAAGAAGATTAAAACGAAATATTAGTTTGAAAGCCAATCTGAATTTGAAAATGATTTAATGCAGACATAGAAAATGACCTTGGTTACACCTTGATCATTTTGTAAGTTATAAGGTCCCAATGATATATCCATAACCTTTTTTTTAATGGGCAGTTTTAATGCTATACGGCGCCAAGCGCTTAGAATTAAAGCATATGATATATCCGTTTAACATTCACAGCAAAAACGACGACAAAATCATTATCACGCATTCAAATGTGCTAAACATTATGTCCGTCTAACACAGCGCGCTTTTCGCAACGGTCAAACGCTAATCCTTCAATATTTTTAATCAACTGGACCACTCACTGTTTCAGGGCACCAATGGCGATGAAATGAGGTAAAGCTCAAGTGCGGCCGTTTCGAGAAATGGGCAGTATATATCATTGGCGCAAACGCACTTGTTATTGATCTTATTTTAGAAGTGTAGCTACCCTGTAATTGTGAGTATTGCACTTAATTCCAAAAATATTAAACGCTTCGCGTTCGGAAGTTGCAAGAAGCAGCGGATTTATGTAATTGGCATTAATTTTAATTACACTGAGCTCACTTTGCATTTTTTCTTCACTTAAAACAGTAATTATATCTGTAATGCGAAAACCTTGAACGCTTAACGTTTGGCCGTTGCGAAAAGAGGACGATATAGCTGATTCAGACAATCACACATGATTATGACCTTATTTTAAAACCATTCCTACTCAGAAATAGTGAGTGTTATAGTTGTTTCTTAATATTTAGCGCTTAGCTGTTTGCCGTTGCGAGAAGAAGTCGATATGTATGATGGATACAATTGCACATGGCTAAGATCTTATTTTAGAACCGTTGCTGCCCTGAAATAGTGAGTGTTGCAGTTAGTTCGAAATATTGAGCGCTTCGTTTTCGAAAATGGTGAAAAGTGGGCGCTATGTATAATTTAAACGATCGAACTTGATGCTGACCTTATTTGGTAACCTTTTCTGCCCTGAAACAGTAAGTGTTGCAATTATGTTCAAATATTGAGCGCTTTGAGTTCAAAAGTTGGGATAAGCGGGCAATTTATATGATTATCATTACCGCACTAGGTACTAACTTTATTAAAGCACCACTGCTGCCCCCAAATTGTGAATGTTACAGCTTAGTCAGAATATTAAGCGCATAGCGTTCGCCCGGTGCGATAAGAGGGCGATTCTTATGATTGGGATTACCGCAAGAAATACTGACCTTATTTTATCACCGTTGCTGTCGCGAAATGGTGAGCGTCGCAGTTGATTCGAAATATTGAGCGTTTAGAGTTTGGCCGTCGCGAGAAGCGCGCTGATTAAGGCCTTTATAAACTACAAAATTACCAAGTTATAATTATATACACCGAAAGACATTTCTCCATGCATTCTGTGTGGGGTCCTTTAGATTTCCAAACTAAAAAAATGACAAAAACATCTGTTTTTATGAATGAAAGTTGAATACTGCACAAATTACTTTAGAAAATTGCCACATATGGAAAATAATATCAATTTCTGTACATTTCAAAGTATTCTAACATGTAAACTCTGGCCATCTTGATGAGACTGAGAAAAAGTTTTACAGGGAAGCAGGGAAGTCATCCAACGTCGAAGACGAAAAACGATAACGATGCAAAGTTTAAATCTAACCTGACCTGCGCTGTCTTGTTAGTTGCAAAATGCAGAATTGCCATTACCTACTGTCTGTTTCGCCCTTACTTCAGTACCGCCCAACGCATGCGAAATGGAGAATGTTATGACCCGTTAGAACCACAGGAAGGAACGATTATTTGACAATTACAAAATTGGCATGCGCAGTATGAAAGTTCTAAAACAAAAGCAATAAATTGTGAAGAAAGTGCCTATGTAAGTACTCATCGTAGGTAAGATGATCAAATACGTTACTGACAGTGTATCTGAGTATGTAGAATTATTTTGTCAATTTTGAAAAAATCCTCGAGAAAATTCACGAATCAATTAATACCCGCGAATTTCCTCGAGGAATTTGATAATCCTCTCGGCTTTCTATGCCTTTTTCTGGTTGGAAACTCAACTAAAAAATGAAATGTATAAATTATTCATAGATCAACAAGTCGCCACCTAACACAGAAAAGTTTGTAGTAATTGAATTTCAGGGGAAAAATCCTCCAAGATGATTTAGAAATATGTAATGATTGTGCTGATGAAACCCATTTCTTGAAACCCAAAACTTTGAATTTTATTTTTTAGATTCTATCGACTTAGCCAATAAGATAATGCCCCTTTCAATGGATTTGTTTCAAGCAGATAATTATGACGCATTTAACATTCAACAGTTGAAAAACCACTATGCACGTCAACAAATTCAAAGTCAACAAAAATACTGCACATGCAGTAACGTGAGTAAAACTAATTTTCCTAATTTTTTATGTGCCAGTGATACAAAGTAATCCGAAATAATTCTTAAACCATAAAATGGAAAAACTTTCGTAGGTTGTGTTGACTTGATTTTTTGTGTGTTTTCATATTGATCTATCAATGTGTTTATTTGCATAATCGTTCTGTATTAGGATTTGTTTAACGTATTGTAATTCCTTATGTAAGTTATCTTTATCTGTTATGGAGAAAGTTCTGAATACAAGGGAGTTGATGACCGATTGTTTTTGTGATTGGTGATGGTGGGAGGAGGCATGTAGGTATATGTTTGTATGCGTGGGTTTTTTGTAAACTTCATGTCCTAATGTGTTATCAGATTTTTTGTAAACTAATACGTCCAAGAAAGGCAATTTTCCGTTTTTTTCTGGTTCCATGGTGAACTGGATATTAGGATGTAATTGATTGATAAAATCGAAAAACTTATTTAGTTCATCTCGTCCATGTCGCCAGATGACAAATGTATCATTAACGTAATGGAACCAGAATCCTGGTTTAAGTTTGGCTTGGTTAAAGATTTTAGTTTCTAGATGTTCCATAAAGACATTGGCTATTACAGGTGAGATTGGGGATCCCATAGCTGCCCCTGAGGTTTGTTCGTAGAATTGGTTATTGAAAGAGAAGTAAGTGTTATTAAGACCGTGTTCTATCAAAGGTACGAGCTCGAAAGGGAAGTTTGTAAAAGATTTAATAATATCAATTGTATCCGAGATTGGTACTTTCGTAAAAAGTAATACTATATCGAAACTCACTATGATGTCTTGGGGCTGAATGTGAAACTGTTGTATCTTTTTAATAAAATCAAATGAGTTTTGGACGTGAATGATGGAGTTTCCTGTAAAAGGATTTAGTTTCGCAGCGAGGAAGCGTCGGTCTGAGTGGAATGTTCTCTTTGTGGATTTTTGGGAGGCCGTAAAGTAAACACAAAAGTAATAATGAATAAAGAAGACTATAACCACAAAATCATGGACCTTCTAACTGACGATACATACAAAAAAATAAAAAACGACCCCACAAAAACAATAGTCAGAAAAAAAACTCATCTCAAAGACTCTAAACTTCACAGCTAAACAATATCTAACTTAATAATTACTAATCCCATCTTTCCAAGACATTACGGGCTCCCGAAAAGCCACAAAGAGAACATTCCACTCAGACCGATCGTCAGCGCAATAAACTCACCAACTTACAACTTAGCACGCTTCCTCGCTGCAAAACTAAATGCTTTTACAGGAAACTCCATCACTTACGTCCAAAACTCATTTGACTTTATTAAAAAGATATAACAGATTCACATTCAACCCTAAGGCATCATAGTGAGTTTCGACATACAGTCTGTCAAGTTAAAGCGTGGGTGGCTTTACTCGCAGTCGGTAAGGTGTATCGACATGATTTTGGTGTCAAAATATTA
>NC_046660.1:125759745-125762235 GCF_010883055.1 Belonocnema kinseyi | reverse complement strand
TCATGTCGATACACCTTACCGACTGCGAGTAAAGCCACCCACGCTTTAACTTGACAGACTGTAGTATCTCTTTTTACGAAAGTACCAATCTCGGATACAATTGATATTATTAAATCTTGCACAAACTTCCCTTACAAACTCGTACCTTTGATGGAACACTGTCTCAGTAACATTTACTTCTCGTTCAATAACCAATTCTACGAAAAACCCTGAGGGGCAGCAATGGGATCCCCAATCTCACCTGTAATAGTCAATGTCTTTATGGAACATCTAGAAACTAAAATCTTTAACCAAGCCAAACTTAAACCAGAATTCTGGTTCCGTTAGGTTGATGACACATTTGTCATCTGGCGACATGGATGAGATGAACTAAATAAGTTTTCCGATTTTATCAATCAATTAAATCCTTATATCCAGTTCACCATGGAAATAGAACAAAACGAAAAATTGACTTTCTTGGAGTGTTAGTTTACAAAAAATCTGATAACACATTAGGACGCGAAGTTTACAGAAAACCCACACATAAAATCAAATACCTGCATGCCTCCTTCCACCATCACCCATCTCAAAAACAATCGGTCATCAACTCCCTTGTATTCAGATTGAATGTCTCCATATGTCTCAATGTCTCCATAACTGATAAAGATAACTTACAAAATGAATTACAAAACGTTAAAAAAATCTTAATACAAAACGATTACACAAACAAAAAAATTGATAAAGCAAGAAGAAAGAACACTAAAAAAAGCAAGTGAACACAACTTACGAAAGAAAGAGAGAGAAAAATGACCACCTCCCTACCCTACACCCAAGGTGTCACAGAATAAATGGGAAGAATTCTCAACAAACGCAAAATCCAAACCACATTTAAACCAACTGGGAAAATATTACAACTACTAAATAACCTTGAAAATAAAAAGGCACCCTCAGTGATCCAGAAGTATATAAAATC
Source organism: Belonocnema kinseyi (assembly GCF_010883055.1). Classification (NCBI taxonomy): domain Eukaryota; kingdom Metazoa; phylum Arthropoda; class Insecta; order Hymenoptera; family Cynipidae; genus Belonocnema; species Belonocnema kinseyi. The sequence continues at coordinate 125,761,283 of NC_046660.1, read as the reverse complement.
CCTTGTTCTTGTGGCAAAGTCTATATTGGAGAAACCGGGATAGCGGTGAGCCAGCGTATTAAGGAACATGACAGTAAAGTCAGGCTGAAACATTTCACGCAATCAGCACTATCCGAACATCATATTGAAACAGAAGAGAACATTTTATTTGATAAAACAACAGTCATTGAAAGAACGCACAAAAAATTTCCAAGAAAACATAGAGAAGCAATCGAAATCTTAAAACACCATAATAACATCAGTAGGGACAATGGATATAATACCAATCCGATTTGGCTTTCCGTTCTCCCGGATTTTTTAAAAAAGACTTGATTGGCCAATCAAGTTCGACCAGTCCCCACGGTGCGGCACTCTGGCCAATCATAGGCACCGTAGAGAGTATACCTAGGAACAACATGACATAATACCTCAGTTTCAGGCCAGCCCTGAAGATGTGAACTACAATGTTCACGAAACGCCGGCAAAGAATTCGTAGTATTTTACATGTGTAAATTATACAAAGCAACTAAAAATATTAATAAATCTACTTTATATCTAATACATGCTAAATAGTGCATTTGGGCATCTCTATATTGAATATAATATTTATCACTAACTAAAATCAAATATTAAATTTAAAAAAAAAGTATAAAAAGGCAAAAAAAATACAAATCAATAGAAAAAAATTCGCTGTTTTCAAAGATCTTAGAAGGTGTAAATATTTTTGTTTCGCGTTAGTCCAAATTTAATTTTTATACTATTCATAAATAAGAGGTTGCGATACAATCTCGAAGTCTGAAGCCACATTATCTCTTTACATATTCATTTTTAGGTTAAGAATAGAGCTGCGTATTGGGGTGCTTCCATGCCACTGTAATCAGGCAGCCTGCATGAAGAAACCCCATAAGAGTGAAAGATATGGACCATTCTCTCTCACTCTTAGGAGTTTTCTGCATGTAGGCTGCCTGCTTGCAGAAGCATGAAAGGACCCTTATGAAGCTAAGGCATTTCCACCGAAGTGTGCTTCCTGAGGGATCCGTTTGCCGGCGGTAAATGCTAAGGATTCAAATCGAGTCTGGAGTCTGAATTGTACAATTTTGACTTGCATTTCATTCAAAGCTAGCTCTAAGGCGTCAAGACATGTTCGAGGGATCTGTTTACATTATGGATGTAAACATTCCTAATGATCGTACCGAATTCGGCTGGAGCTCATATTTGTTTTTGAAACATTTATTTAATGTTCAAATATTGTAATTATTTAAACAATTTTAATTTAAAAATTAAGACTAAGAATTTCTATCCAATTACTCTTTTCTATGCTGCTTTGTAAATCTACAGGAACTAATAACACAGCCACACAAAAAAAAAGTGTGCGGATCTAGTAACAAGCCACACGTATTCCTGTGGATTTTGGAACGCTAAATTCAAATTCAGTGTCAAAAATCACCCTTCACGTTATGGTTGAGCCATAACCTGAAAAAATGACGAAAAATCATGCACTGAGGCAAATAAATTTCAAAATAATGCCAGTGATGCAAATTTTCACTTCAAAAACATGT
>NC_046660.1:125754851-125759645 GCF_010883055.1 Belonocnema kinseyi | reverse complement strand
AGTAGCAAATGTGTGCTACATCGAATGGGTCAACTCGAGCCTAACCTAGAAATAAATCTAGCCTAGCCTAACCTAACCTCACGAAACACAATTAAACTGATTTTGTTGTACCGTTGTGTTTGCGGTACCGCTTGAATCAGCTTGGGCTTAACCTGCAAAGAGGTCAAACCTATCCTAAAATAAAAAAACCTAACCTAACTTAACTTCACGTAACACAATTAAACTCATTGTATTGTCCCGTTGTGTTTGCGGTAACGTTTCAATCAGCTTCGGCTTAACCTACATAGAGGTTTAACCTATCCCAACCTAACAAAACCTGACCCAACCTAACCTAGCCGATCGAAATTCAACCACACGTGTAGTTATGTAAGCGTACGGTTCTCAGTCTTAAATGTGTGCTGTATTTAATAGGTTAACTCGATCTTAACCTACAAAAGAATCTAACTTAACAGAACCTAACGAAATTTTGCTTAACGCAACACAACTTAACTTAAGTGTTCCCGTTGTAACACAATAAAATTTATTCCATTGTACAACAGGTGGTTAAAAATGTAGTCGAACATTACTCATTTGAAAAAACTTAGAACTACAAGTATAATTGACCCCATTTCAATTAACCTGACAATGTTTGTATCAATTAAAATGTAGAACTGTAACTCAAACATTCAAATGAATAAGAGTTTTCTTCAACATTTTTTTCTCTCTGCTTTTCTTAAACTTAAGGGATATATTTATACTATCTGTCGTGTTTACATTTTATCTTGCTTTTTATCGTAATTAAATTGATTTATAGACCTACTTAAGTCTATTTTCTGCCTGCTATAACGTGTCCCTTTTTCTTCGAAGGAATGATGCAAAGGGTTACGCTTACGTTTAAGACCTACATTCGTTTCTCTTTTCAACATCCAGCAAAAATCAGCCATCATGACCTCGTCCCATCTACCCTGATATCTTTGTTCCATCACTTTTATGTCTTGATGAAAACGTTCCCCTTGTTCTTCGCTGAAATCACCAACATGTGCTGGAAACTTATCCAGATGGGAATCTAGAAAGTGAAGTTTTAGATTCATCAAGCAGCCTAACTTTTTTTAGTTTGTTATTATTTTCGCAACAATATTCTCGTAATCTGGACTTTTTTGGAACCGAGGAAATTTGCGTTTACTGCTTTAAAACTTTCTCAAGCTTCCATTTCAATTTTCGTCATGTGGCTCACGAAATTAGTATCTCTTGTCAATATTCGAATCTGTGGTCCATCAGAGACTCCTTCTTTCAACTTAGCGTCTGAAACATTAGGGAACTTAAGGGATATATACTTATAGCATTGTCCATTTTTGTCTAACGCCTTGACAAATTGCTTCATGAGCCCAAGCCTTATGTGGAGGGGTGGTAGTAAAATTTTTTCTGGATCAACGAGGCTTTGGTTGATGATATTATGAGAACCAAGTCTAATATCATTGTTATGATTTTGAGATCACCACATACTTGCCATTTGTGATTCGTGTAATTAACTTTTTCAAGAAGAATTTTAACATTGTTATATTCTTCTTTGATGACCGTTGAGTGAGCTATAGGGATAGGAGCGTAAGTATTCGTGTTATGCTGTAAAACAGCCTTAATGCTGCGTTTTGACGAATCAATGAAAAGTCGCCATTCTTCGTCTCTGTACACATTTTTCTTAAAGTGGTTCATTAGTCCGTTAATGTCAGTGCAGTACACTAAAGACGTCTCTTCGTCTTTAAAGAAAAACTTTCTGAATTCTTTGTCCCTGTCGCGATAGAATGTAACTTTTGTCTTTAGCTCTAGAAGATTTCTTCTTTTTAGAAATGAAGCGGCAAATTCAGCGCCTTCTTTCGGTAATCCAAGATCTCTAATAAAATCATTCAGTTCTAGTTGCGAGTTTAATATTGGAACCTTCAAGTTCATTTTATGCACGCCATATTCGTCATCTTTTTCGTCTTTTTCATCGGAGTCATCGGAACTATTTTCTGTTCGATCACTGGTTTCACTACCGTCTCCACGACGTTGACTTTCAACTTCCATTCTATCACCTTCTAAAGCGCTTAAATCAGTCTGGCGTGCATTTTTATTGATTTCAATTGCTTTTGTGACTGTGCACATATTAATTTACGTAAAGTTATTTTTATTTTGGGCGTTGAACCCTTTGACGGCATTTATGCAAAAGTAGCAGTCCTTCGCAATAACGGGTTTTTTCCATGTGGTTGGTGTAGAGTACTTGCGGTACTTTTTGTTGTTTGAATTTTTTAGACGATACAACATGAGTCTGCAGGAACTGCAAATGACGTGAGGAACCCATTTTGTTTCTTGGGGCAGCAATTTACGGTCAAAACACTTTTCGTAAAGACTTTTCACTTCCTCGTCGATTGATTTTCGCAAACTGCTTACTTCATATTTACTGCAAATATAACAGAATGAATCTGATCTATTCTTGCAGGCATGCGATTGAGAAATGCCCGCGGTTTTTTTCCTTGTAGCATGATACTCTACATCAACCAAGTGATCCATTGATGAAGAACTACGGTTGCATGATGACGTCGGAGAGCCCGCTGTCCACCCTGACCAGACACAACGGGACAACACAATCAGCTTAATTGTGTTTCGTGAGGTTAGGTTAGGTTAAGCTAGGTTAGATTCATTTGTAGGTTAGGCTCGAGTTGACCCATTCTATGTAGCACACATTTGCTACTGGAAAAATATCTTTCCACTGGCATTATTTTGAAATTTATTTGCCTCAGTGCATGATTTTTCGTCATTTTTTGAGGTTCTGGCTCAACCATGACGTTATGGGTGATTTTTGATACCGAATTTGAATTCAGCACCCTAAAATCTATAGGAATACGTATGTCCTGTTACCAGATCCGCACACTTTTTTTTTGTGTAACTGTGTTATCATTCTGCATTATTCAGTTCATACAATATATATCCGGTCCCTAATATACCGACACTAATTTTCACAACAACTTACGTTCACACGAATTAAGATATAAACTTGGAATTTTTGCTAATTAATTGAAGGAAACTAAAGTACTTCTCTGCGGTCTTAAATTTAAGGAACTATAAAAAACTTTATTCTTGGAAAATTTTTGGAATTTCTTTTTGTGTTTACAGAAATTTACTTTAGGAGTGTTCGAACGTGCTATAGTTCCTCTAAATTAATTTCCCAAATTTTCAAACTGATATCCCAATACTTGTGAACGCAAGCTGTTGCAAAATAAATGTCGGTAAGGTAAGAAAGCCGTAAGAACTACATGGACTAATAGTGAAATAATCTGCATGTATGAATAGCTAAAACAATTTAGGAGTCGAATTTCCACTTCGTAACGCATAAGTTTCGATTTTCTTGTACAATAACTTAATCGTCGATTCTATAGGTATTAAAAAATTTAATTTGTTTGATAATGACCGAAAATTTAATAGTTCATTTTTTTATTGAAAAGTGAACTATTATATTTTTTGCTCGGGATTAATTTGTTTGGGGTAAAAATTCTATTATTCAGTTGAAAATTATATAGTTCGTTGAAATTTCAATTATATTGTCATGATCATTGCATCAGTACGTATGTAAAAAATGTCCAAACTTACTTCTGCCAAGAGGTCTTATATTATTAGGACTTCAGTATATTTTCAATAAATTGAATTAATTTTAATTTATACTCCATCCAAAAGAAAAAGTTGATAGAAAAATACTTTATTGTAAATTATTATATATTGTAATAATAACAAGAATCATGTTACCGTTAGAACAATATGGCTGCATGGGCAGTAAGTAACTCCTAACCTTCATGAAACTAGGACGCAACGTAGCAACAACGCAACGGTAGCATCACATTCGTAGTTTTGGAGCTGATTTCGGTACTTAGGAACTCAAAGCAGGCGTTTGATCTACTTTTCCAAGTACGCTACTGCTTTGTAATCGAGTATGCAACCAAGTTGATATATTTTTATGACTTCATCGATACTTTTATTTTCAATTTGGAAAAACCAACAGCTTCTTGCATATGGATGCAAGGCCGTAGGCGGAGGGGGGGGGGGATTGAGAAATTCTTGAAAAATTGACATAATATACATATACTCTCCTGTTAGCCGTTTCACATAACTCCCCCTGTTGAATTTTTTCCTAGCGTATATCCCCTTGACGAAAAAATTTCCGGCTTCGGCCTTGTATGGATGCATGCAATATTGGAAAATGCAAAATTGAATCAAAGGCTTGTTCTATTGCGCTGCACAAATGAAGACACATACCTCTTAGCACAAGCCTAAGAGAAGATAATTATAAATAATTATAAATTATTTAAACTATTATGTTTGTCAGCTTTTATTATTTTTTACTCTACTACATAAAATTGTGTGAAAAGTCAAACATTTCGGAAGAAGCCGCAACTAAATAGCATTAATGAAGAAAAAATAGTTTTTAACGATAATAATTTGTTTAAAAAATATTTGTGTTGAATTGAATAAATTATCAACTGACATTAAGTGAAAAGTAGAAAATAGTTGTAAATTCCAGAAAAAAAGAAAGTTTCTAGCATTATTCAAATTGAAGATTGTTAGCAATAATGAATAAATGTTTAAACAATTTATTTTGGTTAAATTTAATTAATTATTTAACTCACTTTAAGTATAAAGTGGAAAAATGATTAAAATTTAATGAAAAGCCGGGGTTTTTAGAAATCTTCAAAGATACGAGGGTAGTTCAATAAGTCCTTAGAATGAAGTATAAAAACAATTTTTTTTGGGTAAATTTTTTTTTATTTTTCAACATAATCTCCTTGGAGC
>NC_046660.1:125750415-125754751 GCF_010883055.1 Belonocnema kinseyi | reverse complement strand
CTAGTCGGGAGTGGTGCTGACTGAAAACAGATGATTTGGAGCGATTCGCGCGCCATTTGTTGGTCATTCTAAGGACTTATTGAACTACCCTCGTAATAATATTAACAATAATATGAAAATACTTAAAAAATTTAGTTTAAAATTGATTAGGATAATATTAACGATTCTGAATAAATTACACAAAAATGTATTTTTTCTTATGGGGAACAAGGTAAGTGCACTAGTAATCGTCATCTTAAGCCAAATTGAAATTTAAAAATGCTTATAATTCAGAGCTTAATCTAAGCAAATTTCAGAACTGCACGGCCCAGCACACTTGTGCAGAGCTGCACGTTAGATTATGCTCTGTTATAATTGTATTAAAAAATTCAATTTTTATTTCTACAAAGGGCTTATCCGATTAAAGTAGATATAGAAAAAGTCAATTTTGATTACTTAATATGATATTTGATTGGAGTCCATTTTCATTCACGTTTAAAATTCAAATTATGCAAATGCGTCAGTTCTAGCCAGGCACATAACTAAGTATTAACATAATAAAAGTATACTATTTTGATTAAAGGATATTTAAACTTACCTAAAATCAAAAGTTTTATCACACGCGGCAAGAGCAAATCTTGTAATATGAAAAATACTGGGCCATCTGACGATGACTAATGCAGTGACTATTACTAGTTCCCGAGGCTTACGCCACCTCTGTATATAACTTTGTTTTCAAATGGATTTATTTTTTGGTTAGTTGTGAAACATTTCCTGGTGATATGTATGAAATTTGAAAAAAAATGGCGTACCACCCTTATTTACATTGCTTAGATGAAGCTTCAGTGCTATTTTCCAAGAAATTTCGATTCATTATTTATATCCGGATATGTTTCATGTTTTATGCCGAAAGCAGATTAAAATATAGATAAAAATTCTATTCAATAACATGTCAAAGCATCGACAACAGTCACTTGGTTATAGTAAACTCTCTTTTTAAAGCTCCTTCTTCGGCTTTAGCAAATACATTCTCGTCGCGTATTTCGTGTTTCCACTCGAGTTTGTCTCTGAAGGTGTATATCATTTCTATAAATATATATTATTACAATAGATAACACGCATTGGTAATAAAGCAGACGTAGTTTCATTGTCTCGTTTAAAAAAGTGCGCATTCTGAAAAAAATGTAATTAAATATTTTTATTGCAACTTCGATCGTTTTTTTCTGAACTTAATTTGCTGATTTCTATTGTTATCTTTACGATTTAAACGTTAAACACATGAACAACACATAAACGTGAAACTTTAATTATTCAGAAGGGGGAAGGGTCGATTTGTTTCAACTGAGAGTCAAAGTTTATTGGTATTTCATGCTGAGAATATCACCAATCTTTAGCAGCGTTGTGTTAGATGAAAGTTCATATGGTCTCATCTTCCTAATCATATATATATATTTTTTTGGTTCGATCTCGAACTAAAAAAAGATTAAATTTCATTCAATACGGTAGAGCTTGACGCTCTAAACTATTCTCTCCTCTATTTGTTTATTAATAATTTTTTCACTTTAAGTGTTAAAAAACTGAAATTTTGTACATAACAATTTTTTACGCCCTAATAACTGATTAGATCAACTTTATATTGTCTTGAAAGAATATTTAGTGACTCATATTATACAAATCATTTTGTTATCATTTCATTTTTTTGTTATAAATAGATTTGATGAACAAATTAGCAAGGATTCTTATTATCTGTAAATAAATGCTCTGGTTGCTAAAAGCGCTTCACATTGTTGTAGGAATCACCTTTAAATACACAACTAATTGAAAAATTTATAATAATCATTGTTATAAACAATTCTTGTGGCAAAGTATGGAAATTTGAGATTGTTTAAAGTTATAATTTCCTTCGAGCCCCAGAACGACTTCAGGTATTCCTTAAAATAATGAATATTTATTAATATTTGACTAAATATAACAATTTAAATTTGTATACACAAATTATATAAACAAATACAAAACTTTGACCCTTATATATATATATATATATAAATTTGCACTGAAAATGTTTTAAGCTGTTGGATGAAAGTCACAAAAAATGTTGGAAGTTAACAATAACCATTGTTATAAATAATAGTCCAATGCACGTATTTCTGAAAGAGAATACTGAAAAAACTGCAAATTATTAAAACGAAACTCTGGATACCATGGCTATGGAAAAGGATTCTATATCTCAATTTTATATTTGAATAAACTAGATTTTTTGCTAGGTAAAACTGCCGAAATTTTTTATCTTAAATGCCAGTGGCCACCGGGACGTCCTAAAGACGTCCTTAGAATGTTCCTCTATGTCATATAATCTGACTTCTTTAAGACATCCTTTCGACCTTTTTATTTCTTTAAAATGTCCTCAGAACGTCCTTAAGACGTCCGCCGAAAGACGTATATAGGACAAGTTTAGGACTTGTGTGCCCACTGGGATGTTTATGAATATTTAGATTGTTACATTTCTCCAAATATTACCGAAGATATATTATTTTCAGGAATATCTCTACCTTATCTAAACATCAAAGAACATTTAAATGTGTTAAACCCTTAAGTTTAAATATTTTGTCACATGAATTGTTAATAACAGTGGTTATTGTTAACTTTTATAATATTTTTGTGACTAGCAGTCATTCGTATGATAACTTAAATTATTTCCAGCGAAAAAAACAATTCTATGCGAAAGGTGCAAAAAACAATTCTATGCGAAAGGCCCAAAATTTTGGATCTGTTTATCTAATTTGTTGATAAAAATTTAAATTTTATATTTTATAAAATATTCTTTAATATGTATTTTTTTAAGGAATACCTAGAGTCGTTCTGGCGATTGAAGCAAATTATAATTGAAAAAAATCTCAAATATCGATATTTTGCCACAAAAACTATTTGTCAATTTGTTCATAAAATTGGCTTAATACAAAAAATGACATGACAAACAAAACATTCATTCAGAAGACCCTGTACCAAGGTTTTCTGCTGAATATGGATACAATAATCAAAAAGCAGTCTCGGACAATAGTTCAGGTATGTTCCCGAAGGAATAATCCCTACGCGGCGGCGTAAAAACCGTGCTGGGTGCGACTTGTCAGAGTAAGCAGCCATCTCCTTGCATGTGGAGCTCTACACGAACGAAGAAACCCTTTCCTTAGCTGCTCGTAAAAACAACAACGATACCATCAAACCACCAAAAGTTGTAAATGCTATTCAAAACGATCGATCGCACAGAGCACCCGACAAATGTTCGGCAAACAGTGCCGATCACCCCAGATTCCGGGTTGCTGAAAATAATTTAGATGAAAATTTGACGATGAACCTGGGAAACGCCCACATTGAGCAGACGTCCGTGTGAATATAGTAAGAGACGATGTACATGTCTGAGTTACGCGCGCAACCCATCTTTTCTCTTCTGATTTTAAAAACTCGAAGGTGCACGATTGCCGGTCGGAAAACTTCGGCGGTTCTATTTATATCTCGATCCGCTTTGAAATAAAATCAAGAAATTGGGATTTTAATGTTTCCAGGTTTCGATGCTTCGATGTTGAGTTTATGTTTGTTCAGGTGTAGAATATTCATAATAATAATACTATTGTATATGGGGCATTATTCCTCAACTGCCCCAACTCAAAAAGTCATGTTTTTCGATTGTCTCTAACTTCTGGGAATATGTTCGCCTACCCAACAGTAGTTAATCCACAAACTTATAGACCAGGATTACCAACCCTCCCCAAGTGAGGGGGGGGGTTGATTTTTCAACCCCAATGCCTGCAGGGGTAGTTTTAAATGCCTGTCACTTCCTTTCTAATTACGCGATTTAACATTTTTATGAGGGTTTTGGAAAGTGCTTTTTACACGCTTTCATCCTATTTTATTATTTATAACAAAAAAAATTGTTTAAACAATTTTTTCAATAAATCAATTGTTTATTTAACTTTTTTCGCAATTTAGGCATCTACGATTTTTTTTTAAATAGTCTCAAAAGAAAGCTTGACTTTTTTACTATGAAAAATGTCTAATAAGAGAATGGAAAAATTGAAATTCATTGACTTACAGAGCCGGTTGTAGAGGGAGTCCTCGCGCTCGCACTCGGGCGTTATGCGGCAGCATACCGCCGAACAGTTTTCAAGTATGCCATTTTTTTGTATTACTCACATTGATCCAAAATTGCATGAAGTCATCGGAAAAAACTATTCAGTAATGTTAACCAGTAGGTTTGAAAAAGTGAAAAATTTTTAAAGTTATTATGAAAAAATATTAAGTAAAAAGCACTTTCTTAAAAATGAACAGTATTTTTCTGAAGATAAATGATTCCTCCCTATTA
>NC_046660.1:125749282-125750315 GCF_010883055.1 Belonocnema kinseyi | reverse complement strand
TTTGTTATATTATAATACTACGGTAAAAACTAAAAAGATACGTTAGTCCAATCTGACTCAAACTGAAAAAATCGAGACAAACTTCTTGCCTAAAAAACTTTAATATCGAGTACAATTGTGGATAATTAAGATACATTATTTGAGTAAACATAATGTGCATTTTCATATTTTGCAAAAAAAATTGATTTTTTAAATAATTTCCTTCAGAAAATAGACTTGCGATGTTTTACTAGTCGCGGAAAGTCAAAAATACAAGGCAAAAAGAACACAAAGTCACTTGCGGACGAGGCCTTTGTCGAAGAGCTCGAGCGCAGCCTCAAAATACCACATCAAAACATGCGAAACAGACACTGTGTATTTAGTGGCTGTTCCGAACTTACCCGAACGATCGCCGCTAGTGTATATCCGATTTTAGCCGGGACTTATGTCCCGTGGATTTCCGATCAGAGTCCGAGCTAATTGACAAGGCTAAAAGATACGTGAGTGCAGGCAATTCTTTTCGTTTGTCAATTGGCGTCGCACTCGGTCACTTTTACAACGCAAAAAAGACACAAAGTTCTTTAGGTTCTTTTTCATGTGTATGCTGATGACGTTTTGCCTTCCTTGTACAACTTTTAGGACACGCAAAGTGCTCTGTGTATCTTTTTCTGTTGTATTTTTCAACTTTTTCGACTTTTCTCATTTATAAACGTTCTTTTTTTTTGCAATAAACATTAATAATTAATATATTTTATTAACACAGTTAGATGGAGCTTTCTCTTACGAATCAAACGATACCAAAACTCAGTTTTCATGAAAATGTCACTTACGTATCTTTTTAGTTTGGACGGCAGAATAGTCTTATGTATATCTTGATACGTATTCAAAAGAAATGAAAGAAACTGGTGATTTTAATGATAGTTGAATATTTCGCGCAATTTCAAAATAAATTATAGTTGCAATATCAAAATATTAATACCGTGACTAATATTTTGTTGTATATTATATTGTGTTCATTATATTGTTTACTTTATATTTTGTATATTATTGCACA
>NC_046660.1:125740223-125749182 GCF_010883055.1 Belonocnema kinseyi | reverse complement strand
CAACCGCAGGATTTCGCCGGGAGCGGGTGCTAATCTGGAGAATTGCACCCGCTCCCAGCGAAATCACGGTAAAATTTCAGCGACAACCACGTCTCACAACCGTGAGGTAGGTGGTTACAGTCTGTAACAGAATTAATACGACGATCCAGCAAAAGCCTCGTGAATCCTAAGAACCCGGAGCGACCGTAATAAAGCACTCTTAGTGCCGCATTGTGCCTTTGAATGTAGGTCGTTCCCGCGTGAGCTGGACAACTAGATACTATGTGAGCTAAATGCTCGGGGTGTGCATGGCACACCCTGCAGCTATCATCGGGAATGTCTTGGCTCAAAATGTGGAGACGGTATGTTAAGGTGGAAATAACAACCTCTTTGCATGCAAAAATGAAACCCTCCGTACCAGACTTCAATCGAGGCGATCTAAGGAAAGTAAATGTTAGCTCACAAGACATTGACTGATCCTTCACATTTCTGTGGAAGATACCGTGCATCCTCTTATCGAGGAGCTGTTCATAAAAGTTTTTCTCTTGTGCTTTCTTAATCTGGCCTTTCAGGAGTGAGTACTCGAGATAGATAAGATTTGCTGCATTTTGCTCACCTCTAATACTGAAGTGAAGTTCGAGTGTTTCAGCAGCTTCCTCCGCTGCTTTGTACAGAAACGCTCATTTGCCCACTTCTTCGTGATTCCTGACCATTTCAAGAAGAGGGTCTCTTCCATTTGCAACTCTATGTGTTGCACCCAGAATAATCCTGTAGTGAAGACATTCAAGACTCAATATTCCGCGACCCCCTTGACGGCGTGGGATATACAGTAGCAGAACGGAAGTCTTAAGATGCATGCTTTTGTTCATGTGCATAACCTTTCTTGTCCCGATATCAAGGGATCTGAGCTCGTTCTTCGTCCATGAAACTACTCCAAATGAATAGAGTAGTACCGGGATGGCAAGCATGTTCGTTGCAGATACTTTGTTCCTCGCCGACAGTTCGGAAGACCAAATCTGTCGGATGAGACGTTTGTATCTGTTTCGGAGAGTATCCTTTATAGATGCCACATCCTGAATGCGGCTCTGTGGCATGCCCAGGTATGTATAAGTCTCTCCAGCGCAAAGGTGTCGTATGGCGCTTCTATCAACGAGCACAGGATCTTCAGGGATGCCATTAAGTTTTCCTCAATTCAAATAAACCTTGGCGCATTTTTCTAACCCAAATTCCATTCCAATTTCCTTAGTATATCGTTCTACAATACCTAGAGCTAGATGTAGTTGCTCTTTGTTTTTAGAATAGATCTTAAGATCGTCCATGTAAAATAAATGAGTGTCCTTGTACTTTCGATCTGCAGGTTTGCCGCACAAGTACTCGTCGGAATGGAGAAGTGCTAGAGATAGTGGCAATAATGTAAGGCAAAAGAGCAGTGGGCTCATGGTGTCGCCCTGAAAGACACCTCTCTGAAAGATGACCTTATTAGTTGTCACACGATTTTTTCCAGATGAGATAGTAAATCTGGTTTTCCGAAGCGATGATCAGACAGATGATAAGTCTATGGGAGGCCGAATCGAAAGCTTTCCGATAATCAATCCAGGCCACCGACAGGTCACGCTGGTAGAATGCTGCATCTTTGCAGACACATCTATCGATGAACAGGTTCTCCCGACATCCCGCTACGCCTTTCTTTGAGCCTCGTTGTTCATACATTTCTTGCCACACAGGTTCCATTTCCAGAACAATCCTATCATTTAGGATAGCTGTGAATATCTTATAAAGTGTGTTCAGACAAATGACTGTCCTGTAATTCTTCGGGTCAGCTAAGTTCCCTATTTTTGGCAGAAGGATTATGCGCCCTTCCACCAACCACTCCGGAATAGGCTCTTCCGACTTCAAATATGGGGTGAAAATACGGGCCAAATGCTGATGGGTTGAAGAAAACTTCTTCCATCAGAAGGTTTTGATACAATGTGGTCCCGGTGCGGAATAGTTCTTCATCCCTCCTAATACTTTTTTCACCTTCTCTGTAGTGATGGGTGGGCATTCTTTATCAGGTGTTATGGGGGCAACACATAACTCCTTGAAGCTATTAATATTTTCTGAGTCTTCGCCCAGTCTATACTGCACTTCGTAGGCTTCTCTCCAAAATATTTCGACCTCCTCTGGTTTGGATGGGTATTCGACAGTAACTGAAGGTTCTCGGAAGATTCGAAATAGGTCAGAGAGAAACAGTTGATTTTCTCTGACCCACCCCTTCCTCCGCTCTAGACTTCTCTTAGCGTCAGATAGTATCCGTATTCTCTCAACAATATGCTGCCTTATGGTCAGCAGCTATGACTTGTTAAGTGTGTGATAACGGGTCCACAGTACGCGCGCGAACTTTCGAACCTTGGCGGTAAAATTCCTGCCAGACGTGAAGTAGTCAATCACACACTGAATATGGGACGCGTACGGTCTTGCTCAGCCTATCTTTATGGCAAGTTGATGCATTCATTTTTTGGTCTTATGATCAACCGTTGGTTTCTTTTACAGTTCGCATCGGCCAAAGCTCTCCCTGCATTATACACACAATAATTGAAAGCCCAGAGGTCGGATTCTCTGGAAAAATGTCCACGAAGCTCATCATCCATTTCAGCCAGATCTTTAGGCTTGAGAGAAACCTCGGAGTTGATGTTTCTCTATTGGATGCCTGCCCGCGGTGGGTCTTAGTGTCGCCTCTCTTTCTCTGTTGCCGGCTTGTTCCAGCTGTGGTAGAGTAGGCGTTCCGCTTACACAGCCCCTTTCTCGGTGTAGACCAGCATGGTTTCGCAGCCGTTGCTGCGAAAAGTGCGATAGTTCCCATTGTCGGGAGAAAGGGGTTCATCCATCCTTGTAGAGCCCCGCATGCAAGGATAAGGCTGCGTACTATATATAAATATGTATATTGGCAATTCTATATAAATTGGGCCACCTAAATATCTCGTAAACAGGTTATTTTTTCACCAGATTCGGCACAGATTATCCTCAACATGTGTTCTTTCATCTCAAATTTTTTCAGAATTCCTTTTTTTGTTGTTGCAAAATAGCAGACGAAAATATTTCAAAAACGTGGTTTTTTACATGCTCTCCAGGTATACCATTTCTTAGGTGAAAAAAAATCAATGAAAAACCCGATATTATTATTCAATTTGATATTTTTGGTGTTTCTGGCAATAAATAAACTACTAAAATGCTAGATTTCCAAATAGCGGATTCCAAGTGGCAGCCAAAACTCCTTTTACAAAACTAATCGTATGCTTTGATTATGCGTATCCAAAAATCCCTTAAATAATTGATGTGGTATTTGTATTGTCTTTGCCTTTCTTATGAACATAAACAGTTTTAATAAGTTTACAAAATTAATTATTTATTAATTTGTTTATTGAAAAACGTAACTGAAGACGTAAAAGAACTATTCCAGATGTAACTTTTGCCATTAAATCTGATTCCGGTCCTCGGGTTGCGGATAAAGGGTCCCTGTACCAAGGGGTTATGCTGAATATGGTTACAAAAATAAATAGGCAGTCACGCACAATTGCCCAGGGGTGCTCCCGAAAGAATTAACCCCTAAGCGGAGGTGTGGAAACCGTGCCGAAACCTGAATGGCACCTGAGTGAGGTGTCTAGAACGGTGATTCTGAGATACCAGGCGAACTCTCAGAGTGCGCAGCCTCATCCTTGCATGCGGGGCTCTACGAGGATGGACGAACCCCTTTCCCTAGCTTCTCGTGGGAACAACAATGACAACACCAAACATAGTTGTAGTAAGTGCGGTTCAAACCAACAGAACGCGCAGGGCTTCCGACAATGGGTCGGCCAACAATGCCGACTAATCTAGAGATAGGGGAGTCAATGAAAATGGATTAAATGCGATGGTTCGGCGGGATCTCGCAACCTTTGGGTGGACTGAGCGACTGAATCACGACTTGCTAGAGTGCTACGATGCGATTGCGGCCCCTGAACGGGGTTACATGGCACGGCTGCATGCTCTGTGGTGCGAGAAACACCCGGAGCTATCGCACTTTTCGCAGCAACGTCTGCGAAACCATGCTGAACTACTCCGAAAAAGGGGCTGTGTAAGCAGAACGCCTACTCTACCACAGCTCGAACAAGCCGCGAACAGAGAAAGAGAGGCGATATTAAGACCAACTGCGGGCAGGCATCCAATAGAGGAAGAGCGATGCCTTATAATCCGGAAAAACATCAACACCAAGGTTTCTCTCAAGCCTAAAGATCTGGCTGAAATGTTTGACGAGCTTCGTAGACATTTTTCCGGAGAATCCGACTTCTGGGCTTTCAATTATTGTGTGTATAATGCAGCGAGAGCTTTGCCCGATGCGAACCGTAAAAAAGACCGACGGTTGATCAGAAGACCAAAAGACGAATGCATCTACTTGCCATACAGATAGGCTGGACAAGACAGTATACGTCCCGCATTCAGTGCGTGATTGACTACATCACATCTGGCAGGAATTTTACCGCCAAGGTTCGAAAGTTCGCGCGCTTATTACGGACCCGTTATCACACACTTAACAAGTCAAAGCTGCTGACCAACAGGCAGCATATTGTTCAGAGAATATGGATACTATCTAACGCTGAGAGAAGTCTAGAGCGGAGGGAGAGGTGGTTTAGAGAAAATCAACAGTTTCTCTCTGACCCATTTCGACTCTTCCAAGACCCTCCAGTTACTGTCGAACACTCAGCTAAACCAGAGGAGGTCGAAGTATTTTGGAGAGAATTCTACGAACTGCAGTATAGACAGAATGAAAATAGGCAACTTAGCTGACCCGAAGAATTACAGGCCAATCACTTGTCTGAACACACTTTATAAGATATTCACAGCTATCCTAAATGATAGGATTGTTCGGGCAATTGAACCTGTGTTGCAAGAAATCTATGAACAACGAGGCTCAAAGAACGGCGTAGCGGGATGTAGGGAGAACCTGTTCATCGATAGAAGTGTCTGCAAAGATGCAGCATTCGACCAGCGTGACCTATCGATGGCCTGGATTTATTATCGGAAAGCTTTCGATTCGACCTCCCATTGACTTATCATCTGTCTTTTGAAAATCTTAAAGGTTCATCCGCAAACAGGTGCATAGAGAGATTGATGCCGCTTTGGAAAACCAGATTTATTATCTCATCTGGAAAAAATCTTGTGACAACTAACAAGGTCACCTTTAAGAAGGGTGTCTTTCAGGGCGACACCATGAGTCCACTTCTCTTTGGCCTTACATTATTACCACTATCTTTAGCACTTCTTCATTCCGACGGGTACTTGTGCGGCAAACCTGCAGATCGAAAGTATAAGGTCACTCATCTATTTTACATCGACGATCTTAAGATATATGCTAAAAACAAAGAGCAACTACATCTAGCTCTAGGGATTGTCGAACGATATACTAAGGAAATTGGAATGGAATTTGGGTTAGACAAACGCGCCAAGGTTCATTTGAAGTGAGGAAAACTTAATGGCATCCCTGAAGTTCCTGAGCTCGTTGATAGAAACTCTATACGACACCTTTGCGCTGGAGAG
This sequence comes from Belonocnema kinseyi, assembly GCF_010883055.1. Taxonomy (NCBI): domain Eukaryota; kingdom Metazoa; phylum Arthropoda; class Insecta; order Hymenoptera; family Cynipidae; genus Belonocnema; species Belonocnema kinseyi. The sequence continues at coordinate 125,743,650 of NC_046660.1, read as the reverse complement.
ACTTATACATACCTGGGTGTGCCACAGAGCCGCATTCAGGATGTGACATCTATAAAGGATACTCTCCGAAGCAGATACAAATGTTTCATCCGGCAGATTTGGTCTTTCGAACTGTCGGCGAGGAACAAAGTATGTGCAACGAACATGCTTGCCGTCCCGGTAGTACTCTATTCATTTGGAGTAGTTTCATGGACGAAGAACGAGCTCAGATCCCTTGATATCGTTACAAGAAAGGTTATGCACATGAACAAGAGCATGCATCTTAAGTCTTCCTCTCCGCGACTGTGCATCTCACGCCATCAAGGTGGTCGCGGAATATTGAGTCTTGAATGTCTTCACAACAGGATTATTCTCAGGATTATATCTCGAGTACTCACTCCTGAAAGCCCAGATTAAGAAAGCACAAGAGAAAAACTTTCGTGAATAGCTCCTCGATAAGAGGATGCATGGTATCTTTCACAGAAATGTGAAAGATCAGTCAATCTCTTGTGAGCTAACGTTTGCTTTCCTTAAGTCGCGCGGATTGAAGTCTGGTACGGAGGGTTTCATTTTTACATGCCAAGACGGTGTCATTTCCACCTTGACATACCGTCGCCACATTTTGAACCAAGGCATTCCAGATGATAGCTGCAGGGCGTGCCATGCACACCCCGAGCATTTAGCTTACATACTATCTAGTTGCACAACTCACGCGGGAACGACCTACATTCAAAGGCACAATGCGGCACTAAGAGTGCTTTATTACCATCTCTGTCAGTCTCACGGCATTAACCTTAATATCGACCCTCTAAATGCTCCTAGGGAAATCGAATAAATTGTCGAGAATGGGAAGTTCCGCATATACTGGAACTTTATATTCTCGACAATAGTTTCTGTTGCTCACTCGAGGCCGACATGTTTCGTCTTGACTTCGAGAATCTAACCATGTTCGTTATCGTAAGAGAATTTCAACGATTTTACCCGGAATATTCCGTTAAACTAATCGTCCTAATCATCGGCGCTCTTGTAGGTGCCAAGGTTTCACTTGCTAATGGCCTAAAAAGCATCCCTGCGTGTCAACAATTTGCTAAAACACTTACGGGAAAAATGCAGAAGGCGGTAGTCCTTTGTTCGCTCCGTGTTCCTAGGGTGCACAAGGCTTTTGCTGGATCGTCGTATTGATTCCGTTACAGACTGTAACCACCTATCTCACGGTCGTGAGACGTGGTTGTGGCTGAAATTTTACCGCCATTTTGCTGGGAGCGGCTGCAATTTTCCAGATAAGCACCCATTCCCGGCGAAATCCAAAAAATTATTGAGTTAATTTGTTCCATTATACACATTTGTATGAAATTTAATAAAATATTGAATTAAGAATATTATATTCTCATGATATGTAACTAAGACTCTAACAAAATGTTTCTGGATCCAAGTAAATTTATATACTTATTTTGGCCACTATTTTAATTAAAACGATATCCATGTTCTTGAGACGAGAAGATGAATCTAATCAGCGAAGAAATAATTTCTCTTAGAATAATGCTTGAATATTTTCCCTCAAATAATTATTAATTTGAAACAAATGTCAGATTTATTTCGAAGATACCTATGTTATTAAGATAGAAACACATCAGTGTTTTCAACATAAGGACTGTAGATTTGATACAATAGACATCGCACACATACTATAAAAATTAAAATTGGTCTAAGTTAATTTACTTCTTACTGTACAAGTATGTTATTAAATAGAATGATCGACAAGTTGTCATGGTATGAAGTTGGTTCTCTTCGCCGCTAAAAATTATTTTGAAATTTAATAATATTGATAAAATTTAAAACATTGGTGGACATAATAAATTTTGTTTATGCAAATGTAGATAGGAGTTTGCAACTTTGATAAACTACTAACTTTAGGCTGACACACAAATCAAATCAATCATAAAACTATGAAAAAAATTATGAGTTTATTGCTTCGGTGACTTTCAGGTGGTAATAATTTAAAATTTCTAAATCGATTTGAAAAAAGTGTTTTTAATTTTGAAATAATCATGCAAGACTCAAAAGTCATCTTATTTCTAAAATTATTAAAAGGTTATGAATGTACTGCATCTATAATTTTTTCGTTCATTATTTGTATGTATTAATCTACTTAAAATTAAACCATTTCGAATTTGTTTAACCGTGAAACATTTTTGTGAATCGGAAAATGACTGGCAATTTTTTTTCTCGATTAAAACGGCCACCCTGAAATTATTTTTGTGTAGTGTTCAAAGTAACAAAAAATCATCCAAATTTGAAAATAACAATAAATATTCCTGCTAAATACAGGAATTCTTCATTCAATAAAAAAAAATATTTGTTTGGATTTGGCTAGATTAAAATTTATTTTTAAAGGTTAAAAATGTTGTTATGTGAATCTTATTTAATTTAAATTAGAGCCGGAAGACATAGTTGTATTTTGTTTAGACACAATATTCGTGTTCGATATTAGCAGTTGGAAAATCACAAAAATGGCCAAAATTCATGAAAGTTATAAGTAAAAAAATAGTTTTGAAAATATAAAATGACCATGTGTTATTTTAAATCTAAACTAAATAAGTTTTGGGCAACAGATTTTTTAACTTTAAATTAATTTGGTCTTGATGAAAAACAAATTCCTTTATTAAGCAGAAATTTTAAAAATAATTTTTAATTTTATATTCTTACTTGCTATCTGAAATAGTTAATATCTTGTTTTATATGTTAAGTTTATTAATTGGCAATGCGATGCTTCCCGCGTACTGTAGCGTGCATATAATGTTGCTGTTTTAAGTAATTAAGTATAGATTTAGGTTTTTTTGAATAAAATTAGCAAAATTAAGTGTTTCAGTCAAAGAATTCATTAATCGTATAAAATGTCTTGAACTACAAATGGTTAAAATTTAAGCAATCACCCATATACTTACATAATTCTTTTTTATTATGTAAATAATAAAAAATAAATATATGACTGCATAAAACAAAGTTATAAGCTTTAAAAATTGCTTAAAAATACAATTAGTACATTTGCTTGATAATTTAAAAACATTTATGCGTTTTTAAAGAAAAATACGAGGGTAGTTCAATAAGTCCTTAGAATGACCAACATATGGCGCGCGAATCGCTCCAAATCATCTGTTTTCAGTCAGCACCACTCCAGACTAGATATATGGTGCAGTCACAGTCCACATCTTCTGAGTTTACGTGTTTTTATAACCAATTGAAAAAAAAAATTGTTCGTTAAGAAAAATTGAAAAAAACGAGTTCAGAGCGGTAATCAAACATTTTCCTTTACAGGCTTTAACTCCATATGAGATAAAAAATGAAATTGACTCAGTTCATGGCACATCTGCCCCTGCCTTAGCAACGGTTTATAACTGGGTAAATGAATTTAAGCGTGGTCGTACATCAATAAGTGACGAACCACGTT
>NC_046660.1:125738469-125740123 GCF_010883055.1 Belonocnema kinseyi | reverse complement strand
ATCCTGCGTACTGTTTGATGATATTTAAAGCACTCTGGAGTTTGCTTTTACCAGAAGCATAGATCTTTAGGTCCACCATATAGAATACATGCGTGATCTAATGCTCGCGATGGTTAGTGTCGCCACAGAGGTTTCCAGAAGAATTTCGCAGTGCGAACGATAGAGGAAAAAATGTGATGCAAAAAAGCAGAGGACTCATTGTATCACCCTGAAAGACTCACCTATGGAAGGTGACGTTCGTTGCCACAAAATATTTTCCAGGTGAGATAGTAAATTTACTTTTTCAACCCGCTTTCGAACAGACAAATGATAAGTCTATGAGAAGTTGCCGTCCTAGTACACCTTTTTTCGAGCCACTTTCGTACATCTCTCTGCACATAGGCTCAATTCTTCGAGCAATACTGTTGTTTAGAGCCGCATTAAATCGCCAGGATGTTTCCTGTTTCTTCGAAACAAAAATCCAGGTTTTTCAGGACAAAAATAGATTTTTCCAGGTACCCTTTTTGATTATAACAAAAAAGTTAATTAAAAACTAGTATAATACGCAACTGATATAATTGTTTATGAATTATGAATAAACTTCAGCATTGCATCACTGATTAGAAACGGAAAGTTCCTTTAACGCTTTAATGAATAATTATAATAATCGAAATCTCTCTTTCTATCGTATTTGGCAGACAGAGAGGTTCTCATCATTTTGAAACGATAAGTATGACTTGTCGTTGGAATACCACCTCACTCTCTCTGTCTATTATATACGATAGAAAGAGAGATTTCGAAACCATCGTTTCGATTTCCATCGCACCTCGCTGTCTATCACACATGGTAGAAAGAAAGATCCGTTCGATTCAAGTCCTTGGAGACCCATGATAGATTGGCAGACTTTGAAGTAATTTTTGTACTTGTGCCAATCACTGAACTCGGCCTCAGTAATGGGAGTCCTACGCAGATGACACTTATAATAAATTCGAAGATCATTATTCGTGACAGTAGAGCAAAGAACAAGTTCAAAAAACTTTTTTTTTTCCTTAAGGGAATAAAAATTCAAGGACCATGAGTATTATTTAAGGGATTTTCCAGGTTTTATCCAGGTAAAAACAAACTCAAGGATTTTCCCAGGTTTTCAAGGATTTTCAGGACGCTAGGTATCCTGCAAGCACACACTGAACACAATTGATGGTCCAAAGGTCCCAGTCCTCCGAGATACCTTCAAGAAAGGGAGCATCCATGTCACCCAGATCTTGGGCCTTAGATGGGACCTGTATTTTAATGTTCCTCCTTGTCCAGAAATTATTATCATCTCCCAGAAGGTGCCTGCTTCCCGCTGTTGATCTCAATGTCGCTGCCTCATCTTCATCTTTAGCTTGTTCATGTAATGGCAAAATGAATCAGTGATCCCAGATCTGAAACGAGGTGCACTCCAATGCTATCACAGGTCTATGTCCGTGTCAATACAGTAGGAGAAGGTGTACATTTTTCCTCTTCTGAATTTGAAAACTCGAAGGTGCACGATGGCCGGTCGGAAAACTTCGGTGGTTCTATCTATATCTCGATCCGCTTTGAAATAAAATCAAGAAATGAGGATTTTAATGTTTCCAGGTTTCGATTTTGAAGTTATGTTTTTTCAGGTGTAGAATATTAATAATAATACCAT
>NC_046660.1:125737301-125738369 GCF_010883055.1 Belonocnema kinseyi | reverse complement strand
CTTCAAAAAAATTGTTCCTGAATCAAGTAAATGTTACTTGATTCAAGTGAATCGCTGGTACGAATGGGGACGATAGAATATAAGTGTGTTCCAAATAAATAAATACTTGCTACCGTATGCTTGGAACAAGCGTACATTTTCTTAATCTGAAAAAATGTATTCTTAGATAGAATATCGCATTTTATTATTCTAAAACTTTATTGTGTTACTTCATATAGAGATATATTCAAATACAGAACATAGCTTACTTCCATAAAATCATTTCTGATACACTTAAATAATATATTTTCTTAATTTAAGAATATGCAGTATTGGAGCAATAGACTAGTGCCTCAACTGAACACTATTTACCAACGAAAAAAAATTGTTTTCGAAATTATTGTCATATAATCTTCATTTTTTAAACGATTCAAATACGTAATTCGCGCAGACTGTTTTACTTACACATATAATCGTACGCCTAGACGCTTTGAAAAATCGCACTCGCCGATGTTTGAACCCTACCTAAACTACCCAAACTAGTGTGTCTAAAACGCGCGCTCTACCGACTTCGCTATCGAAGCAATTGGATCTCTGTGAAGATATCTCGGGTAAGAATTTCAAGGCAGGGTCGTACCAAGTCGTATAGTGAGCCTCTTTTTAACTTAGTTTTTAATTTAAAATAACAATTTCTACAAAATAATTTAAAATACGTAGAAAAAATTGATTGCTAGTTTAAATATTACCTATTTAAAAAAATGCTCGATACTTTATTTTTCTTTCAAATATAAAATACTTCGAAATCAGAAGAAACAAGAATTCTGTAATGCAATGAAAAATATTTGTTTGCTTTCTCCTTGAATTCTCAATTATTTTATTTAAAAAATTTTGAATTGTCAAATTCGTTCTTAATAAACTTTTTAAAAATGTTATTGAATTCTTTTTTCTTAAATACGAGGGTAGTTCAATAAGTCCTTAGAATGAAGCATAAAAACAATTTTTTTTGGGTAAATTTTTTTTTATTTTTCAACATAATTTCCTTGGAGCTCTATACACTTGGTCAATCGCTTTTCAAGTTTTTTTAATCCT
>NC_046660.1:125729666-125737201 GCF_010883055.1 Belonocnema kinseyi | reverse complement strand
GTTTGCAAAAAATAATCGTTTATACTCTTTTCCACACCACCACTTGCCTAGGAGTTCTAGTCGACATGTTTAATCCATCTCATATATTTTCAAACATAATCTCCTCGCTCACTTCGGTCCTTCTCCAGTCATTTATAGGTTTTCATTTATTCTCGTCTTCCGCCGGGTTCTTCTTGACGGTCCAGGTTTGCTGATTTCTTCTTCAAATACACGAATTGGTTAAGTTTCTTCCTCCTCTTCCGTCTTTTCTTCTGCTTGATGCTTTCCTACTTTATAATCTCCGATGTCTTTAAACATTTGTCGACAATAGTTTGGCTTTCTGCATCATCTGAGTCATCCAAGATTTCAGAATTATTCTCACACGAACCTCCATTGCAGTGAATACAAATGATGGAGTACTTGAGCCCTACTTTTTTGCAGCTGCGTTCTGGCCGCATCCTCTCTTGAATTGTCAGGAGAGGAATTTCAAAAGAAATCCTGAAGCAGGATCCTTCGTTGTCCTGACCGGAGTGAGTCCAGCCTTAGTTCTTTCCCATTCCCAGTCTTCTGGATTCTTCATGAATCCACACCAGGTTTGGGCTTAGTGGTGAGTGCGGAGATGATGCTGCTCTGCTGCTGCTGCTGTACGTGAAAGTGAAGCAAGAGTCAAGTTACTCTTCGTCGCTGATCTCATGAAATATTGAGAGCTGAAAGAATCCAAAGAAATATCTGTGCGAGATGCTCCGTATAGGAGAATCAAGATTTTTTCCCAAGCTGCAGCAACGTCATCAGGACAAAGAATCTCTTCCTTGACAACCAAAACAGTCTCCACAATTTGGAAAATGAATATTTTTAGTTTCCGATGTACCAAAAAATAGTTATTTCCAAAAAATGGATTTTTGACACATTTTTCAAGATGGCGAGGCGAGCCACCATTTTATTTTTGTGAAAATTTTGTATGTTTTTTAGAACACCTAAATAAGCGAAATTTGACGACAATTAACTTTCCGGATTTAATGCAAGGTAGTCCCCTTTTTAACTCAAAAGCGCTTGGGCTATTTTTCTTTTCTGGGATTTTTTTTATAGCGTGAGTTTTTTGGTTAAAAAAATTCCTTTTCGTGTGTTTTTTGCAATTTTGAAAATGCTATATCTGTGGAAATTTTGGTTTTTATGAAAAAAGATCATTAGGATAAATTGCTCATTTTTTTCAATAATACGTAAGGCCTAACATAGAATTTTCCAATTCTAGAAACAATTGGTCGCAAAAATTTTGAAAATGCTCTAACTTTTTAAACTTTGATCCAAAATGGCTAAATAACGAACTCGACTTTTATTCTGGAACAGTAAAAAAATACTAAAGGCCAATCCAATCTGTGGATTTTTAAAAAAGTTATCATGCTAACAAACTAAAAATCTACAGACCCACAAACAAAGAGACAGACACATTCGTATAAACTTGTTTGTCCAATTCGAGGGATCTCGAAACGTGGACATTTGACAAGAACTGGGAAGGAGGGGGTTAAAATTTTAAACAAATCTAATACCTTCTCTGAACCGAATGTAAAAATTGATTAGTTATTCAAAAATTAATAATATATAATATATCAATATATTAATATGAATATTTTTGAGAAAGTAGCAGGATAAAATTCTAAATACATATTTTGCTGATATAAATTATACATATTCTCAGTTTTCTAGAATTTTCCAATTTTACATTACATATATGATGTATGAAATAATATATTTAAAATCTAATTCTAGTACTTATACAAAAAGATCTTCCAAAAAGATGACATGCTGTTCAAATTTATATAATATGTGTATAATTTCGCTAATTTACGATTTATTACCATATTATTAATTCATCCATTAGAAATCTTATACTGAATTTGTCTAATTTATTTTGTTTTTTCTTTAATTTTTCTTTTCAGATTAGTTTATAATGATTTTGGAAAATTAATTTCTGCATAATGGTAGTGATTTTTGGAATCAATTTTTACGGTTTGTGTTTTTCCTTACGTCCGTAAACTTTCTTGAAACATGTGGAATTTTACGATAAGGTAACTGGCCGTGTCATGCAACAATGTGCGTTTTATGAGACATTACATTACTTCTGACGTTTAGGCAAATTCCGTCTTTTTTTATGAGTCATTCTATTATCTTCTGACGTGTTAGGCAAATTCTGAGGACGAATTCGGTTTCAGCGCAAAAAATTACACAGAAAACCCCTAACAAATCTTAAAATAAAAATAAAGTCTTGCACAGAAATGCGTTTGTGCCATAAAGCAGTACTTTAATACAATTGCAAAAATTAAAATTGCCATATATTTAAAAAAAAATCAATCGGGACGATCGAGAGTGCATTTTAAACGTAAAGAGTAGTGCTATTCGACAACATTTGCAACAACAAAAAATTTCAGTTTTTTTGTGCTGTTCCTATAAGGTCACTAAATTGGCCAAAATGGCTATTTTTGTCCCCTTTTAGTCCGTTTATATCAAAAACTTGACGTGATAGAAAAATTCTAAGGTCGGATTTGATTTCAGAGGAAAAAACAGGCTAACTTTAGCGTCTTTCTTTTAATTTTGTATTTTTCAACAAAATTCAAAAAGTTCTTATGACAATCTTCTAGGGTCTTTTAAAAGCAATGCTTTCCCCTTCTTGACTTTTTTTATATCGTTCATTTTTTGGATTAAAATATTTATTTTTTAGAGTTATCACGGTAAATTGCTCATCTTTTTAAATAATACTTACGGCCGAACATGAATTTTTCCAATCCTAGAAACAATTGGTTACGAAAATTTTGCGAATGCTCTAACTATATAAACTTTTTTCCAAAATGGCTGAATAACGAACTCGACCTTTATTCTGGGACAGTAAAAGAAAATACTAAAGGCCAATCCAATCTTTCAGCTATTTCGAAAGTTGTCGTGCTAACAGACTGAAAATCTACAGACACACAGCCATACACACATAGAAATACGCATTTGTGATAACCTGTTTATGGGATTCAGAGAGTCGCAAAATGTGGAAATTTGACAAAAACCGGAGGAGGGGGTTATACAAATCTGATACCTTCTCTGATGAGAATGTAAAAAGTATTCACTGCGATGTTCATTTTTTAATCTTTCCTACAATTTTTAAGAAATGCAAAGAAGTAAACGCATGTAATTAAAATGTTATAACTTATAATTCTTAATATTTACTTCTATAGATCGCTTTTGCAAAAATTACAGATTTCAGCGAAATTAATAGGTTTTGCTCTTGTTATAAAAGCAAATTGTAATAGGTTAAACAATTTGCAATAGTAAATGGAATATTAGACAAATTAACTTTTTACATAAATGTCCATGGTTGTTATTTTCACATATAGTGTTAATTTTATTTATTATAACCCCCTATTATTCATAACTGTAGTTTTACTATAAATAATGCCTAATGAGGAGGTATAAATATAATATTTCTAACGGGCCGAAAATGTGGCAGCTTAGAAATCCAATTTTGATTTCAGAATTTTGTTCATCGTTTGATTTTAGCGCATATAATTATTCACAAGAAAATAGATTTCATTTCGATCTTAAATGAACTTATTTATATGTACTTTATTCTGGTGAAGAAAAAAAGCAGTAATCGTTAATGGGACAGCTACTCTGCCCCTGCTATAAATTTGTATAGGCTACGTGTTCTTCTCGTTACAAAATGCGAAAGCTGCTTGTGAATGTTTAATACGAAATTATTTAGAGAATGTAATTTACATTGCAAGTAATAATTAATTATCTCCAGCAAATGTCATTTCAAAGCTGCATTCATTTATTTAATGGACAAGTGCTCAACTTTAAATAATAAGTACCCGCGTACTGCCCCCTTTATCACAACGCTGCTGTTCGTCCAGTATGGCTGAGCAAGCCTCTCTCGATCCCGCAACTCGAGCTATCGCCAGGAAACTGCGGGGCCATGAGTTCTGGGAATATAGTAATCCCAAGGTAACTAATCTCAAGTTCCAGTGTATTTTGAAACAAGTTTACTCAATTCTTCGCAAAGTCTCTGGTCTAGAGTCTACAGGATGATTGACAAATTATAATTCTTGTATCTAGAAAGGTTGTTACGGATTAGTGGATGTTTAAGTTAATGAGAGTAGCATAGATATGGAAACTCCAAAACGCACATTTACTTTATTATTGGGAATTTTACTTTAATTCGAAGAAAGTAAAACCGCAGGTCGTATAATTCGTAAAGTTGCCTCATCACATTTTTATTAATTCCTAGTCATTCTCTCGACTTCCTGTCAGCTCTTAAGAAATCCAGCCGACTGTGTTACGTGCTTAAGTTTGCTTGCAGTAGTAACTTGTTCCATAATAATACTGGTATTGTTTATCTTGTCAGCTGAGGCCTCGACTAAGAGTAATTAGAAGCGAACAGCTGGTCCCGTTGCTTGGCGTCTACACTGACAATGTAATGACACTATCCAGAACACAAAAGCCGTGATACGTTAATCAATTTGTCTCGAGGGGGTGATTCACTTTGAAATCAGACGACGCTGAGTTCAGTGATTTTACCTGATATGCAAATATTTCCACTTCCGAATTCAGTTAGCTCAGTTTTAGAGTCAGCGGAGAATTCATCGTGCATCTCCCTTCTACGCAGGGTAAAGAAGACGATGCATCAGTTGCCATAGTGATGCATTTTCCTGGCTGCTTAGCTATTGCAAGTGAGTCCAGATTTGAATTCACTTAGTTCATTCTTTCATTGACTGATTTCAGTCTAAAATTCCGAGTTAATAGCCCCTCGATTTGTCTTAAATTGATCCAAAATTTAAAACAGATTTATATATATTAGTTCCTACTTGATTTTGACACATGTATACAATTGAACATATTATTGTCAGCAAACTACGATTTTTAACCATCAGTGATATATGGGTTGCAAATTTTGAGCATTCATCTAATCTCTAAATATCAATTAATTAAATTTTTTAATAAAGTACTGCCAGATTATCTAAAAAGTTATATAAGTGCTCTCTGAGTTGAACGGAGATATTAAAGAAAAACCATTTGCCCTAAGAACTTTATGATAGGAACAAATTTTCATTAATGCAATTTTTTCGCTTCACCATCTTTGCTCGAGTCGACGCATTTACAATTTGAGACTTTACCTAAAGCACATGCTGGCACATGCAGAGTTTTGATTTTGTACCAAGCAGCGTGCTCGACTAATTTTGCCAGACAAAAGATCCGCAAAGTACTTTCCACACATTTTTCCATTCAATTTCGTCAATTTGCTGAATATTCGGAATTTTTAATAATAATTTTTTATTATAAATAATTTGAAATTATAATTTTAACCATGATAGACGCAGCTTACTTTCACGGTTCCACTGACATAAAAAACTTATTTTTCAAAAAAATCTCGTTTAACTATGTTTTTCCGTTGTAGCGCAGAACAAGAACAGTTAAAGTACTGATTTATACAATTATGACCTTAATTAATGTTTTGCTGAAAATGACTTATGTTCAATGAACAAATCACAAAACGTGATAGATACGAATTTTGGGCTGTCCTATTTATCAAATGCTATTCAAAGATTTTTAAGTAAAAATCATTTAAAATTACAGCTAAATGAGTCAATGGCTGACTATTCTCTTTAGAATCGCATCATTTATGTCGGATGCTAACTAAATGAGTTAAACGAACGTGACTAACTGATTTAAGAAGTTTTTATAAATTGAGAGTTACAATACTGATTGCATGCTTTTACAAAGGGTGAGGTTTGACTTAGTTAAGTTCAGATGTTGTATCCGTACTAATTTAAAAGTTAAAGTTTTTTTTTTAAACAAAGAGGAACTACATCTAGCTCTGGGTATTGTCGAACGATGTACTCAGAAATTTATTTTTAAACTACATCTAAGTCAAATTTTACTGATGACATTACTCAATGAAAGGACTAAGAAAGTAGTTATATTACTTTCATTAATAAATCATTCAAGTACAACAGTCATACTATCGTAAAATAATTTTTCACTGGATTGAAAGTTTCTTTTTTGTCATTTATTGGAAACCAATTCTTAGTGAAAAAAAATACAAGCGATAGGAAAAATCTTACATAATAGGGTAGCATTGTGTATAGTTTAACGCTTTGACTTGAATACTCCATAAATTATGCTGAAACCCATTTTTTAATGACATCAATATTTGACTCATATTCAATTCATGGGTATTGCATTTCGTCCAGCGTGTCACATACACTCGGGTACAGTGGCCGCCATATTATTGTCGTTTATTTAAAATTTATTATTATGTGGCAAAAGCAGTTATAAAGTCTTATTTTTTATTGCAACTTACTTTTAGCGTTTATATAAACAACTCATGACAGCAGAAGTTGCAGAAAATACTTCATCTTTTAAAAACTAACTTTTGCATGTTTCAATTATTTCAAAAAATGCTATAAGTGTTGAATTTTTACTAAAGACTTTTTCATCCGTTTCCACTAAAACTTTTTTTTCATAATCACTCTTCTGACACGCATTTTGAAGCAGAAATTGCATCACATCAATACATATTTTTTTTAAATCAGGAAAGTTAATTTATGTAAAAAAACTAATATGAAAATCGACAAACATCTGAATGTGACCTAATGTTTAGTCATCTATTTCGACTGATAATTAATTTAACTAAAATAACAAGTAGTTCATTCTAACTAGAAAGACAAGTGCTCATTTGAAGCGCGTATTCATAATTTTCTGCCTAGAAGAGTTTTGAACATTTCATCTTGAATAATCACTATGGTTGTGGCCAAAAATTTGAACACGTTAAGTCCCGTGTGAAAAAAAACTTCTTTTCATTCATCTAACCCAAACTAAAAATACAAAATACAAAATTGCTAAATCGTAATGAATTCTTTAATATTTGAGACTGGCATATAATACAACTTATATTAAGTTAAAAAAGGTAATATTTAATAAGCGGGTTCAATATTTTAGAACTGACGATTTTAAAAATCACTTGAAAGTCTCTCCCTTACGTTTTGCGTCCCTTTATCCAAATGCGCTATTCGAGGTGAAACTCGAAAATAATTGTTTAAACTATTGAAAATATGGGCTAAAATTATTAATTTTATAATTACAAAAATTTTTGTACTTTTAAAATCGATAGTAAATAATGGTGAAGAATTTTGCATAGTAATTTTTCTGAAATTTCCGGTCATACTCCATAACAATTTATCGCTCTATGTAATGAGAGGACGTTTTTAAATGATGAATATAGAATCTGTCAAGGTAATAAACTGTGGTTAAAAGTGCTATTGAAAGACCGACTCAGATGATGAGTTCTGAGATCGGTGGAGGCAAAAGCTATAATTATTGACGATTTTAGTAAAGAAACGCAGACACGTTGAAGCTGAACGTAAAAAGTGTTGTACATTTGTGGTAGGGGAAGCTAGGTTGTTCCTATTGGACAGTAAAATTCACAGAGGGAAAATATCGGCTTGGCCACTACAAGAACCCTTGTATATATAATAGAATAAAATGTATAATGTGAATCTGAACATACGTATAACATA
>NC_046660.1:125700378-125729566 GCF_010883055.1 Belonocnema kinseyi | reverse complement strand
AATTTGTCATAAGGAAACCCGCAGGATTTCGACGGGAGCGGTTGCTAATTTGAAAAACTGCACCCGATCCCAGCGAAATCGCGGTAAAATTTCAGCCAAAACCACGTCTCACGACCGTGAGATAGGTGGCTACAGTCTGTAACGGAATCAATACGACAATCCGGCAAAAGTTTCGTGCACCCTGAGGAGACGGAGCGACCCAAGGACGACCGCCTTCTGCATTTTTCCCACAAGTATTTCCCTAGGAGCATTTAAAGGAGCTACATTAAGTTTGATGCCGTAAGAGTGACAGAGGTGGTAATAAAGCACTCTTAGTGCCGTATTGTACCTCTGGATGTAGGTTGTTCCCGCATGAGTTGGACAACTTGACAGTATGTGTACCAAATGCTCGAGGTGTGCATGGCTTTCAGGAGTGAGTAATCGAGATAGATCAGATTTCATGTATTTTGCTCACCCCTAATAGTGAAGTTCAGTCCGAGTGTTTCAGCAGCCTCCTCCACTGCTTTATACACAAACACTCCTTTGTCCACTTCTTTGTGCTTGTGTCATCCCTGTTCTTAAGGTGCACGAAACTTTTTCAGGATGGTCGTATTAATACCGTTACAGACTGTAACCACCCATATCATGGTCGTGAGACGTGGTTTTGGCTGGAATTTTACCACGATTTCGCTGGGAACGGGTGCAATTTTTCAGACAAGCACCCGATCCCGGCGAAATCCTGCGGTTGTCCTTATGACAAATTTTAATTATGTATGCATGGCACCTGATTTTCTTCCGCCGGGTGATCCAATGGCTTTCGTTTAGTTGCGGAAATTACGGCGAACAATTATAATTTAAAGTAAATAGATTTAAATAAGTATCTTAAGATGAAAATTGATCTTTTGTTTCTACATATTTTTATATTTGCTAAGCCTTATATCAACAAAAATACTAAATTAGACCGTCACGCCACAGTGGGACGAAATCAAAAAACGACGATCAAATTAAATTGTACCTGGAAATTCTTAATCGATATTGGATTTTTTTATAGAATAATTCAGCAGTAAATTTTGAAGAGACTTATGCAGGCTGATTTTTGAATTTGCTTATTTTAAATTTTATGTTAATGCCAAGAGTTCAAAAGAAGTCGATTTTGATTTGTTTTGTTTACCTTTGTGAAAATTTTACTTATATGATCATCATTGCCAGACTTTATACACGGGGGTAGTTGAACGCATACAAATTATGACATTGTTAAGTTAATTGTTATAAAAAAATGAACTTCACAAATTATCTAGGCTATGGAATTTTTGTTCGCAAAGTAAATCTTTACGTTAAAATTACTTGCTTTAATCGAAAAAGTAATACTCGATGATTAAAACTTGTCATGCGATATTTTTGATTTATTCTATAAATGAATCCCTAGTATTGGCATTTAAAGTTAGGAACAACTCGTTTTTTCTCAGAATTTTCCTTAAATTATATCGTCAGTGATGTTTACTAACAGAAAATTATTGTCCGATGTTTCTTTATTAATTTTATGACCAGGTTATATAAACGAATGCCCACCGTGGACTTTTAAAGGCAGAAAGAAAGCGCTTTTTCTCTTAATTTTCCATAAATTATGTCATAGAGCCTGGGGAAAGGAAAAACGTCAAACTTCTGCGAGGATACACATACAAATTGCATAATCGCAGGAGCATGGTAAGAGCGTAGACTCCGAGGCCTCCCACTATATATTTTTTCATGTATCGTGAGATACATTGGCCATGCGGCCCAAAGTGGGCAGTTGAATTTTGCGGGGCAACTCGCAAAGGTTCGTCAGAAGAGTATCTTTTCTTCTAAGTTTTAGATCTAGTGGTCTTAAAAAAAATTTTAGTTCACTAGTTTTTGTATAAAAAAGAGGTTCCTTTGAGAAGAGGGTAAGTGTAAATTGGCTTGAAACCTGTCGGTAAAAGGTTCGCTCTTTTTAAGTAAGAGCTTTTGCGTTGATGCACGTTGAATTTAACTTTCTCAAGGCGTCGAACAATTTTATTTTGAACAAAAATATTAAGTTCTGAGGCTAGCCCATCTTAAATATAAAATTACATTTTTTAGGCGAATGCTAGAGGTAAAAAGTATAAATTATTGCCTTTTGAAGAAATTTTCCTGCAACTACAGACAAAACGACAAGCATAAGTTTTCTGCCCTTAGGTCCAAGAAATTGTGCAATTAAAATGTACAGCCTTTCATTTAACTTAGCTTTTTATGAGTGGACGAATGCAAATACGCCCAAAACCTGTCAAGAAAGCTGCTAAGTCTGAATGCCAGGTAAAGCGAATAATTTTTGGTGAAAACTAAGGCCTATGAAAAAAGGTCCCCTTTTTCAAATGTTCTCCTTGAGAAATTATATCCCTCCCCTTAGAGCGATATCTCTGTCCCTCTTGCAGAGGAGACCCGTATACCTATAGTCCAAGGGCGCCTCGACTCAGGTCTACGACTGAGCGTCAGGCGCATCACCCTACTTATGGTTGACACCTTTTACGTTATTTCTCGATTGTTTTTAGGGCTAATGCAGTATGTTATGGTGAGCCGTTTAATAAGAATCCGCAAATGTGTTGAAATAATAGTTACCTGTTTCGATGTAATCCTTGTTGGGTCAGTAGGACCAAGTATTTTGAAGTAATTGACCATTCTTGCGAGCAATGGACTCTTTAGTCGTGCGAGCGAAATAAAAAGAATAATTTCAAGTTGCGAAACAGAGAAGATATTTTTTACTGCGCTGGAGGCAGGCGGCTAATATCGTGTTTTTAAAAAGATTTGTAATCCAATGCGAATTGTTTTGGTTTAAATAAAATGATATATGAGGAGGGTGTGGGTGGATAAATCTAACATTAATTCGCTCCTCTGATAAACAGCTCTGAACCTTTGGATGCATTTTTGCTGATTGAATCGAATCGTAAACATATTTCAGCTCTTTTAGAGCCCAGATAAAATTTTTTCCATGACCAGAAGACGGCGACTCAAGCCTTTACCTTTTTTCGGTTACGAAGACGTTTTTCTTTAATAAAAAATTTTGTACAATGGTTGACACTTACATCCAAAAATGGTGGACTGAATTGTAATCTAGTTTCGGGAAGACTTCACATCAGGTATTCGAAATCTCGTGGTTTGTCTCAAAAACATGTTACGCACTGGCAAACAATGTTTCGTGTAAGATTTTGACCATCAATTGACCAGCAACTTTCGCGGACTCCATGTAAGGTAGCTTAAGTACCTGCATGCATTTTTAGGACGTGTTCTTCGCAAATTATCAATCTTTTAATGTAGTGCTTTTATAGAAGAACAATAGGGTGTTTCTGATTGTCGGGCATCTGAGCCTACTGGATTCGTCCGCCGACCTTATAAATTCCTTTGTCAATAAATGGGTTTGAAGTAAACAAACGACTTTTTACATACTTTTTTGTTGTATAAAACATCGCAAACTTCCTTTAAAAATACAGACGATTGTGTTAGCTGAAGAATTTTGAGCTCGGAATTTTCAAGTTCACCGTAGGACGAAGGACCAGTAACGTTGTTTCTTTTTCGCGAATTGTGTATAGATCGTAGGCAATGTATGAATCAACCTTTGAGAGTCTTAACTGCTAAATGTCTTTCTAGAATGCTTGAATCTTGAACTATTAGTTTAAGGGAGCCAACCTTTTGAATTTTTCTAAGTTCAGGAACTTCACCTAAGTTAAGTTGAAATTGAGGCCATTTACCTTAATTTTGAGAGAGCCAGCATGGCATAATAAATCTTTAGAGTTGTCATGTATCGGGGCATGTTTCCAATTACATGGGTTTAAGTGAGTTTCAATCTCCACTATTCGGTTGGCTACACTTTTTTGTAATGTGTAAGATGAAGTATAAATCCAGTTGTTACATAAACATCAGCTTCTAACTGCGTTATCAAAGTAATCCTTAGAAGGCGATCGAGTCCTCTCTACTTCCGTTAGCTCGTGGTTGAAGGACATCTCTCTGACGCTACTGACACGGTACTGAGCGGTCTTTCACTTTGCCTGGCTGGTCTCGGTGCAATAGAAGAGTAGGGGCGCTGGTTTTAGTCGGTGTCGCTGCGATAAGAGTTTCCTGGTGTGGTGGTAGTTGCTGGTGTTCGTTTGTCGTCCTGTTGGATAGGGTCGTCTTTTCATGGTCTAAGGTTCTTGACGCAGTTGTGTCGAATAAGCTGGCCTTTCTCCTTTTTTAGTTCGAAAATTACACTAGAGATTCGTTTAATGAACGTAAACGGCCCTTCGAATTTCTCTACTAACTTGACGCTAATATTAATGAATTCGCTGGACGGGTACTGTGTTCTTTTAAATACATTTTCTCCGATTTCAGGTGCCCATTTCCGGCTTCTTCGGTTAGGTTTCGAGCCACTTCCAGAGCTGCCTGTATGCTTTCTATACGGTCTTGGTAATTCTGTTTGCTTAGCAACGCGGTTTCGTGCTCAAGACTTCCTGGTGTCTGGAATTTACGACCGTAATTCAGGTGTGTGGGTGCTAATCCTGTGGATGTGCCTGGAGCCGCATTGTATGCAAATTCCAGCTCTGGTAGGTAGAGGTCCCACGTCTTTTGTCATTTTTTTATATTGTGTGCTATCATCGTTTTTAGGACTCTGTTTGCTCGTTCCACGGGGTTTCACTAGGGCGAGTACGGTGGTGTTAGGCGGTGTGTGACGTGCATGTCCCTAAGTAGCTGAGTAACTTCCTTTTCTGTAAATTGCTAACCGTTGTCACAAACGGCGGTGCGTGGGCAGCCGACGGAGGCAGATTTGGTTTTGGACGGTGAATGCCACGGCGTGTCTTGTCGCCTTTGTCAGTGGTTTAATTTCCGGCCATTTTGCAAGGCTCCGATCAGTTCGACAAATTAAATTTTCCAAGGCTATTTGATGTTTGTCGCATACATAGTTTCTGCTGGGGCTAGTTTTTCGGCATTGAATTTCAAGCAGCTAGGGCAGTTTCGGACGTGTTGAGTTCCCATTCTCAGCATTCCTCACGGCATAGTCGTTAAAGTCCAAAGTATGTAAAATGTGCCTGTACAGGCATCCATCGCGGATGAAGTACTCCGGGTTATTAGTGTTGTTGTCTTTAACTGATTGGAGTCGCTTTCGGTAACAGTCTCTGCATTTTCTTTTCCATATGACGCAGGTTTGATGGAGTTGTCTAGAAAGGATATCTGTTATAAGGTTTATCGGCTCCACGGCGATATTTTCCCTCGAAGTCCAATTGGCTAAATTTCATAGCCTAGCGGACTAGACGGCCTAAGGGGCTGTCGATCTTCTCGAGGCATTCAAGTATATTTGGTCTCCGACTTGCTGCGTGAGCACGGCGCCAAATCCTTCCCTGCTGGCGTCAGTTTGAAAGGTGAATTTTATATTCCAGTAAGGGAAAGCGAGAATAGGGGGAGACGCGTGCATGTCTTTGAGTTCGTCCAAGGCTTTTTGGTGGTCGTATGTCCATTTCCATATTGCCTTTTTCTTTAGTATTTTGTGTAGAGCAGCTGCCACATGGGCTACGTCTTTAATAAACCTTTGGTACCACGATATGAGAATAGCTTAGAGCTAAAGACATGGCATTTTTCTGGGTTTGGTCTGAGTTTTGCAGGATTTTAATATGTTTGTCGAAAGTTTTAATGGATAGTATAATATCGTCCAGGTAGGCGAAAGCTACAGAACATGGGATGTGAAGGTAGTTTCTCGCGGGTAAGCCGGTCAGGGTTCCCTGACGCCAACGTACCCTCACCTCCACGGGTGGCCACGCGAGCTCACGTAGAGCCCTGATCAAGTCGGCGATAGGGAATGGGAGGTGCAGGGGCTTTTCCGTGGACAGGCCGAGCCAAAGCGCTGATGACAACGTACGATGACCTCGATGAATGGTCACGGAAGAGTTCGTTGACCACCGATCAAGTCGGCTACAGGGAATGAGATTTGCAATTGCTTTATCGCAGGTAGGCCGGTCTGGGGCACCTGACTCCCAGGTTCCCTAACCCCGATGGGTGAACACAGGAGCGCCCGTCCACCACCGATCGAGTCAGCTACAGGGAATGGATGTGCACTAGAAGCTGGGGAAGGTGGCCTGGTAAGCTAATGGGAAAGTAGGCGGTCAGAGGTGTTGCACCAGCTGAGAGCTCCCCGATGGTGCTCGGTTCACAGCACCCAGCAAACTTCTGTTTCTGCGTCACGCAGCTGCCAGCTGGTTTGTTTAGCTTATTTCGCTTGTGTCGAAATAAGAGCGATTCCTTGTTCTTTAAAAACAGGTTGTAATATTAGTTCATGATACTTTTAATATCGTATTTTAAATTGTCTTGCCCCATAACTTAAATTTTTTCTCTCGAAAACTATTAATATATCATTTTTTTGAATTAATTAATTTTCCAGTGTGAAAAATTTATTAAGTTGGGGGTTAGGACAGGGAGCATTATGGCAACTTCCACGTTTATCCTGCCGTATATAAAAACGAATTTTACCCATGTTAAGGAATATAGTACGAACTCTCGTAACTACACTTTTAAATTCACATCGTTTAGTATAACACCTGACGCTGCGTGGGGCCCGCCAGCTAATCACAGTAGCAGAGTAATCTTAGGTACTGTGGTGTTAGGTTTCCAGTTATTTTTCAGACGTGAGTGGCTTTCATTCCTCTGGTGAGACTTCTCTTACCTATGGCTATTAGGTTGGTAATGGATGACGACTGTTTTATCGAAAATTCCTAACTAAGGTAATTTACACGTTACTCCCTCGCTTCTGGACAGTAGTATCGATAACAAGGGTCAGCTTGCCTAATGAATAAGATCTTAAAAATAAAAATATAGATGGAAAATTTAAAGGAAATACAATACAAAGTATAAAATCCATGCTCATACCTAATAATGAAACCAACTGGAGAGTGGTTAAAAGATGTTAACTTACTCATTATTATCTTTCCTTCAGGGTATAGCCTTTTTATCAAACATGCTGCTTCCTATTCCCTGGATCACCTCCTTTTGTATTTATAAATTAGTCAGAGCTGCAGTTGAAGATGGAGAAGAACAAAAATTTTCAAACATATTATTCTTATTTTTCATTTACGTATTTGATTAAAAAAAGTAAGTCGTTAGGAGTTATGGTTATTCAGAAAATCATGTTTTGAATCCCAAAATTATATTGTACAGTGTCTTTAATCGCGGGTCTTAGCGGTGAGGAAATAAATATACGTAAAAATTATTACAGACACAAAAAGAGGATACAGAAAGGAGTAGTTAAGGAAAGTAAAGATGAAATTAGGACAGATGAAAAAAAATACAAACCCGCTTTGAAGGAAGCAAGAAACTGCTTTATGAAAAAATGTGGGGAAATAAAAGTACAGAATGTGTCAACATGAGAAATAGTAAAGGGGAAATTCTATATGATACAGACGGGATTCTAAACGCTTTGAGATATTATTTTAGGGGACTATTTGGAGATAAAGCTTTTGGAAACCATTACTGCGATGTAGAACACGATGCGTTATCAAACTTATTTGAGAATGACTGTGCCACTGAGGTTAGAAATACAATTAAGAACTTGAAAAAAGGTAAAGCTGCCTGCCGGTATAGCCATAATTTTCGCTGAAATGCTTAAACGTGGTGGCGATTACATACCACATAAACTGTGCGAATTCATAAAGTTATGTATCGAGGTGGGAGAAGTCCTGAACGATAAGAAAAAAGCAATTATCGTAACAATATAGAAAAGAGAGGGAGATAAAAGCGACTTCAATAATTACATAGGTATCAGCTCATTAAGTACCGTAAGTAAAATATATGCAAAATACTTATTCGTGGGGTAATGAAAATAACAGAAGAAAAGATTTAGGAAGTTCAAAGTGGCATTATGCCAGGAAGGTATTTGTTGAAATAGAAGGAGCTTTTGACAAGGTAGATAGAAGTAAACTTTGGAAAGTTCTGAAAGAGTACAGAGTCAATGGATGGCTCCTACAAGCTATAAAACAATATATGCGGGTAGCAAAGCAACTATAAGGGTTAATGGGAAATTAAGTGACTGTTTCTATATTGTACAAGATATTAAACAAGGATGCGTTATAGGAATCAACATTAACGCAAATAAAACAAAGACTATGGTGTTCCAAGGAAAGTGTTAGAATGAAATATGCAACATTGTATTAAGTGATAAGAGAATTAAACAAGTTGATAAATTAGTATACCTTGGTAGCTTATTCACAAGGGACGAAAAGATAGATAAAGAGTTAGATAGGCGCATAAACGAAGGTAAGAAGGTTATTGGTAGAGCAAGGCACCCTATGAGAAGTAAAAATATATCAAATGAAGCTAAACTGGCAATACATAATTATATATTTGTACCGTCTATACTATGCGGTAGCGGGAAAATTATGATGGACAAAGTGAGTAACGAAATCATTTTTAAAGAATGTGGTACAGAAGACACACTACTTGACACATGGAAAAGAAATCGATTAAGGTTGTTCGGGCATGTTGAGAGAATGCCAAATGAACGACATACGAAACAGGTGTACAAGGTGAAGTAAATGTCAGTTTTGCATAGAGGCAGACCGCGGGAAGAATGGTTAGAATGTGTGAATGAGACTCTAGTTAGAAGAGACATAAGAAGCCACAGAAACACGGGAGGTGGAATGAAAATTGCATACATTGTATTTACAAAAGCACAAAAACATATAGACATGAATAGACGATGCATAAATATAATTGTTTGGAAAATAATGAGTAATTAACAAAGATAGACGGCTATTTCAATTAACAAAAGGCTATCTAGAAGAAGATAGACCTAAATTGATGAGGTTACACAATAGGGAATTTAAGAAAGATATCGAATTTAAAATAAGAGTTTTAAGAAAAGTTTCCTTATTTCCTTATTTCTGTTTTACGGTCAAATTTAAACGATCCAAAAACGATTCTAGTTGTTAAAAAATCGCTATATTTTCAACGATACGGCTCTCACTGCGGGCCTTTATCAGAGTAAAATTCCTTCTCTAAAATACAAAGTGTGTTTCTTTCTATATACAATCAATTGAAAACTAAATTATAATTACCAATTAGAAACATAAAAACTTATTTTTGTTATTGCCTATCATTTAAACACGTAGTGAAAAATTACATTTAATTGTCAAAAACGTTCGAACAATTAATGTTTAATAATTTTAAACATGCAAATAACATACATAATAAAAATAAAATAAAAAATAAACATACATAAATGAAAAACATACGTGTTATTTTCAAAATATGAAACATCTATAAGCGGCCTAAAAACAATTAAAAATTACATTTCTTAATATGCCAAGTATACTATACTTTTTCGGGTGCGCTGATCACGAATCTGTGGCCCCTGTAACCCCTACACGTCAGGATCAAGGTGATTTGAGTATCAACTTCGTTGATTTGAGAGATATAATCTATTCCAGCTGCAATTCTGGCGCAATTTTCTTGAAATCGCGCGTGCAGTAAGTTCTGACCCGGCACCACTATCGGCGGTTGATCAGGGTAAACAAGCAGGCCCGCAATCGTCGTGATTATGCGACCGCAACTCTACATTGGTGGGTATCTTAGCCTCTGTAGCGTCTACTGCTATGAGAATAGAAATGACGCCGTGCAATACGCGCGTTGATAACTTCTGTGTTTTTTGTGGGAAATACGTCATCAGTATTGAAAGAAAACTATTTACAGATTAATTAAAAGAATATTACAGAAATTTCATTATTTTAGATACTAGTGGAATGGCTAATTTGTGAAGTCCGCAAAACTATATGCATAAAATCTAGACTGCAACTTTACTGTCAGAAAAAACAATATTTTCCTCACCAATGATTTGGCGAAATCCGAAAGATCATAACACGGACTGCTATTTCTACTTAACTAATACATCTGGGTACAACCGTAAAAACATATCTGTTATATCTTATGCATCTGTTTAGTCTGTGACTCTCCCAATCCTCATCACCATTAAACGTGATATGAGAGAAATTTAGGTACCAACTAATGAAGATTCTTTTGATATAGATGCGGAAAATATTGAAACGGAAGTTAAAGATTCAAGAGACGAACATAATAGTCACAGTTTTATAGATGATTTGGAAGAAATGGATAATCAACATACGAATTCTAATGCGTTTACTCGAGATGAACTGGGTGACTTGGTTCGAGACGCAGGACTATCGAAAGAACCTTCTTAGTTAGTAGCATCTAGATTAAAGGAAAAAAGGGGCTCTAGCTCCTGGAACTCGTATGTCCTTTTACGTAATCGAGATTGCTCATTTCGGTAATTTTTTTCAAGTGAATTGAATTTGGTATATTATAACGATGTTGAAGGTCTAATATATGAATTTGAGTGCGTTAAGTAAGTAGCTAGTTACTGGCGCCCATTTATAGATTCTTCGAAGAAAGTTTGAAAGCTGTTTTGCTCCATAATGGTAACATGTATGCTCATATACCAGTCAGTCATTCAGCGTGTTAAAAGAAGAATATCATAATTTTCATTTAATGCTCCATACATTGAATTGTGATTTCATCAATGTTTTATTTGTGAGTAGAACAGTCGACACCGAAAGCAACATTATGTGAAAAAAACAGGCCACTTAGACAAAATTGAACAGCAGGTACTATGAACATCATACAGGAAAGTCTTATCTCCGTACATAAAGTCATCCTTCCACGTCTACGTATTAAGCTAAGTTTGACTAAACAATTAATCAAAGCAATAAAGAACTTACTAGAAGGAAGTGATGCCTTGATGTACATCTCTAAGAAGTTTCCAAAACTGTCTGAAGCTGAGATTAATGAAGGTGTCTTTGCTGGCCCGCAGATAAGGAAACTGTTAGAGGATAAAGAATCTGAAAGAAGAATTGTAGACAAGGTGCAAGCAGTAATGCAAAGTTTCAGAGAAGTTCAAAAAAATTTTCTAGGAAATAATAAAGATGCTGATTAAAAGAATATTGTGAACAGAATGTTAAGGAATTATAGAGAAATGGGATGCCAAATGAATTTAAAAATCCATGCTCTTCACTCCCATATTGATTAAATTCCGGAAAATTTGGGGGACCTCAGCGAGGAACAGGGTGAGAGATTTCACCAAGACTTCAAGGATGTCGATAGAAGATACCATGGTTATTGGGACATACATATCATGGCGGGTTATTGCTGGTCTCTCAAGAGAGATATTACTACTCGCCATAGAAGAAAATCTCTTTGTAGATCTTTCGCCAGTAAGCTAATACGTTATTCATAAATTTATTTTTATAATAGCAGCGTATATATAGTCTTCATATGACCTCTAGAGGTCACTGGGACCAAAAGATGATATCTCTCAGATTAACAAAGTTGACCTTCAAATGATCGAGCGGTATAGGGGCCATAGGGGCTACGGATTTGTGATCAGCACAACCGAAAAACATATAGTCCACTTGGTTTAGTTGGATGACTTTTGGATTTCATTGTGTGGTCCTGTGTAATGAACAGGTGGAATTTTCGAATAACCACATATGGAAAGTAGTGCACCAAAGCTCAAAGGATTAAAAATTGTGGATTGACTTTAATTTTTAAAATTTTTATGTGAAATAATAAATTCAATGTAAAATGCAATAATGTATCTGATTTATATTTAATCCTTTATTCTGAAGAATAATTGAAATTGTATTAATTTTTTATGAAAATAGATTCAATAATTCGACGTTTATGGGTGTTTTGTTCCCTTGCTAAAATTCTAATGTTATTAAAATTAAAATTTAAAAAGTGATCAAAACTCCACGTGTTTTGAGACAAACCAGTGTTTAAATTTGCAATTTCACAATCTCTCTTATGCTCAGCAACTCTAGTTTTTAATCTTCTGCTAGTTTCCCCAATGTAAACTGTATTGCAACTAGCTTTATTTATTAGGTTTCATTTGATTAAGTATACGGCACCTGACACATTTTTAACCTTTTCTATATCTTTTTTATTGAAAAAAAAAAATTATCTAAAGTGTTGTTATTTTTAAAATAAACTTTGATGTTAAATGTATTCAAAGAACGTCTCAGTCTTTCAGAAACACCTTGAACATAAGATAACGGAACATTTAAATCTGTTATATTGTATTTTATCCTTTATCACTCAGAACCTTCTACAGAGGGTCATTGTTAAATCCTATTTTTCTCATTTTTAGGTAACATGCATCACATCGAAATAGACTATGCTGCATCTCATGAGATAGTCATGAGTTATCGTGTACTCAGTAGGGAGCGGGGAAATGATAAAAAAGAAAAAAAAAAATTTTTTTGTAAAAAGTTCATCAAAAACAGACCATAAATCACTCCTGAATTTGTTCAGAATTTGTATTCAACAGGATTAATCTTGGCGGTTTAAGTCTTGACTAAAAATTTGTTCTGCTTATTATTTTTGTGTGAACTATTGTGAGTTTCGTGTGTTCTTTCTTTCATAACACTTTCTATTAACGAAAGTGGATAATTATTCTGCAATAATGTTACTTTTAAATTATGCACATTTTCTTTTCTCAGTTTCTTTTCTAAATCTTATACACCTGTCTACTAAAACTTTAATTGAACCAACTTCTTGACTGAATACATGGTGAGTTTCAAAATTTAAATACCGCCTAGACCACGATGGTTTCTTATGTCAATTAGTTATTAAATCACCTTGTAAAATTTAATTTTTCTAATGCTCTCATTTCTATATCTTCAATCCCTAAATTTGAAACAATGAGTGACAATGTAGAACGCATCGGGTTACCTGACTGTTGTTTGTAAAATTTATTGTTTGATGAGAATACTACATTATTCAAAACAGTCCTAGTTGCTACTAAAATTTTGCTCTTTTAGAATTAACAATTCTTTATGTTCCTTTTGATAATTTTTAACTGATTTAAAAGTTTTTTTTCTTATTAAATATATCATTTCTATAATTATTTGAAACAAGATCTGTTACAGTTTTTCTAATTTTGAGGGTTCGATCATCTTCTTCTATATTTTTAAATACAATTTTTTAATGTTTGCGAGGATATCGTTTACGAGAATTTCATTAGCGTTGCTAATGCATTTACCTTGCGCTTCGCGCTTGATATTTTATTTACCTCGCGCTACGCGCTCGATCTTTCTGCACATACGTTTTAAAACTAAAGATGAAAGTATTGACGACAGTAATTTGGTGATTGTGAATTCTCTTTTGTTAAAGCTCCTTCGGCCTTAACGAACACATTCTCATCACGTATCTCGTGCTTCGCACTCGAGTTTATCCCTGAAATTTTATATCATTTCCATAAATGTATATTATTATAATTCGTAACTTGCATTGGTATTAAAACAGACGAAATTTCATTGTCTCGTTTAAAAAAATCTGCATTGTTTTTAAAAAATTTGTTTATGCAACGTTTTATTGCAACTTTTGTGGTTTTTCCATAAATTGAATTTGCTCATTTTCAATGTTTTCTTTATGACTTACACTTTATACATACGGTATACTGAGCAACCTTACCGTTTTTTAACTTCTAAATTATGTATATATGTATATACACACACACACACACATATATATATATATATACTTTTTTTGTTCGAATATACATTATATTTGAGAATATTTGAAATACTGTGAAAATGTTCCATGAAAAAATGTAAATTTTGGATTTTCCATTATTTTTATTCTGTCAAAATTTATTTTTTGATTTATCAAGAAAATTCAAAAAGTTGTTATGATAATCTTCTAAGGCATTTAGAAATAACACTTTTTCTACTCTTGCGACTTTTTCATATCGTCCGTTAATTGGGTTGAAAGGTTCATTTTCGTGCGTTTTTTTGGAATTTTGAAAATACTATAACTCTCATAATTTTTAATTTTATGAAAAAGGTCATCAGATAAACGGTTTGAATTTCTAAATACTATGAATAAACGTGCAGAGCATTCTTGATTTTCGAAAAAATGGTATCAAAAATATTCAAAAGGCGCTCAATTTTTTAATTTTTATCCATAATGCCTGGCCAACGAACCTAACCTTTAGTTTTGGACACTTAAAGAGCGTACTAGAGGCCAATCTAATAGAATTATTTTTCCAAACTTATCGTGCTGACAGGCCGGTTGTTAAATTTTACACGTGTCTAATACCTTCTCTGAAGCGAATGTAAAAAAAACCATTTATAAAAATTTGGTGCTCTGCCTTCGATGAAAAAATGTTATCTATTTATTTTGGCTCAGCATGTGCCGTGTGTCTAAAAATTAAATTTTAGTATTTTCAATGTTTTTTTTATAAATAAAACAAAAGCTATTTATCCTATAAAAAAGTGATTAATAACAAATTTGTATATATTTTTTGGGTGCACAATGTTTGTCTTATTATTCTTTTTTCTATCTTGCATAGTTTGGCCGCATAATGCAATTTTTGATTTTTAATTAGTGATCATGCTGTCAAAATTTGAATTTTTCGAAAAAATTCTAAAAGTTCATATGATAATCTTGTAGGGCTATCGAAAAGTAACATTTTTCTTTTCAAGTACTGTGAACAAATGTACACAGAATTTTTAAATCTTGAAAAAATGTGTACTCTAAATTTTTTTAAATGGGCTCACTTTTAGTATTTTTATCCGAAATGTCTGACTAAAGAACTTGGCATTTAGCTTAGGACACTAAAAGAGTGTACAAAAAGCCAATTTAATAGATTCATTTTTTTCAAAAGTCAGCGTGCTCACAGACAGACATAAATACATAAAGACAGGCATAACGATAGACAGATAGACATACAGATAGACACATTCTTAAAACCTGTTTTTCGGATCCAGGGTGTCTCAAAACGTCGACTTTCTGACAAAAACTAGGGAGGTCAAATTTTATACAAATCTAATACCTTTTCTGATGAGAATGTAAAAATGATTTATTTGTCACGAATAATTTTTTGGTAGTTCCGTTTTTAGTGTAAATCATAAAAAATAGCATCAAAAACATAAAAAGTTAAATTTTTTGAAACCCATATACGAGACCAAAACGAAATTAACAGACAAAAGTAGTGGTAAGAAAGTGCCCACGCAGCAGGCACATTTTTTTTTACTGTTAATGAGGTTTTTCATAATTAAAGCCAAAACTAAGCATCCTATCGAAAAGTGATTGATAACAAATTTGTAGATCCTTGCATTTTTTGGATTTTTCATTATTTTGAATGCTGTCAAAATTTGAATTTTTGATTTTTCAAGAAAATTCAGAAAGTTGTTATAATAATCACGTGAAGCATTCAAAACGCAATATTTTTCTTTTCTTGAATTTTTTCATATCGCGCGTTATTTGGCAAAAAATATTCATTTAAGTGTTTTTTGGAATTTGGAAAAGCTATAAATCTAGTAATTTTAGATTTTTTGAAAAAGTGATTGGGATAAATTGTTCGACTTGTTGAATACTATAAATAACCGTACAAAGAATTTTTGAAAATTAAAAAAAATGGTCTCAAAAATATTCAAAATGTGCCCACCGTTGGAATTTTTATCCAAAATGGGTGGCTAACGAACTTTATCTTTAGTTTAGGACACTAAACGAGTCTACTAAAGGGCAATCTGATAGATTAATTTTTTCAAAAGTTATCATGTGCACAGACAGACCCGTTTTTCGGATTCAGGGGGTCTCAAAACGTGGGCATTTGACAAAAATTGGAGGGGGGGGGGGTAAAATTTTACACAAATATAATACCTTCTCTGATGAGAATGTAAAAAGAGGAAATTGAATCTTCTTTTATATATCTTAGTAAATGATACTTCAAGTAATTTAAACATTTAAACGTTGAGCTAAATCCTGAACATTTCCAATAGAGTTGTTAATTAAATAATTAATTCATTTATTAGTTGTTAGATTCTTAATTTTTAAACCTATTTTCATAAAAATATTTAATAAAATGTCAATTAATCTTTAGACTGAAGTGTTCAATATAAACCAAATGTATCATTGCATTTTACATTGAATTTATTATTTCACATACAAATTTCAAAAACTTAATTCAATTTACAATTTTTAATTTTTTGAGCTTTGGCCGAGCGCGCGCTCACTTACTCTAATAATATTTTTTTCTATTCTCAGAAGATATAAATTAATTTTGTATGTGCCCAAAAATAATATTCTATTAACAGAAAATAATAAATAGTTCGGGAGTTTCATCTCGCCCCAATACGTGTCTCGTTTCGCCCCAGAGCATGAGATCAAATAAAGGTTGATAGAATGTATATAACCACGCAGTCAAAAAACTAATATAGATTACAAATATTACAAGCATAAAACGGGAGTCTTTTAGTGTACGTTTAAAAAAATTCAATCTCTTTCCTCAAAATTAATATTTTTATATTCAGAGCAATTGAAATTTGTCAGATTCAAAATAAAACGTATTCAAAATAAATAAATAAATAACTAAATATTATCTTATAAATAATATAAATTGTCAGATTATCCAGAATTCTGTATGCTGTACGACATCTAGCAGCCAAATCATAGAGGGAACGAAGCTTTCAGCGCAGAATATTAATGAAGTACATCGAGCCCAATCAACAGCCCCAGGCTCGAAATGTCCTTACTAATTCATATCTGCGTTTCACCTTTTTAATTGAAAATCGAGAAAAGCAGAGTAGAAGCCGACAAAAACGAAAGGATTTTGCCTTTTGCCACAACCTGCGGCTTTACTTTTGGTGATATATGGGCTATCAGCGCTTAAATTCAATTTATCGCTTGTCCAATTACACAGTAAAAACTGTATATTCCTAGTTTTGTAAGTTTACGCCCTTTTATCGGCTTATCGAATAGAATGACTCCACCATTAGCGATTTGATAGGCAGTTCAACGTTGAGGATGTTTCCTCCCGCGCTCATTTTTCGACCGCACGTAGTATGACATTTAATGCAAAATACGTACCGATGCCGGATCTGCAAGACCACAGTGCACTGCTCAGTGCCTTTACTTTACATTTTAGTGTTGCAGTCTTTGTCAAACCACGCAAGTTTTGATTATCTAGGTCCACGAAATATTGTACATTCGACGTGATGCTTTTAGACTAGTCGAACTGGGTGTGTCATGCCCGGGTGCTGCAGGCTGCGACCGTAACGTAGCGTAAGCGCTACTGCCCTTTGTCGGAACAGGTTGTGGCTGGATGTTTTCTTACTCCTCAAGATTGGGTAAAAATTCGAGGTTCCTTGTCCTAGATGTTCCTCTTAGTCCTTATCTTCTTCGTTATTTGTTGTTCTAGCACGTGAAGCCCTACCAGTTGCTACCCTACTGCCAACATAGCCACTGAGGTCATTAGAAGAGAGATCAATCCCTACTGCGACGACAACGCGGAAACATCCCACCACAGGGGAAATTGTTGACGGAGACTAGTATTTGACGGACCACGCGTCAAAGACTGCTGCGAAGAGAGCTGGTTCTCTAAATGTAGCCTAGTGTCCACTTTGCGAGGAGTTACATAAGTAAATGACTCCTCCGCCTTAGTGCGCTGCCTTATATGAAGCTTTGAGAATGAAATCTTTACTTCTAGATAAAAATCTAAAAGATCAATATGTCTAAATGGTACTTACTATCCGCCTAGAGTATCTGCGCTTTAACGAGTGATTACTGTTTCTTTGAGGAAGCCTTTGGAATGTCGAGTCTTCTGCTAGTTCGCTTCAGCGAACTTATATTGTTCTTTTCGCGGTAGCCGCTTGGAATTTCGAGACATCTAATGGTCAAAGGTTGCTTTAAGGGGAGCTGGTTCATTTGATGTGGCTGGAGGTCTGCTGTGAGCCTTATCACAAATGTGAATGACACGTTTGGCTTGGGGCCATGTTTGCGCGTACATGCGCTGTATCTGCACCAGAGGCGAAAACGAGCACATTTAAACAACCTTTCAAATTTAGGGAATAAAATTTTTACTTATAAAGAACAATCTAAAAGTTAAAAAAGTATAAAGGTTACCTACAATTTTTTTAAGATGTCTGCACTTTAGCGAACTTCCATTGTACTTTTTGGGGTTGTCGCTTGGAATGCCGAGTCGTCTCTTCATCGAAGATCGTTTTAGGACGGCTAATTTTCTGGATGTAGCTGGAGGTCTGCTGTAAACGATGTAACAAGTGTGAATGACCAGTTTGAATTGGGTCGCTGCCTTTTATAGTCGTTCCTTTAACGCTGTATCTGAAATAAAATCAAAAATAAAAATTAAACAGTCTGCAAAATTTAGGGAATGAAATCTTTATTACTTATATAGCAAAATCTAAAAGTCAAAAATGTCTAAAGGGTACTCACCATGATTTTGTTGTGTCTGCGCTTCAGCGAACTTATATTATTCTTTTTGGGGAAGCTGCTTGGAATGAAAAGCCTTCTCGTCGTCAAAGATCGACTCATGGAGAGCCGATTCCCTTGATGTAGCTGAAGGTCTGCTGTGAATGGTGTGACAAGAGTGAATGACCCGTTTGGCTTGGGACGCTGTTCTTTTTAGTCATTCCTCTAGGGCTATATCTGAAACAGAAGCCAAATAAAACATAATTAAACAGTCTGTCGAATTCAGGGAATAAAATCTTTACTTCTAGAGAAAAATCTATAAGTATGAAATATCTATGCAGCGTTTGTGGAAAGCTTTTCGTTCCTTCCTCAATTCTAAGCAAAGTGCTGCTAAAGTCATAGCTTGCTTTTGAAATCTTACGGGGATTATACTACATCGATTAAAACATGTAAGTACTGTTTTTGAATATTTGAAAGTGAAGATTTCGACACGGAGAACAAAGAACGTCCAGACCATCTACAAAAGATACTGGATGAGGAATTGTAAAGTTTACTCTGTGAAGACTTGTGTGAAGCGCAAGATGAGCTCAGGCTGTGCTCACTCAGTTCTTTAGGAGTGCAGACTTATAATCGATGGTGGCGCCCTCAAACGACCCGCAGGTTTTTAAGATAAGATAATAGATTCATGAGGTTATATAAAGATAATTTCGAGGTTTTAAATCTATCCCTCAGAGATTATACCGAACTTTTACACAATGCTAACGAGCGTAGTTATCTCTACCAGAGATCAATTGAGTCACAGAGGGCGCGCCCGAGGTCTAGTCATACGGATCTGAATTATGTTCAAGAAAAATTTGACTCAGTTGATGAGTTCGACGAATGTTCGGTCCAGAGCGAATTGAACTCGGGCGATGAAAGTTCCGAGAACGAGCAGGTCACAGACATTAATGCTTTTCAACCAAAGCAAAATGTGAATCCTAAAAAGGAATTCAAAGTCCAGAATTCTAAATCGATGACGCGGCAAAAACTTAATCAAAATTTAAACAAGTTCCAAGTTAGGTGAAGTCAACCAAAAAAAACAAATGAAATTGACTTTAGACTGCCTGATGACGAACAAATCAAATCGGAGGAAACAAGACAACCCTTCGATCGGTCCAAAATGTTCTGCTTTAACTGTGCGAAGTTGGGATATTCCTTGCGCTACTGTACATCGGAACCGCAAATCGTCTGTTGCCTTTGTCGCGAAATAGGACATTATAACACGAATTGACCAAAACAACAGGGAAACGCAAGATCCCTCAGTAACTATGCCTCAAATTACTGAAACTAAAGGCAAAATTTAGGATATTCAGAGTCCCTCTTCGTCTGAAGGGGTCGCCTGTGTTCCAAGTATTTTCAACATCGACCAACCTAAGGATTTGGACAGTGTTGACAGCTATGTCAGTAAGGCAGGATACGTGGATCCTAACCCTGTTGGGTTGCAATTATTGGACGAAATTCCTAGTGAGTCGAAAGAATCTGACGACGAAAAGAACCATGTTCTATATGCGAAGCATGTGAGAACGACTGAGCAAACTATAGCTTCATTGTCGTTTTCGGATAAGGATTCCGGAGAGGGCAGCCTCGAAGCGGTCGATCGTTAAAAAGAAAAAAAAATTCTTTTAAAATTTGGTTACCGCCTAAACTACCTCCACACGTCATCCATCGACTAGCAAGGAGAAAATTATATCGTCCTGGTTGTCCTACTCAGGAACCAAAAACGTCAATAAAAATACCTGTTGAAATTTATATCTTTGGTGAAAAAATTCGTGGCATTATCGACAGTGGTAGTGGTAGATCATACTTCAGCGAGTCCACTTACAAGCGCGTCAAACAATTCCAAACTCACGAGTTAAGAGCTGATCTGACTTCTCGCACAAGCATTCGCCTAGGAGACAAGTCAGTTGTCCAAGGAATTGGCGGAGTGGGATTTGTAATTGATATAGGTGATGACTACGGACCCAAATGGTTTAGCGTCATGCCAAAATTGTCGGGAGATCTGATTTTCGGAATGGACTTCTGGTTTAACTTTAATGTGGTGGTCGATCCATTTTCGCAAACTTGGAGTTTAAGTGGTAGCAAACACCATTTCCCGTTATCACACAGTTCGACGACGTTAAATGAACTCCAAACGCTCGCTGTTGACGAAACTGAGCGCCTAAGAAAATTTTTAGACTCCGAATTTGATAAATTTGACAAAGAGTCTACTGGCGAAACTCATTTAATTAAACACGTGATTGAGTTAAGTGATACATCGCCCCATCGTTAAAACCCATATCGTCGAAGCGAAATAATACACAAGTTTGTTGGTGCAGAGGTCGAGCTTTTGCTGGAAAAGGGTTATGTTTCATGGAGTAATAGCGAATAGCCATGCCCGCCAGTAGTTGCTCCTAAAGCAAATGGTGGACTGAGGTTTCGCATAAACTATCGACCCACTAACCAAAAAAAGATCAAACCGGCATATCCTCTTCACAATATAAGGTCTATCTTATCTCAGCTCTATCATGCCAAAATTATTTCGAGTCTTGATATGAGTGAGGCTTTTCATCAAATCCCTATGGATGAAGGGAGTCGAAACTATATGACAAATCTGGATGAACACATTGCCATCTTGTCATTAGTTTTTGAGGTGTTTAGGGAAGCTAAATTAATCTTGAACAGCGAGAAGAGTAGCTTTGCCTGTAAAGAGGTAAAATTTCTCGGGTACCTTGTCGACGAATTTAGGATGAGACCAAAGCCGATAAAATCCCGCCGATAATTGACTTTCCAGTCCCAAAGGATCGAACTCAATTGCGACAGTTCAACGGTCTTGTAAACTGGTACCATAGACATTTGAAAAATTTAGCCAGAATTCAGGGTCCGTTGAATAAATTGACTAGTCCAAAAGTTCCTTGGAGTTGGACCGATCTCGAGCAGACGTAATTTGACGACGTCAAGAAGGCTCTCATCGAAGCTCCTCGGTCGTATGTTCCAATCTCTGGACAACCCTTCATTTTATACACCGATGCTAGTGATTTTGGCTTGGGTGCAATTTTGGTGCAAACAGACCCAGAATCAGGAATTGAAAACTTGATTGAAGTTTTAAGTCGACCATTGAGAGGCGCAGAATTGTATTATACAACCACTGAAAAAGAGTGTTTGGCAGTGGTTTGGTCCGTCGAAAAACTGAAATGCTATTTAAAAGGTATGCCGTTTAAGGTTGTTACCGATCATCAAGCATTGCAATGACTTCACGGATTAAAAAACCCTATAGGTCGCCTTGCCAGGTGGGCAATTTACCTCTATCAGCATGATATAACAGTAGAACATCGACGAGGAACCACAAATGAGGCTGCTGACGCACTCTCGCGCATGGTTAATGTCGACGTAGATCCGAACGGATGGGAGAGAGTCATTGAAGAAACCATCCAAGAACGAGTTCAGTTAAACATGATTTGTGACCAGGATTGGTATAAAACTAAGTTTAAACTTGTGAAAGATCAACCTGAGAGATTTTGTGAGTGGAAAATCGAGGATAAAGAATTGTTTAATTATCGTCCCGATTACGAGAAACCTCTGATCGACGATCAACACCCATGGAAAAAGATCCTTTGACGTCACAAATATCCTTCGCTCAAATCACGATATTCCGCAAGCCAGACACCTGAGTAGAGATAAAACGCTAGATAGGATTCGACAGAATTATTATTGGCCCGGCATGACTCAAGAAGTCAAATACTTTGTCGAAGATTGCGAAGTATGCGTCAAGGTAAAATATAATCAAAGACCTTCAAAATGGAGATTGACTACTAGGTCCTTACAATCACCTTGGGCCCAATTATCCGTTGACACCGTAGTTTCTCAAACACGAACAAAGAAAGGAAACTCTAACCTAATTGTCGTTTAAGATTTATATACGAAGTACATCGAATTGTTTCCAGTCCGTCATAGAACGGAAAAATCCGCGGTAAAAGCTCTCGAAATAGTTTTCGATCGCTGGGGTACGCCAAAATCCATTATCACTGATAATGGAACGCAGTATTTAAATAAAGATGTTAAGGCCCTATTAATAGCTAGAGGAATTAAACATATAACTATCCCGTTGAGTCACCCACAAAGCAATCCAGTCAAGCCTGTCAATCGAACAATCAAGCCTATGATATCCGCGTTCATTAATGACAATCATAAAAAGTGGGACAAACATTTGTCTAAAATCCAATTAGCTTATCACACCGTTCCCCATTCTGGTAGCAGAATATTACCATTCATTTTGAACCACGGGCGAAAAGCGGTAGTTAAACACGTGACCAAGTTTCCCGAAAATGTCGATAAAACCACTCTTAAAGACTCGATTGATGAATGGAGGAATTCCGTCATAAAATAGAAAATCAAGAAAGACCCTGAAAAATTTTTAGCCAGGTTCAATTCAGATAAAGTCCAGACAATGGAAATGAAAATAGGGACTGAAGTTTATTATCCAAATAAAAAATTGAATAACAAGGCTGAAGCGTACTCCTCGAGGTTGGCACATAAATTCGTAGGGCCGGCTTTTATTAACAGAGTTTGTGGACCGGTTACGGTGGAGCTTATAGACAAGGCCGGTAAATTTAGTGAGAAAATACAGTATTTCTGATTTAAAAATCCCCCGTCTAAGCTTGCGTATTGAGTAGATTATTTTTCCAGCATTAGGACGATAATTGCAAAAATCACGTTGCTGGTTCTGGTTCGACAGTTCCCACCGTCACCGAGATGTCGAATTCCACAACATCAAGCTCTGTTCGATCCTCATCCATACCACCTGTTTCGGACCAGTTGAAGAAACTATGGGATCAGCAGGCCGAGATTGAACAAAAACTGTCAGCGCTGAGGATATAAATTGCGAATGAGCAGGACCGCTTCCTTTCAGTGGACCAAATGCTGGATGAAGCCAGTGAATTCACCCACACCTATTCGACAAAGCATGAGGATTCTACCAAATCAAAGGCCCACTCGCCTTCTCACAGTGAAGAAGCCAGGAAACTTTTGGGGGAGATAAAAAACCTACCACCCCCAAAACTCAAACAAACTAAACCAACCCGAATGTCAGCGGATCAAGTCCTAGCCGAAAACATCAAACGAAATAGAATCCCTGCCACAAGCCATCCAACCAAGAGATCCAAAATACATGGAAGGGAATTAAAATCAACCGATAACTCCAAGACATTGGTCGCTCCGTCGGTTATGGTCAAACCATTACCTTTCGACAAAATTCCGAACTTCAATCAAGTTCTCGAGGAACTAGATGTTCCACATCTTGTCAACCCGCGGGGCGAAGAACGGCCTTTTTATCTGGCGAATTGTCGAATCGTCAGTCAGGCCCTGCTCAAGGACGTTATTAAGAAAAGAGCAGAGATCCTCGTCAAAAAATTGGAGGCTACTAAAATCAATCGTGGGATCCAAACTTTTGTATCATGCGTAGGAAAGCAGCACATTGTTGGCTGTAAACATTGCCGATCAAGAGAACATTATTTCAAGAAATGCAAACTACCTTACAGACCTGGATTCTGCCGTTTATGCAGGGCCGATATGTTTGAAACGGACGACTGCCCTTACCCACACGGAATAGAGCATGAGCTTGCTTTGGGACGTTGTGCAGTCTGTTCTGGCGACTTGTCCCTGTTGTTTCGGAAATTCCCCGACTACAATGTCCGTCACCAGAGGATGGTTGACTGGCTCAGGCTTAATTACGCCACCTGGCCTGCGCGGGCCATTCCATAAGACCATCGTTACTTCATCGGCGAAGGAGAAGAGAAATTAAAGAGGAAAGTAAAAACCAGATTTGACGACCCTAAGGACTATCCAAATCAGGTTAGGAACTTCTTGATTAGGGGAGATGCCCTTCAATCTGCTACCACGCTTGTCAACCCCGAGGCTACAACCCCCATCCAGCTGTCGGAAGAGAAGAGGATACTCGAAGTTCAGGCCATCTCTTCACCATTTGTCGAAAAATCCCTCGACGAAATGATAAGGCAAAGACCAGAGTTTGACGATGGCCAGGAGATCAAGATCATCCTTCCGACGAAATATAAAAAGAGGCCAGCCAAGTAAGTTTTATAGTCAGGTTTCTTAACTCAACTTATCGACTAAAGACCCTCTTAAGGGAGGGTATCGTGTCTTGTGTTCGGCACTATAGAATTAGGATTAGATTAGTTATTATTTTATTTACTAGTTAATTTTCCTGCGACAATAATTATAATATAAAATTAATCGATATATGTTACATTGTTTTACGTAAAAGGCGAGGATTCGTTTTCTTATTATTCTTCACAAACAATACGGTCCTAATATTTTGTAATCGTTTGACGAATTGGTTAGAACTCAGTAACATATCAGGCGCAGAATGGGTAGCCATCAGTATTATTAACTCTAATTTTGTACTTTCCTGTTAAGTATTAAAATACTAATTAAAGCTTATATGCTAACTGAAGCCAGATTTCCAGAAATATATCTTTTAAAATCTTATGTGAATTTTATACCGATAAAATTGATTATCCTGCTCGTAATTTATATTTCAGATAAGTTCAAATACGATACATCACTTCATCTCAAGGTAACTAATAATAACTTCCGTGTGTCAGGATTATAATTATCATATTCTCACCTTGACATTGCAGTTTGAGGGGAGAGAGTGTGACAGGAAATTATTCCAGTCCTTACTTAACTTGTAATAATAATTAAATCACCCGTTAACGTCAGGATAGGAACCTATCTGGAAATCCACTTCGGATTTCGTTTTACCCCTAAAATTTCAAATTCATCGATACGTCAGATTCCTGACTGACTCGCAGATTATTTAACAATTGTTAAGGGTCTTGGGACCCCGGCGAGAGGCGCGCATGGCCGTTTCAATCGCGCGAACATGAGAAAAACGAAGGCGCTTGACTTCCCGTAAAGATCTTGTCACGCGAACTTCGTCGGGAGGCCGTTTCCACACCAGTGTCGATATTATATTAAGTGTAAAATTGGTCGAAAATTAGAAAGGAAAAACTTGTAGTCATATTGGATTTTGAAAATAACACCGTCAAAGGTAGACGAAAGTACGAACTTATATAAAGAAATATTGCTAGAAGTTAGTAGCTTCAAAATGTTTATTCTGGGTTTTCACAACGTACCCCCTCCTTGCGTAGTCTCTGTTTTTGATTTGAAATTTATTTTCCTTGCTGATTGGGATACAATTAGCTGGCACTCAACAATCTGTTCTATTTGTGAATTACATGAATTTAATTAAACGTCTAGCATTAGCAGCTTTGACCCAAGCCGCGCCAAGTAAATGAGTGAATTTTTGGAAAAGGGGAAGTGTTAAATTTTCCATTTCATTGTCAAAATCTAAATCCAAAATTTATCTCTATCTCAACGGCAACATCGTAAAGGGTTTGTGCATCGTATTGTCACTGGTGGCGAGGAATGGATTCGTAAGTGTCTTCTGAACGTGGGATTTCTCGGCTCCCACTACCTTCCCACTTGGGAGAAACACATGCAAACGTAGCGTTTCGGTCAATCGGCTCTGTTACATTCTGTAAAGACTAACCTCGTGTAAAGCTGAAAACACACACGACCTCAAGCCCGAGATCGCACGACTCCACGAATTACGAGCTAGCTGCTCCTCAAATTTATTCCGGTTTTAAAATTCCGAATTACTTTAGAATCATTAGACTTATTGCGAAGAGGAAAATATCATTTACTGTATGTAAATGTATATAGCATAAAGATTTCAGCCCCTGCAATAACTATAAATACACTTTTTAACAGAAAATGTCATTTTATACTTAATTTTTCCTTTTAAAAACTTATTTTTTAACCCAAAAAACCCGATTTTTTAACAAAAAAAGTCAATGATGTTTACGAAAGAAATTTACAACAAGTGAATTTTTCTTTAGGGAAACAGTTTAATTGAATGAAGATACATGAACTTTCAACCATAGAGTTGAAATTTCCACTAAAACGATCAATTTTTAACGGAAATTGGAATGCTTCCTCTTTATATAAAAAATCATTAAAAAAAGAAGTTTTACCAAAAAGATGCATTTTCAAACAAAGAAATGAATTCTGAATTGAAACAGATAAATTTTTAAACAAGAGGAAACATTTTCTACCAGAAGGGATACATTTTTAACTGAGAAAGGATAATTTTTAAAACAAAAAAATCAACAAAATTGTTAAATTTTGAGTTAATATAACTAATTTCCACAAAATAGTTATGATTTCAACACAAGGAAAAAAGAGAATTTTTAACCAAACAGATTCATTCTCAAACAAAGATAATTCTATACAAAAAACATTAATTTTTAACTGAAAACGGCCAGTATTCAAGAAAAAAAGACCCACATATTTTCCACAAAATAATGAATTTTTCAACGCAAAAATAAATCATTTTTCAACTAGCAAAGATACATTTTTAATTCAAAATGATTAATTTATAAACAAGAGGAATAATTTACTACTAACAAATTAATTTTAAACTGACAAATACACATTTTTAATCAAAAATAGAACCTCTCAATTAAAATTTTTTTTTTTAACAATTGAATTTACAACATAATAATTCGGGTTTTAAAGAAAAAATAAAATGCGGAAACAACAAAAATAATATTATACCAAACAGATAAATTTTTTAATAACTGGTTCCATTTTCCGTTCCAAAAGATACATGTTCAACAAAAAAATTCAATTGTTACATTTTAAGTGAGAAAAATTAATAAAAAACGAATTTCCAAGAACAACATGAATTTTCAACCGGATAGTTGAATTTCTTAACTGAAACTGTTAATGTTTCAACCAGAAATGAAATAGTTCAATTTTCAGCTTAACAAAAAATTTTGAACGTAATTTCAATAAAAAAAACTTTTTTGCTGAAAATCGTAGTTTATACTAAAGTTTACATTTAGAAAAAATAAATTTTAACAAAAGAAAAACAAAAGAAAAACAAAAAGAAGGAGTAATAGTAGAAGAGGCTATGATGGGAGGAGAGAAGTGGAAGGTAGTGGGGATTTATGTGAACGGTGATATACAGGAAAAATCAGAGGAGTTAAAGAAATGATTGAATAAAATAAAGAAGAGATTAGGATGACAATAGGTGGTGATTTCAATGCGAGAACAGGAGACAGAGGAGGAAGGGTATGGGGAGAAGGGAAAGGAAGAAAATCGAAAGATAAGGTACTAAATGGGGAGGAAAAAATGTTGTTGAAGAGCTTGGAGGAGTTGGGATGGTATATCTTAAACGGGAATACAGAAGGGGATGAAAAAGGAGAATATACACGCTCAGGAAGTGAAAGGGGAACGGTAATTGCATATGTGATAGTGGATGATGAAGTAAGAGAGAAGGTTAAGAAACTAGAAGTAGGAAAATATATTGATTCGGATCACTTTCCCTTAATAGTGACATTAGAGGGACAAAAAAGGAATAGCAATATGAGTAAAAGGGGAGCTAATGTAAAAAGTGTAGGAAAAGGGGATTGGCCAAGGAAAGGAAAAGAACAGTTTAGAGAAAAAATAAGAAATA
Organism: Belonocnema kinseyi; assembly: GCF_010883055.1. Lineage (NCBI taxonomy): Eukaryota > Metazoa > Arthropoda > Insecta > Hymenoptera > Cynipidae > Belonocnema > Belonocnema kinseyi. Next base: position 125,701,800 of record NC_046660.1, on the reverse strand, counting down.
TCAAAATGGGAGGGGGAAATGTGGACGAGGAGATGGAAAAAATGATAGGAGAAATAAAAACAGGATTAGAGTGCACAAACAATAATGAAGTTAGTAAAGGGGGGAATAGAAGTGAGTGGGATGAGGACTGCAAAGAGAAAAAAAGGAGGTCACAAAGGAATTAAGAAAGTGAAGAAAGGAAAAAAGTAATGCGGAAGAATATAGGAAAAAAAAGAAAGAGTATACTGAATTGTGTTATCAAAAGAAAGAGAATAAAAGGTTTGAGGAAGAGGCGGAGAAGGCTAGGACGGAAGAAGAGGTATGGAAGGTAGTAAATAGAGAAAGAAAAAGAAGAAAAAGAGTAAACCAAGATATTGAAATGACAGAATGAAAGAAATATTTTTTTGATTTGCTAGGAGGAGTAGAGAGAAAAGTTGTAAAGGGAGGAAAATATGGTACAGAAAGAGACGAGGAAGAGGGAATTTCAAGGGAAGAAATAGTTAAAGTTTTAGGAATAATGAAGGATGGAAAGGCACCTAGTATAGATGAGATTCCAAATGAAGTATGGAAATATGCAGGGGAGGAACTAGAGGAATGGGCATGGATAATGTGTAATAGAGTATGGAGAGGAGACGGGTGGCCAGAGTAGGTATACTAATAGTAAAGAAAGGCAAGGGAGAGGAGGTTAATAATTATAGGAGGGTGACGTTGATGCCAACTCTGTATAAAGTATATGTAACTATTTTGTCGGAGAGAGCGAAATAGACAAACTTATGGTAAAGAATAGGATAAGAGAGGGATTAATAAAGAGAGTATTAGACACTTTTAGGGAGAAAAGAACAAGGGTAAAGGTAGGAGAGCAAGTATGAGATAGTTTCTGGTTGGTGAGAGGTGGGAGACAAGGGGGGGTCTTCTGAGCCCACTTTTATTTAATTTATTAATATCAGACTTGGAAGAAGAAATGAGGAGAAAGTTTTCGGGAGGAGGTAGGATAGGGAAGGAAAAGATATATACACTGGCATACGCAAACGACATAGTGTTGATGGCAGAGGATGAAGAAGGGATGGCGGGAATAATTACAGGATTAGAGAAATACTTAGATGGGAAAAAGCTGAACGTAAATGTAGAAAAGACAAAGATAATCAGGTTTAGAAAAGGTGGAGGAAGGAAGAAAGAATGGTCAGGGAGATGGAAAGGAATAAAGTTTGAAGAAGTCAAAGAGTATAAATATTTGGGATATATTTTGCAGAAGAATGGAGATCATACAGCTAATGTAAGAGAAAGGATAAAAAAAGCAGGAGGAGTAATGAAAGAGATATGGGGAATAGGAAAACGAAGGTTAAAAAAAATTGTAGAAGGAGAATGTGGTTATTTGATACGCTGGTATGGCCGGTTTTAGGTTATGGAGCAGAGATATGGGGATGGAAAGAAAGGAAAGATATT
>NC_046660.1:125681073-125700278 GCF_010883055.1 Belonocnema kinseyi | reverse complement strand
GCGATTGAGGAATCAAAATACAATAAATGGTATAAGATGATAAAAAAGGAAGGGATGCCAAAGTATTTAGAAAAGGGATGGAGAGAGGTGGAAAAAGGAAACGGCAGTCGCTTAGATTAGAAGCGTGAAAATTGTAAGTAATGGTAAAGTAAAAGTTGAGTAGACTAAGATGCGTTTGCGTCCTCATGCTCTCTCTCTCTCTCGCTTGCACTCTCGCTTTCGTTCGCTCGCTCACTCGCTTGCTAACAAGTCCTAAATTGGGCTATCGCAGGAAATAGAAATAACGAACTAGATATAAGACTTTATGTAAATAGTTGTCAATAATTCTTTATTCATAATGTGTGACCTAAAGGTTTACATGAGTACGCAAACGCATCTTAGTCTACTTAACTCTCACTACTTACAATCTTTACGCTTCTAATCCAAGCGACTTCCGTTTCCTTTTTCATTCACTTTTTTAAACCTCCATTTGTCTTTTTTCACATGCATTCTTTTATTCTCTCTCATTCGCTCCCCTAGCACTTTCCAACTCCTTCATCTGGTGCACATTCACCCCCCCCCCATCCCTTATCTAAATACTTTGGTACTCTTTCCCTTTTTATCATCTTATGCCATTTATTGTATTTTGGTTCCTCAATCATTCCTCATCATTCTGTTGATTGTGTACCCCTGACCTATTTTTAAAGTCTTCATAGTTTACGCCAGTCCAGTCTTATAATTCTCTTGCATTAAAGAACTCCCTCCTTTTATCCCTCCCTCTATCAAACACTTTCTTGCCAACTCCCTCAGCTTTATCTCAAATTTCCATGCCCTCTTTTCCGCTCTATTACTAAACTTATTGCTTTGCGCTTCTTCTCTCATAATCTATCCTTGCGTCTTCCAGTCTGCCCCCAATGTTCACCTTATATACCTTTCTTGTAAACGTTCAATATCTTTTCTTTTTTTCCAGCCCCATATTTGTGCTCCATAACCTAATGCTGACCATACCAGCGTGTCAGATAACCACATTCTCCTTCTCCAATGTTTTTTTAACTTTCTTTCTCCTAGTCTCCATGTCTGTTTCAATATCCCTGCTGTCTTTTTATCCTTTCTCTTATAGGAGCTCATTGATCTCCATTCTTTTTCTAGATATATCCTAAATATTTAGAGTCTGTCACTTCTTCTAACTTTATTCTCTTTTATTTTCCCGACCATTATTTTTTTCCATCCCCCTCCTTTTATAAACCTCATTATCTTTGTCTTTTCTACATTTAGATGCAGATTTTTCTCATCTCAGTATTTCTCTAATACTGCAATTTAGCCCGCCATACCTTATTTATTCTCTGCCACCAAGTCCTTGTCGTCTACGTATGCCAGTATATATCTTATCTTTCCCTATCCTAACTCCTCCCCAACATTTTCTCTTCATTTCTTCTTTCAATTTTGATAATGATACATTGAATAAAAGTGGGCTCTATAAATTTCCGGTAATCTTTTTATCAATCCCTCTCTTATCCCCTATTTCACCATAACTTTTTCGGTTTTCGCCTCGGTTGAATGAGTCAAACGCCGCCTTCAGGTCTACGAAAATTGCTTTCATTGCCCTTTTTTCCCTTGTAAACCTCGTATTTACTAGAAACTTCAGGACATAAATTTTGACCATTACCCCTATTCTTTTTCAAAACCCTGTCTGATTCAGTGGCTCGATCCTTTTTTCTTCAACTTCTATCTGCAATCTCTCCTATAAAACAGTTACATATGCTTTATACAGTGTTGACATCCGCGTCACAACCCTATAATTTTTAACCTCCTCTCCTTTGCCTTTTTGCTAAACGTTTTTTCCATAACTCTGGCTACCGCTTTACTCTTTATACTCGATTACACAACATTCATGCCCATTCCTCTAATTCCTTCCCTCCATATTTTCATACTTAATTAGGAATTTCATCTATAACAGGTGCCTTTCCATCCTTTATTATTCCTGAAACCTTGATTACTTCTTCTCGTGTTATGTCCTCTTCCTCATCTGTTTTTCTCCCATATTTTCCTCCCATTCTAACCGTTATCTCTACTCCTCCTGGAAAATCCAAGAAATATTTCTTCCATTCTACCATTTCAATATCGTGTTTTACTGTTTTTCTTATTTTTCTTTCTCTATTTACTACCTTTCATACCTCTTCTTCCGTCCTGGTCTTCTCCGCCTCTTCCTCAAACCTTTTATTCTCTTCCTCTTTCTTTTGATCACACAACTCAGTATACTGTTTCTTTTTTTTCTTATATTCTTCCCGATTACTTTTTTCTTTTCTCCACTTTCTTAATTTCTTTCTGACCTGATTTTTATGTCTTAACAGTCCTCATCGCATCTACTTCTATTCCCCCCTTTACTAACTTCATTTTTGTTTATGCACTCTAATCCTGTTTTTATTTCTCCTATCATTTTTGTGATCTCCTCGTTCACATTTTCCTCTCCCATTTTGCTATTGCTGACCTTTTCTCTAAACTGTTCTTTTCTTTCCCTTGGCCAATCCCCTCTATCTACATGTTTTACCTTTGGTCCCCTTTTATTCATATTGTAATTACTTTTTTGTCCATCTAATGTCAGTATTAAGGGAAAGTGATTCGAATCAATATAATTAACTACCTCTTGTTCCTTGACCTTCTCTCTTATCTCATCATCCACTATCACATAATCAATCACAGTTCTTCTTTCACCTCCTGAGCGTGTATATTCCCCTTTCTCATCTCCCTAAATATTTCCGTTTGAGATAAATCATTCCAACTCTTTCAAGCTCTTTAACAACTTTTTCCCATCTTCTTGTCATTCCCTTCCTCCTCTGTCTCCTGTTCACGCATTGAAATCCCCACCTATTATAATTATTATGGTCTCCTCTTTTTTCTTCTGCATATCACCGTTTACATAAACCCCCACTTCCTTCCACTTTTCTCCTCCCATCTTTACCTATTCTACTATTAATCCTTGTTTTTGTTCTTTCCTCTTTTTCTTATCTTTCCCTGTTATACATTCATTCCTTGCTCCCATCATCATTATTCTCATTGCTCCGCCGTTTTTATTCTTTCTCTTTGCATTTTGCAGTTGCCATTTGTAACCTCTTTGTAATCTTCCTCTTACTCTGTCCAAACCCTCTTTATCTATCCAAGTCTCCGTCATTATGACTGCATCCCATTGTATCAAATTTCTCATAAACTCCCTATCCTTTCTCCCTAATCCTGCTATATTCCAGTAACATTTCTTCCATTCTTCACTACTTTTGTTTCTGGTCTCTTTTTCCTTCTTGCTATTTCTTATTTTCCTATCTCACGTTCCTCCTTATCCTAGTTTCCCTGCACCTCATTTCTTACTATCTCTTCGCTTTCTTCATCGCAATCCCATAATACTCCGTCCATCTGTATTCTCTCATACATAACCCATGTTATTCTTCACTTTTTTCTTTCACCTTCCGCTATTTTCCTTAACTTATACTGCATTTTCCATTCTACTTATGCCAAATCATCCTGTATTCTCTCCAATCTTCCATATAACATCCTCTTCTTCGTCATCACTTCCCTCTTATACTGCCATTTCTTTAGTCTCACTTTTTTCTCTCTCCTATACGCTCTTCCTTTCCTACACTTCTCACTTCCTCTATCTCTACCTTGGCATCAAATCCTTTTACCACTTCTTTCACTTCTTCCTTCAGCTCGTTCCCCTCTACTCTTATACCCTTTATCACTATATTACTTTTTATTTTATCCCTCTCGTTCCTTTCTAGTCTTTGTTCTATTTTTCTCAGTCTTTCCTTCTCTGTATTCCCGCTCTCGCCCCCACCAAAATCCCAGTTCGAGCTTTCTAATTTCTTTATCCTACCTTGAATCTCCTCTACCTTTTTATCATTATCTTCGTGCTTCTCTAGTTTTTGTTCCAATGACTGCATTCTCTTTTCTAACTGTTCTCTGACGTCTTCCCATTTTCTTATTTCTTTCCTAAGTTCAACCATTTCCCGCCTAATTTCCTTCTTTAATTTCTCTCTCCTTTTCTCCTGATTTTCTTTATAAATCCCCATTACTACTATCATCACTTCACGAATTTCTTTCAGTCTTTCCTCTTTCATTGGAACTTCAATTGCGTCTCCGCTTTTTTTAGCAATCTAAAAATGTTTAGATATCTCCAGCTCGAACAGATATCTTCCATCTCTTCACTGCGATGCCTGTCCCCACTCTTGGTTTTGATAAAAGCTTCAATCGAGCTCAAGCTTTTTGTTCTTAATTTCTCCTTTTCTACAGTTTTCTTGTACTTCCCCCTTTCCTTAATTTCTTTGAACTCCTCTTTCAGTGTACTAAACACTTCCTGCTCTAACTTCATTTTTTTCCGCGATAATACTCGCTCCGCTAGCCATTAATCCAATTCAAACGCTCCCGCATCTCCCACCTCTCTATCCAACCAACCTAACCTCAACTTCGACAGAAATCTGTCTCCATCCTCAAAAATATCTACCTTACCTTTTCAATCTCACAATCTCACACTTCACTTAGTTGGAAATTCATTGTCTTTTGTTAAATTTTTTTTCACTGAACATGTAACAATTGAAAATTCAACTATTGAATCCTTGAGTTGAAAAAAATGTTTTTGGTTCAAATTTGATTTTTTCTAATTAAAAACTTATTTATTTTTAGGTTAAAAATTCGTTGTTTTTTGTTGTTCGTGTCACCTGAAAACTGCTCTTTTTTAGTTGAAAATTCATTTTTTGTGATATTAAATTATTGTTCTTGTTGCATTCTCATCTTAATAAGAAGGCATTGGTTTTATGTGAAAAATGACTTTCGCGAATTCCTTTACATGCTTTCAGGGACCAAGAACAATGATCTAGTTCGTAAAACAGCTATTTTGGATGAAAATTCAAAAAGTTCAAGCATTTTCAAAATGTTTAAGATCACTGTTTTAAAGATTTAAAATTTCTATGAAAGTCTTTTTGTAGTACGATATTAAAAAAAGTCAAACGACGGAAAACGTTGCTTTTTGAGAGATCTACAAAATTATAATAAAAACTTTTAAAATTTATTTAAAAAATCGAAAATTTAAATTTTGGTAGAATAAGAAGCAATGAAAAATCAATTGTTGCATTTTGCGATAAACCTATGCAAGATACGAAAAAGATGACTTAACAAAAATTGTGTACCCAAAAAGGCCTATAACTTTTTTATGAATCACTTTTTTATTGAACAAGTAATTTTTGTTTAATGCGTAAAAACTAATAGTGACTATTAAAAAATTAAAATTTTAGACAAACGACACCAGCTACAAAAAAATAATGTAACAAGAGGTATTTAACCAAAAATTATATACTAATTTGCTTTGAATTTCTTTTACTTCTATACGTGATTTTCTTTATTCGTAAAGAAATAACATTACCCATTGAAAAAGTAGATTTTTTGACAAACTACTGACATTATTTAAGCAATTACAAACTCAAACAAAGGCCTCACTATTGCATCCTTTTCCATTAATAAAGAAACAAAATGCGTTAATTTTAGATGAGACAACTCTAAACTACCGGATTTCTATAGTCCCTTATTTAAAAACTAATTTTATTCCACTATTACAAATGTACTTTATTTTTAGTGATTTCAAACTTAGCCTTTTTCTTCATCTTTTTTCTTCTCAAAATTTCTTCTACAATTTTCACTAAAATGTGAAACGTTAAACAATGCGAACCTTTTAGGTTCACTCCAAAATCACAACAATGTGTTCTTATTTTAACTTTTTTTAAGATTCTGATCATCTATAATTGCAAACTGTTTTTTCAATACCGTATCATTACCTTTAATTTTACCATTCAGCTTTTCCCACATAACTTTGTTTTTTCTTTATCTTTTGCGCTGATATTATTGACTACGTTGTTATCATTAATATACCATTTTTATCTCTATTCATTTTTCTATTCAATTTGCTGGAAAATGAATCACATTGTTTGATGGAGGAGGTTATATTAAACTATAATACACACAAAAATTGTTCTTACAATTGCCACTTTCATAATTAAATCAGGTAATAATTTATTTGTATGAAAAAGTAAATTGTTTACACATTATATTTCAGGACCTTTGAATAATTTATTTATTTAGTTTTTACATGTGCTTTTGCATGGTTTTCATATTTATTTAAGTTTTCCAACTCTAATTGTTATTTATTATGACTGTTCATTACATAATTATTGAATTTGAAGTTTTCAATTAATTACAATAATAATTCTTCACTCGAGGCTTGAAAAGGGACTACACAGAGTCCGAAGCGTAGCCACTTTTAACTAAATTCCACATGTTTCTTAATTCTTTGGCCTTTAACACCGAAAACTTATTTATATATCAAACAAGAGGTCAAACCTGAGAATAAATGTTGTAAAACTAAAACGGAAAGCCTTCACAACAGGCAGAAAGTTTTTTCAAATGGATCAGATTCCACTTTTGAATTGAACTACTGGGACGTCTACAAGAAATTTCCTGTTCATTATTAAAGTTAGCTCTTTTACGCAATCAAGGAAATTTTCTAATTAGATGCCGAAAATGTGGTCTTATTTAACTTCACTTGGAACATTTCATTTGCTTTGACAAACTTAGATTGTTTGAACCAATTAACAGGAATTAAATTAATATATTGTCCAATATGTTTAAAATTAAAATTCTTTATACAGAGATTAGGAACTTACACTTTTTAGTTGTTGATATCAATCAAAGACTACAATAATACACGATATTTCGATTAGAAATATACCATTTCGTATTTTCGTTGATTTTATGATGTTTGGAAACCTTAAATACAATAGGTTCTTTTTAAAAATAAGAATCGTTTAACACAGAAATTCAATACTCTACAATATAGAAAAATTTCGAAACAGAAAATAAATTTTTAAATACCTAACACTTGGTTTTAGAATTTAACTGATATTTCAACACTAGAAAAAGTTATTAAAATCCTATCTTTAGGCCCAGGTTAGGGAACAGATGATAGTCGCTGGGGGCCAAATCTGGTGAATATGGTGGATGGGGAAACAATGTTAACATCTATTCGCTGATTTTAGCATTCGCAACGACCGTCTTATGGGAACGTGCGTTCTCCACGATTTTTGATCCACTGTTACCAAACGCGGCAGCCACTTAGCACAGTGCTTCTCCATGCCCAAATGTTCATGTAAAATATTGCGTACATGCCCAGTTGACATCCTAGTAGCCTCAGCTATCTCAGCTATCTCTGCAGTAATATTGATGATATTGTTTGATGGAGTAGGTTATATCAAACTGTGCATGGTTTTAATGTTCATTCAAGTTTTCTAACACTAATTGTTATTTATTATGACTATGCACTAAGTAATTATTGTATTTGAACTTCTTAATTAATTTGCATTAATAATTCCTTACTACAGGCTTAGAGTCCTTACTACAGGTTTAGAGATTTTAAGTAAATTTCACATGTTTTTTTAATTCTTTGACCTTTGACACCGAAAAGTTATTTATGTATGGAACAAGAGGTTGAAACTGAGGGAAAATGTTTTTCTACTATTACACTATTACTATTACACTATTATACTACTATCCCTGATTTTCTTCCTCAAGATTGGCTTGGCTCGCCTTTTATGAATTTGAGGGCTATGTTGGCTGTAGCATTCCTACTGACAGGGTTTCCAGTGTCAGACATGCAGAGAACGAAGAGGAAGCAGACTCATAGGAGGACCAAAAACCACATACAAATCACGGAGAAGTTAAAAAATGTATAACCTCATTGGCCGCTTCCCGAAGATCGTTAGGCGCATATTGCTCTTCAGTTGCGTGCGCTAGAATGATGAGCATAAAACTCAGAAGCCAGGCTACTAACAGCCATGCCTCAAAAAAGATGTCAAAAGGTAGGTGCTGGCAGTCCTACTGATTACCGACCAATCACCTGCCTCTCGAACCTCAGTAAGTTTCTGGTCGCTATCATGTCCGACTTTGTCAATCAGTATTGTGAGCAGAACAACGATTCTCTTAAGAGTCTTCCTCAATACCCCACGATTATGTATTTGAGCTCCTTGAAACATAAAAGATCTGTCAGCGTGTCATCCACTTTTTGGATCAGGCTATCCAGTGATGGTGCTCAAGGGTTAAGTGTTCCAGTCTGAGTGGTGGGGGATGCCCATCCTTTACCCATTAAACGAAGAAACTTTCAAGCTTATTCGTTCAGCGCACTATAGCATTGTTTAGCACTGAACCTCTTAATTTAGTCATTCAACAATGCGTCCTGTAGGTTCAAAATTGAGGTAAGAGTGGCTGAGTCTCAACTGACCCACCTCCTATACGTGGACGGTATAAAGGTTTATACAAGCACATAGGTACCTTGGCATATTACAGGTGAGGGGTCCGCTCCACTTTTTAATTGAAAAGGCGCTTGGGACTGCTTTTTCATTTCGCCTTAGTGTGATTATGGTGTGTGGGCTTAGTGCGAGGAACATCATGAAACTATTTAACATCTAAGCCATTCATTCCCTAACACACTCTTTTGGCTTTTTCACCTGGTCTATGACTGACCTCGAAAGACTTAAGAGGATCATCTGCGTTAAAATGTCTAACCGCCGAATGCACCATGAAAAAAAAGCTGTGGGAAGAATAGTTCTGCCAAGGAAGCTTAAAGGTAGATCAATGATGAACAGCTAGCTGCTCAGTAGCAAGGTAAACAGCTGCACAAGCAAAACCTCCAAGCATTAGATCTTCCTTGCGTGAATCGCGATGCTTCAAACTGTTAGTTAAAGTAGGGAGAGCTCTTTGTGGGGAGGGAAGGATTTGTTATTGATATCCAGGAAAGGGTGATCAAAGAGATGAATTACTAAAAACACGTCCTCAATATGGCGGCAGAATACATGCATAGATGTCATGATTTTGCTGTGATTATTGTCCCAAAAAATTCCCTGGACACTAATTCACTATAAAGATAGAGCCTTAATATAAATATAGATCAATTAAAATACTAGAGAACTAATACCATCTAATTTACTGGCAGATGACTATTTTGACTGACCATCTAGTCACACAATCGTCCAGATGTCATCTGATTAGATAAATGTGCTCAACATGGGGAATTAATAGACATAAGCGTCTCCCTTAACAATAATATAAGGCTCCGATATACTGAGAATATCCAGAAATATTCGGAGCTGAAGCAGGAGATCCAGATCTTGTGAGGGATGAAGAAGATCACTGTCCACTCGGTCGTGATCTCCTCCACTGAAAACGTTTATGTGAGGTGCGTGAGGTGAGGTCGGAAAAGCTAGGAGCTCGAAATTCGCTAGATCTCATTCAGAAGGCGGTGTTTTTGAACGCGTTCTACATCGTACGGAGTTTTCTGGGTTTGAGCTTTTGGATTAATCTCATATGATTAATATCGGCTTTATCACCCGCTTTGAAGGCAGGAGCAATACGGATACATTTCTACTGCTGCCAAAAGACTCCTGTGGATAAAGATTTACTATAGAGAAGCCATTCTCGTTTAGCAATAACGCAACAATTACGCTTTAAGAATATAGGAGCTATTCCATCGGGACCGGGTCCTTTATTACTATCAACTGAACAGATTCACTCAAATATTTCTAATAATGTAATGACTATACTCTGCTTGCTTATCGCCAAAGTACATCATGGCTTGCAACGAGGTGAGTACCAGATCTAGAATCCTACCAAAGGTATTAGGTATTTGATTCACTTAATACATATTAAGAAATCCATATGTGTTCAAAAGCGCAGTTGCATCTTCTCTTGCTGAGGGAAGTATCTCTGGATAGAATACGGAGCCCTTGTTCATCATTGACCCAAGTAACCGTTGGTTTGTTATAATCCCCTACTATGACAGCTGATTTGTGCCTATACGTTTCCAACATTGTCTCTATAGTGGTGCAATAGTGAACAAAATTATTCGGAGATGAGAGAGGAGGAATATATACTGTGCCAAAAAGTGTGCGGAACAATCCGTGATATATAATTACAAAAATCTGCTCCACAGTAGAAATTTTCAGTCTGAGAGCCAAACGACGAAGCTTTGAGTGCACTGAAATGAGTGCTCCACCTCCTCGTTAAAAAGACACGTGTTTTGATCTCTGTCCTTTCTACGGATACTGTGGTCCTTCAAACCCAATTTGGCATTATAGCGGTTTGAGTTGAACCATGTCTCCATGAAAATGATGACATTATACACATAAATAGAGTGTGATAATGCGACATCATTCATCAAATTGTTTTGTTTCACCACGCCTGTATTCATTTTGTCTATTCTATTGATCCGATTGCTATATAGGAGAGTAGTTGATTTTATTTTTAATTCCAGTGAGAGCTTTGCTGTACGAAGTACATTCCTTACTGAATGCACAGTAATACAATTTTATGTTCTGTACATTAAGGACGGTTACAAAGTGTTTACAATCTGTGCATACCTTGAATGTAGCTTTACATTCTGACTCTTAGGGTTTTCCTGCACACTGTGAACACGTGTTATGAATTTGTCGACATACCCTGGCCATGTGTCAGAATTTTAGACAATTACAACACTAGAAGACGTTTAGGTGATCAATCACTGTAAAACTGGCCCAGCTGACGTGGATTCTGCCCCTCTTCAATCACACTCGATGTATAATAGCTTTAACTTCCAGGATAATGGTGTAAATCTTCTAATTTTTATCGTTCTCTTTTTTAAAAGCACCTTTATTTTGAAGTCTGGTCCATCTTCAAGCTCGATTTCTTGAAGAATTAAACAATTTTTTTTTAATTTAAAATTTAGAATTGATCTTTCGCGGTTTATTCTCAACATACTAATCCCTTAAATTCATAGAAGCTTTACGATGTTTTTCCTTTGATGCAACATCACTGCAACTTATTACAACTCCTCCACCAGAAATTCTTTTAACCGCCGTGATACCTACTAATATATCGCTTGTTTTAATGTTATGTTTTACAGCCTTTTTATTTTCTAAAGAAAGTTGAGCCTAGTTTTATGTTTGATGATAATTATCGCAATTGCGTCACGGAATGGCTTCGTAACTTTAATTCCAGTAGTGTTATCAGACGCCATAATTTCATCCATCTTATGAACTTTGCATTTGAATACTTCGACATGGGAATTCAATAACCTAATTTCTCCATCCTTAGTAGACAGAAGCGTCTCATTTTCCTTTATTAATTTTCGTAACCGTGTAATTGTTTCACTTTCACTGAATGATGATGATAAAGCACATTATGGCTTACAACACTAACATCGAGCATCACTAAAGTAGACAATATCTTTTATTCGATTTGCACAGCTTTTGTGTTTTAAGAATTACCACAATTGATGCACACCACTTTTTTCGACAGTACCCTTACAACACTTGTAACGAATAGGTGATATTTTGTTGTCTGATTCTACTAAAATTCACAGAAATCTAATAATTAATTAAATTTTTTAATGAGTCCATTTTTGGAATTTATTCAACTTAACCCCAAATTTATATTCTAAGAATTGAAGAACCCTCTCGTTCATAGAAATATATCAATTTGATAAAATTTTAAACATTTTCGTCAAAATTTGGAATTTATTAATATTGATTCAAAATTTGTATTCTAAGATGCAAAAATACCCTCTCGCTTATTGAAATATACCAACTGCATACAATTTTATAAATTTTAGTCCGTTTTTGGAAATTTTTATCTTGACCCTAACTTTATATTATAAGAACTTAAAACTTTTCCGTTCGTGGAACTATACTAATTAAATAACATTTCAAAATTTTTATTCGAAATTTAGAATTTATTAAAATCATTAAAATAAACCAATTTTATAAAATTTTACAAATTTGAGTCAACCACTGATTTAGTTCAATTAAACATGATTAAGATAAACATATGCACATTTACCAATGTAACAATATGTGTTTTTAATTTTGGCCAAAAAAATGGAAAACATAACGTAAAAAACAATTGCTTCGTGGCGGATTTTTATTTTTGTTGGAAAAGACTTCTATTGTCATCAGAAAATATATCCCATTAAATAATTGCAGGTAGCCGTCAGTTGTATTTAAATTTTTTAAACCCGCCGTGTTTGCAAACATTTATTTACTCTCTTGAAACCTTTCAAATTATTTTTTTACAAATTTTAAGATTTTGTATTTAAAATATGAAAAATCTACAATTTGTTTTAAATTAGTTGAAATCATTTCTAGTTTTTATTTAATTTTTAGTCTTTTCATGACTTCTAAATATCTCTTGAACTTACTCGAATTTTTCACATCTAATGGGCTGCGTCAGAAACATCCAGATTTGCTTAATTTTTCTCGAGAAAGATGAATTTTCATCTAAAAAGGGCAACCTATCAACCAAAGCTGAAGAATTGAATTTTTAGTTACAAGAAAATAATTTCAAACTAAACTAAAATGAGTTCCAAAGACATTATTTAAATACAGCGATATAAAGCTAGTTTTTGTAGAAAATAATAATTCTACAAATGAGTCCCTGGTAATAATGATATTTATTCATATGAAAGAGCTACCGGTACACAACAGTTTTAACAAATACTTTAAAAGATAAAGGGAATCTCCATAAAATGGTTAGCGTGGTGCTCTTGACTCAGGACTCAATCACACACAGAGAGCCACTGAGGCTTTTGCGTTTCAAACTGTAGGACCTCAGGGTTAGATGCACCATGTGTTTAGTTTAGTTTTGGGCCCATAAACAAGCCCCTCTCAGCAACAGTCCTACGTCTGTTACTTAGCCATCATCCGAGAAACTGCTTCCATCATTCGGCCTACCTGACGAATAGGTCGCCCACGATACTTTTACTCCATATAGACATTCAAACATTTTTGGAAGTAGAGACACCTCATTACCAATTATGAAAAATCAAGTAAAGGAAGGGTGATAGTTGTATCTTGAATAGTCACCCGCAAGGGAGTGATCATGTCCCTGAAAGCCTCCATCAATACCCAGCTAGCACCGATTAATATTGGGATTGAAGACAAGGGCACGGAATTTTTAGGGTTTCCATTTCCGCCTCGCAAGGGTCATTGAGCATCAACAAAGTCACTCCCAAGCTTAGCTTTACCGGTTGCTAGTCTTGCCAGGGACACCAACAATTAAGAGGGCATCCGATCTCCCTAATCTAGTGCTTGCTCTGACTATGACTACCTTAGTCCTGACCTCTGCCCAGAATTTCACTCAGTATAAGGTTGACTATTCCACAACCTAGGAATACCCGACTTGGCCTTAGTCGCAGTTTCGCCAGCGCTCTGTCCGGACACGATCCTGACCAAGAATCGGACCTCAGAGTCGCTGGCATGGACTAATACTTAGGTCATAATTATGACGAGTTCAGCCCTTGTAGCCAATCGCTCTGCATACAAGTCTCATTGCAGCATACTGCGTTTGCTCACCAGCTCACTGAGTAGCGCCAAACTTGACCCATATTCGCAAACTGTCTACTGACACAATGCTGCGTTGATTCGGTGATTTCTTTAAATCCCGAAGTTCTTGCACCTCGTATCGGTCGCTCGGCAGAGCAGCTGTAACCTTGAAGGGTCCCTTCGCCTTGGCCACCAGCTTCTTGCTCTCGCCAGTAGCAACTGGATGTGCATCCACCATAACGACGTCTCCAATAGAGCATGAGGGAGTTTCGAACCTGTGTACATCGAACCTCTTTTTCTGTCGAATTTGCTCCTCATCCGTCGACGCCTTCGCTGCAGACCTAAAATCCTGCCAATCCACCTGATCCAAAGTGTCTTGAAATTATCTAAGTAACTTTGCATCAGCCATACTGCGTGGTCTGTAGCCAAAATGAAGTTGAGTCGGTGACATTCTTGTAGTTCTGTTGGTTGAACAGTTGAAGGAGCTTTGGACCTTTTTCACGCTCTCGTCCCATGCTTCCTCTGCATTTCCAGCGCAGGTGGCTGCAAGTGAACTCAAAAAGGTGGGATTCATTCCATCACACTGTCTTCTCGCACGCGCGTTTCAACCGCGTTGTGTACGTGCTTGACAACATACTCATTACAGAAAGCTTTAAATGAGTGTGACGTGAAGGCCGTTCCTCTATCACTTATTATTCGTGTGGGCACTTCGAATATTGCTATTAACTGACCTAGTTCTCTCACACATGCTTTTTTGAAGTGTCACGGACAGGTTCAAGAATACAAAATTTAGTGAACGCATCAACAATCGTTAGAATTTGAGAATTTTTGCGAAAACTTCGTACAAATGATCTCACATGA
This sequence comes from Belonocnema kinseyi, assembly GCF_010883055.1. Classification (NCBI taxonomy): domain Eukaryota; kingdom Metazoa; phylum Arthropoda; class Insecta; order Hymenoptera; family Cynipidae; genus Belonocnema; species Belonocnema kinseyi. Next base: position 125,686,056 of record NC_046660.1, on the reverse strand, counting down.
TCGAGATGTATCGTACATTTGTTCTTTAAGAGTCGTGTTCCTACTACAATAAGCAACTACGCGCTTTTCATTTTCGTGTTTTTGAATTAGCATGGCACTTAACCCGATGGCGCATGCGTCTGTATGTACCTCCGTTTCACGAGAAGGATCGTAAATTACCAATATTAGTCGATTAACCAATATTGTTTTAATTTCTTTGATCACTCCACTTTCTGTTTCTCCCCATGACCAGGGTACGTTTTTCCGCAAGAAATTCGTAAGTGGGGCGACTTCACGCGCGAAATCTTTTATAAATTTCCGAAAATATCCGGCAAGTCCCAAGAACTGCCTGACTTGTTTTACATTCTTCGGACCAGTAATTTTTACAACTGTGTCAACCTTATTTTTGCCTGTTTCTGATCCATTCACCAGCAATCTCACATCCTAGATCATCAATTTTTCTTGGAAAAATCTGCATTTTGTGATATTTAGAGTTAAGTTGTTTGCTTGAAGAGCCTTCAAAACTATTTCTAGCTGTATAAACACTTCTTCTGTTGTTTTTTGTGGCAATTAATACATAATCTATATAAACAAGTGCACAGCCCCTGAGGACTTTGTTCATGGTCCTTCGAAATACGGAAGGAGCATTCGCCAATCCGACAGGTACAAATAAAAACTCCCACATTCCATTAGGTGTTATAAATGCAGTTTTTTCCACAGAATTAGGATGCATTATGATTTGGTAGAATTCAGATTTCCAATCCAACGAGGTGAAAATTCGTTTGTCACAAAGTTGATCTATTTGATCGTCAATTATTGGAAAGGGATATTGAATACGCTTAGTGATCTTATTTACTTGTCGGTAATCTACTGCCAGGCGAAATTCCCCGTTTTTCTTCCGGACTAGTACCATCGGACTTGCACAATGAGATGTACTCTCACGGGTAATACCATTTTTTACCAAATCTTTTAAACCATTATCGTAATGCTTAATAAATTTCTTAAATATTAATGTAATATTTTATTCGAAATTGTTATTAAAAATGCTTACTTCTTTTTAATTCAATTAAGTATATCGCTTATTGTTAAAAATTTAAACGTTAAACAAATGCTTTAAATAACTAATAATTGTTCAGAAAATGTTTTACATTGGTCACGAAAAGTTTTTTTTCAGTACGACTTTATTCTATAAAACTTACATTCAATTTTGTCGTTTTGAAATTATTTTTATAACTTTTTCCTTCAAATCACCCTTGTAGACACACTCGTTTGTCCTCTGAAAGCTGAAAGTAAGTTTTTTGTTTATTTATGTTGATCCCGCAGATTAGTTGTTAGTATTCTCAAAGGAATGAACAATGTGTCAATTTTGGACAAACATGTCAATTTCAGTTTTTAGGGGCATTAAAATTTAAAGTAATTCAATGACAATGATTGATTAAAAACTCCCAACACATTCTTAATATCTCCCGCAAGCTAAGTTTAAATCCCGAAACCTGAATCTCATTTTTCCGAAAACCAAAATTTCTCCATGTTAATCCTATGGGATTTTGACGTCTTAATATTAACCGATTCGGCTCAAACTTGAAGGGAGTTTTTTTTCCAGCAACCTCACAAAATGGGGGGTGGGGCACAATTATAACATGAAAGTGGTCAGATCGCATTGCTGTGGAACGCGGCGTGTTAGCACACCACATAAGTTGTCGCCATCACGATGTCGATACAAGAATTTTCTAATAGCTGAAAATGAATTTACTACTTAGTTATTATATATAATTTAAGCAAAAAATAGTCAGACCACAGATTAGTGGAAAAGAAATAGGCAGTAGTCGCTCAAGGTATTGAAACATGATCATTCTGGTAGCAAGATTGTATAACCTCCTTCAAGCTACAAGTAGAAAAATATAGTGCATCCCGTGAAGCATTCAGTTCAGTGATCCTGGTGTTTAAACCCATTCTCTAATGAGATAGTAGGAATCACAATTTTTCATCATCATGCCCGTGACACAATGGTTGATTCTGCTCAACAGAACCACCTTTTCTCTACTTAAATCTACTTTAAATGAATGTATACATAATCTCATAATAAGATACGACAGCTTTCTGTATTTAATTTTAATTATTGAATGGGTATATGCCCTAGAAGAATCTTAAAATAATAATTGAATGCGGTCGTATCTTATTGGGAGATTTCGCATACATTCTGGTAAAATAGATTCAAGTAGGGAAAAGGTGATTCTGCTGCGCAGAATCACTACACTGCATGTTCAGCGTAATGCAATATATTTTCCTAATTGTATCTTGCAGGAAGATATACAATCTCGCTACCAGAACAATAATTGTTCATCTGACGTCCAACTAGGGGGCGCGACTTTCGGAATCCTGGGATAAAGATTACATTAAAACCTCAGAATTAAATATAAATTTAAAACAGACATTTTTTAGAATGTTTAATCCTAGAAATCGAGTTATTATTAAGCATGGCCCTGTAAATGTTATATTAGACACATGTAGCTATTTAAATCTGATGTCTGCAGAATTCTTTTTGTAAAATGTTCGTGAATTTATTAATTGCCAATTTCGCTCACAAAACATATATCTCTTTATATTGAAATCGGCAAATACAACATTTCGCTTTCAAATCCATTGGAACTGGAAAGAAATAACACTATCCCTGATAGAAACTCAATTTAAATTACTTTAGTGGTCACTTGAAATAATTCACAATTTGAACATACCTTAGCGGTCATTTGAATAATCATTTGAAATCGGAACCTTATCGAGCGAGCACTTGTTTAACAAGTTCAAAAAAACGACTATATAAAATTTAAATTTGTGGATTTGAGGCTTGATATCGTCCACACCGTTGCATGGGTCGACTTGAAAATTTATACACATGTAGATTAGGCACTGGAGATGGAAACCCCCTTTTCACATCTGCAATCGATAGAACGAAACATTCTACGTTCAGGTACATACCCAAGTCATAGGTCAATTGTGACGGTCAAGGTCAGTTAGAGGTTATTTAAAATTAGCTAAGTTTTCCAAGAGGTATGTATTGATCTTGGTTACAGCGTTTTGAACATTTTAAAATCATAAGGAAATTTTTCATTAAAAGTTTCAGGTGTTCTGTTGAGAGTTCTGTTCCTCCGCAAAGAGTTATACAGTCTTCTACCGTTTCTCGATACCTAAGTCAATACCTAAGGCGATACCATAAGTCCTATATCGTTTATCCATACGAATATTACGAATCGAAACGAAATTTACGTATTACGAGTACATACTTACTATCTTTCGCTAAAAGATTATTATGACGCAAGCTGAATTTTCGGAACGAAAGAGGATATGTGTATTAATAATGCGTGGTTGGGGAGATCGAGTTTGATCTTATGATCAAGTTCGTTTGCTTTTTAATCGCACTTTTCGTAATGGAAAAGGGTTAAATCCTGTCTCAAAATCAACCATGCACAATACAGTATTTTCAGATGAATTTACTTTCACTTTAAAACGTGAAGTTAATAGGCAAAATTGTAAATATTGGTCCGACACAAATCCTGATTGGATGTTGGAGAGTAACACACAATATCCACGAAAGATTAACGTTTGGCCCGTTATCTTGAATGATACATTGATAGGCCCTTTCTTCATCGATGGCAATCTCAGTGCCCGTGAATATGAAGAGCTTCTCAGAAACCAAATTGTACCAAGAATAAGGGAGATTAAAGGCGATAATTTTCAAAATATTTGGTTCCAGCAGGACGGAGCAGCGAATCATTATGGTAGGGAGGTTCGAGCATATTTGGATACTCAGTTCCCTTAAAGGTGGTTTGAAAGAAGGGGTGAAATCGAGTGGCTTGCTAGATCTCCTGATCTGACGCCTCTCCACTATATTCTTTGGGGTTATTTAAAAAGCAAAGTATACTCAACGCTACCGCAAAGCTTAGACGAGTTGCAAAATCGGATTCTGCAAGAGGCTACTTTGATTTATAGGGAAATGATTCGTAATGTTGTAACTCATTTTTACAATCGCATAGCTTTTTGTCAAGAAGCTCAAGGTTTTCAATTCGAACATCTTCACTGAAGCGTGAAAGGCAAGGAGACTCACGCTAATCAAGCACCCCGAAACGTAAGAGGCAAGGGGACTCACGCTAATCAAGCACCCCAAAGGGAACAGAATTTATTATATCCACGTCGTTGTTCCTGGGTAATGCTAAACGTACACGTAAACTGCTTGGAAAAAACCTTGAAAAAACTTTGAACATCATCACCAAGATGAATAGAGAGGTCACCAATGAATTTCTCGTTGAATTTGATTTAGGAATTGCACTGACTTCTTGGAAAACTTTGTTAATTTCAAATAACCTCTAACAATTGACACACAATTCACCTATGACTTGGGTAAGTACCTGAATGTAGAATTTTCCGCTCTTTCGATTGCAGATGTAAAAAAGGGGGTTTCCAGTTTAAAAAAAATAAAGTTGACTTTCAAAAGGCCATGAAGGTCAACTTCCAGGTCAAAATAAAGGTCACCATTGGATTCCTCGTTGAAATATACTTCAGGAATTATACTGACCTCTTGGAAAACTTTGTTAATTTCAAATAACCTCTAACTGACCTTGAACGTTACAATTTACCTATGACTTAGGTACGTACCTCAACGTAGAATTTTGCGCTCTATCGATTGCACATGTAAAAAAGGGGGTTCCTATTTAAAAAAACAAAGTTGACCTTCAACAAGCCATGAAGGTCAACTTCAAGTTCAAAATGAAGGTCACCCTTTGGCACCAAATTCATCACACATATTCTTTGAGATCCCAGCCAGGTCGCAACAGTATGGGGGGGAGCAAGAGTTGGGGTTATATGTATTATATTCGCAGTTTTTAACTAACCGGCACTAAATTTTAAATACCAGGTGTATACATATGAAACCGGTATTGCCATCTAGCGGCCAGTAGGCACACTTGTAGGCGCTGTCGGAACTTACCATTTGTGCTAATTGGCGTATTG
>NC_046660.1:125670444-125680973 GCF_010883055.1 Belonocnema kinseyi | reverse complement strand
CTACCACTTATTTGCATCGATGGGGCACGCACTCAGCGAACAGCGCTTCACTTCTTACGAAAATGTTGGAAAATGGCTCGATGACTGGTTTGCTTCAAAAATAAAATATATTCTCTTGAAATAAATGTGTTTTTTTCTTGAAAAAATACCGGTTTCATATGTATACACCTGGTACAAATTGTTTGGGCTCTTTGAAATATACAGAAAGTAATTTTTTGTAGGGGGTACGAGAGACATAGCAGATAGTAGTGTGGGGAGGGGATTTCGGAATCGCGGTTTTTTAACCAATCGGCCCTAAATTTTTCACACATTCTTTCACTGAGAAGAATAGATAGTTGGGGCTACTACTTGTTTGTTAGTAAAGCATTCATTGCACTGAGAAAAATGAATAGCTGGGGCTACTACCTTTTTATTAGTAAAGCATTCATTGGTTATTAAAACTATTTAGTTAGTAACACCCGCTAATCAAATAGACGGCTTAGAAAGCCATTGGTAATTCGCGTAACTAATTTAACTTAGCAATATTTTAGTAGTCAGAGTTAATAATACTATAGTCACCTGTACCAATAATTGACTCTATAACAAATAAGAATATTCTGCGCGACTATTTTATTTGTTATCTTGGTTCGTACGACTGTGAATGCGACAAAGATGCCAACATATCTGCGACAAAATGACAGGAACCGTTCAGACATGGACGTCATAACTCGCTGTTTACTTAATGTCTCCTTTTTTTATAAATGATGGGCTAACGAGAAGTGATAGAAAGTTTAGGCTTCGGGAATTATATCGAAGCTTTTCAAGGTATGTACACGATATTCGAAACTGAACGAGTTTTATGGTAAGTCTTACTAGAAATCCTAACCTACAAAGTGCATCTACAAATAAAAATATCCGAATAGGCATGGGGACATATTTTTTTAGAACGCCTTATCAGCTCAACTGACATCAGAGTTTCTAAGACGTCCCAAAAAATTATGCCCGTTTACCACTGGGATCTTTTTATTTCGATTTCGATAGTATAATGACAGCTGTTTTAATGAGTCCCGGTGACAAAAAAAAATAGTCATACCCACGTTAGTAGATATGACTAACTGTATTAGTAAGTTCAACTACCTCCGGATAGTGGTTTTGACAAAGTAAAGCAGTTAGTCTACCTTATCAGATATTAATGCCAACTACTCGTGCCCCAACTAAGAAATAAATCTTAAGGTACCATTTTTTTGGAGAAGGTTGAGGTAATTTTTGTAGTAACTTTCAACGAGGAATTCAGTATTGACCTTAGTTACGACCTTGACCATGGCCTTCACGATTATTTCAAGGTTACCTTTGTTTATTTAATGTACATTGTATAAGTAAGTAAGTACAGTAAAAGGATGCTTTTCAGAAGATAGCTTGCAAAAAAATGTTCTGGCCATATTGAAATTTGAATGACCTTGATACGTCCATCAAGGCCCACCTTCCCTATGACCTGACTACACTTTTGAATGTAAAATTTTCCGCTCTTTCGATTTCCAATGTCAAAAATAGGCCATTCCGTTTAAACAAACAAAGGTGACCTTGAGATAACCATGAAGGTCATAGTCAAGCTCAAAACTGAGGTCACCACTGGATTCCTCGTTAAATGTTACGTCAAGAATGACCTCAACATTCTCCAATAAAATGTACCTAAGTATTTATTTGGCTGTCCCAGTACTTTTGCGACACTTTGTATATTTGCATAGATTATTCCAGTTTCAATTATGAACAAGGTGATGGGTAAGTGTTGAAAGATATTTCAATTATAGGTTTTTATTTTTATTACATATATAAATTAAACAAATTTCCCAAACAATTTTAGACTTTGAGTCAAGTTTGAGTTTAAACCATCGGAATGGTTATATTATCCTATATAATATCACCCTATAATTAAATTTTTGATTGATCCGGATGATGATAGATTAGTTCAGGAAGAACGATTAATTGTAATAAAAACACTAGGAATAAAAGAAAGAAAGGCTAGATGATTGCATGCAAGCATTCTAGATTTAACCTCAGCTTCTCAAAACCCCGACAAGTCTTTTAGAAAAACTCAAAGAAAACAAACTAGTTAAGTGGAATCAAGAGAAAGAATTAACGTTAAAGAGTAAACTCGCCTATGATTTGTGGTTGAAGAACCTTTAAAACCCTCTATTGATATAAACACCAAAATAATCTAAACTAAAAATGCCATAGAATAAAAAATCGATAATGTCGCTGAAAATTTAGATGAAAATAAGCGCTATTTAATAACTGTACAAGAAACGGCGTGTATAAACCAAGGAATAAATGTATCCAAACAAATACATAGGTGACATTGATAAACACACGATAAGACTGTCGCATAAAACAGCCCGAATAATATAAAATAATACCTCTTTAATATCCGCGAAAATGATTCAAGAAAATCGTATCGTCCAATGAGATATTTACCCGAATCAGAATGCTAGATAACAACTACAGGTTTTAAATCCGTTTTTTAAGATCCAAGGCACGCAAGTTTATTGGAAATGGCCCAAGAATGGTTTCTGGAACGAAAATATTCGCAGAAAAATAGAAAGTTTGTTAGAATACGGATTCCACGACAATCAAGAAAATTCGACAATTGTCGAACACACGATGAAAATGATCTCAAATTCTAAAGATTGAATTTCCCCACCTCCTGAATCGGAAGTAATTCAGCATCTCTCCAGACAATTTACCTAAGAGGTTAGAAATGCGATTCTTATGAGAAAGGTAGAAAATTATTCAGATCTTTTAGATGTACCTAAAACTTTCGATCGAGCAGGCGGTTTAAACCGAAATGATTATTACTCGAGACGCACAGGTCGATCGAGCAATCCGATAAAACCATGGCTTGCTTATGTAAATGCAAGCCATTCAAGTCCGACAGGTGAAGGCTACGGTGCACAGGACACTCGGAATAACCCCACGAGCTGTGAGAAACCAAAAGGTAACAACTGGTACCGAGCACAATACGGAATTGAGTATTCTAACATTACGTCATACTCGGTCAGTAACGTCGAAATCTATAAGGCCATACAACTTAGTGGACTAATATGAATTTTTTTAGACGAAGGTAAGTGAAAAATCGTGCTATGGCTTCGCTTCTCAGATAGAAAAGTCATTTCTTTAATTATTGTTAGCAATTGGGAAAGTGTGCGATTTGGACAATCTATCAAGAAAAAATATAATGTGCCGTGAAAATAACTTTTAAATTAATTGCTTAACATTCTTTAAATTAATTCAAATCTCTGAAAATCCTTTAGATTTTTTTAAATTCCTTTAAATCTCTTAAAATTCCTTAAAATCTTTGAACTTTTTCAAATTCATTAAAATCTTTTTTAAGAACCTTTTAAAAACTCCCTTGAAATTCTTTAAGACCACTAAAGCTTTCTTAAAATCTTACAAATAAACTTGGAAATCCTTCAACCTTTTCTAATTAGTTTTAAATCCTTTAAAAAGAAACTTGAAGGTTCCGCCATGTCCCTAAGAATTCTTTGAAATCACATGAATTCTTAGAAATCTTGTAAGATTTCTTGAAAATCCTTAAAGTCCTCCGAATTTTTTTGAACTCCCTTCAACTTCTTTGAAATCATTTTAAAAATTTTAAAATTGACAAAAATTAATTGAAATCTCTTAAAATCCTTAAATTTTTTTAGACTCTCTAAAATCTCTGGAAAATCCTTAAATCATTGAATTAAAAAAAAATTGAAGTCTCTTAATATTTATTAAAATCATTTTAATAACTTTTTAAATAGCTTTAATATTAATCCTTTAAAAGAAAATCTTAATATCCCGTCATGTCCCTGTAATAATTCCTCAAAATCACATGAGATTCAAGAAAATCCCTTGCAAATCCTTAAAATTTTTTGGATTCTTTAAAAAATCTTTAATTTCCTTGAAAATCGTTCAATCTTTCTGCAATCTTTTAAAATCCTTTTAAATTTTTTGAAATAGTTAAAAATCTCTCGAGAAATCCTAAGATCACTTAAAGTTTTTTAAAATATTTTAAATTTTCTTTGATATAACTTGATTTGTTATGAAACTACTTAAAATGACTTATTATCTAAAAGTATTATGGCGAAAGTCGCCTGTTATTGGCAACAATAATGAAATAAATGGCTTTTCTTTCTTAAAAGCAACGCCATATCATGATTTTTTACATAATTTCACCGAAATTAATTAACTTTAATCTAACTCCTATCTAAACAATGCTTTGCAGCCCACCAAGTGGTATAGCCTTACAGATTTTGATGTTACCGATCGAGCGTGACATAATATTAGAATACTTAATGGTGCAACCCTTGGAAATTCAAACGCGAATACTCTCCTGCGAAAGCGAAAAACTGAGGAATATTTATTTGACCAATTTTTGTGCGAAAACGTGCAAAACGGTATATGATAGTAACAAAAATACGACCGAGTCCGGAGGTGGTCAACAACCTTAAAATACAAACAGGTCCACGAATCTGTCCTGGATGAAAACGAATTAGAAGCGGAAAACCAATTTTTAAACTACCGTGGATATAATGAAGTATCTTCGGGAAACCGATCAACCTGTGTTATCTATGAACGTAACGGTTAAAACTGACACGAGAGCCTATACAAATAAAAATACCGAATTTGATAATATACCCGAAGAACTTTTCAAACAAGACGCAATTTCAGAAAATAAAAACAAAATAAAATGCCCAATAGTAAATTGTACGGTTGACAAAATAAAAACCAATGACTCAATCAACACTTTAGGTTTACGTAACCATGATAAAAAATTAACTATTTAATCAAAAATTAAATCGGAAAAAGATGGTGAAAAAAGTTATATTTGTAAACTAGATAAAAGCATGTATTCTCTTGAAGAAAAAGAAAATTAAATTCTGTTAAATTCACAAGCGATAATAAAATACCCGATTCACTTGATGAACCATGATTTTTCCCCAATTAGGTTATTACTCTATGTTTCGAAAAATATGCGAAACAGAACACCGAGTATAAGACTAGGTTTTTTAACATAATTTGCTCTTGCCGCAATACCCCTGATCACCAACCAATCAAAAGAAAAATTCTCAAAACAGACTCTATTCTAAAAGAACCACAAAAATTTAATTTACTTCTTAGAATAAGTACAATGTGCTCTCGCTCCTCTCAATCAAACTTATCGGTCGAAATCTGGAGTACTTAACAAACTTATCTCCACTCAAATCCCGACAAAGCAACACGATACTTTCCACTCCTCAAATATTGTTTTTTAAATTAAAACTTCACCTAGCTCGCTACCAGCAGCGGAACGCACTGATAGCACTGGAGTGGGAACAAACCTAGCTACCAGAGGGGTAAGCTGTTAAATAGCCGCTCCCGACAGGAAAGTTCCTTCTTTCTTCCGATGCGTCGCAAAAACACCAACCATAAGGGAAGGACCGCGGTTTCCCCTTACAAGTAACCCTATAAGATTTTCCAGGGAAATCGCGATAAAATTTCAGCCATAACCACGTCTCATAACCGTGAGATAAGTGGTTACAGTCTGTAAAGGAATCAATACGACGATCTTAGTGCCGCATTGTGCCTTTGAATGTAGGTCGTTCCCGCGTGTGTTGGACAACTAGATAGTATGTGAGCTAAATGCTCGGGTGTGCATGGCACGCCCTGCAGCTATCATCGGGAATGTCTTGGCTCAAAATGTGGGACGGTATGTTAAGGTGGAAATGACACCGTCTTGGCATGCAAAAATGAAACCCTCTGTACCAGACTTCAAACCGGGCGATTTAAGGAAAGCAAACGTTAGCTCACAAGACATTGACTGATCCTTCACATTTCTGTGGAAGATACCGTGCATCCTCTTATCGAGGAGCTCTTCACGAAAGTTTTTCTCTTGTGCTTTCTTAATCCGGGCTTTCAGGAGTGAGTACACCAGATAGATTAGATTTGATGCATTTTGCCCACCCCTAATACTGAAGTCAAGTCCGACTGATTCAGCAGCCTCCTCCGCTGCTTTGTATAGAAATTCTCCTTTGCCCACTTCCTCGTGATTCCTGACCATTTTAAGAAGAGGGTCTCTTCCATTTGCAACTCTATGTGCTGCACCCAGAATAATCCTGTTGTGAAGACATTCAAGACTCAATATTCCGCAACCACCCCCTTGACGGCGTGAGATGTACAGTCGCGGAACGGAAGACTTAAGATGCATGCTTTTGTTCTTGTGCATAACCTTTCTTGTAGCGATATCAAGGGATCTGAGCTCGTTCTTCGTCCATGGAATTACTTCAAATGAATAGAGTAGTACCGGGACGGCAAGGATGTTCGTTGCAGATACTTTGTTCCTCGCCGACAGGTCGGAAGACTAAATCTGTTGGATAAGACGTTTGTATCTGCTTCGGAGAGTATCTTTTATATATGTCACATCCTGAATGCGGCTCTGTGGCAGGCCCAGGTATGTATAAGTCTCTCCAGCGCAAAGGTGTCGTATGGTGCTTCTATCAACGAGCTCAGGATCTTCAGGGATGCCATTAAGTTTTCCTCGCTTCAAATAAACCTTTGCGCATTTGTCTAACCCAAATTCCATTCCAATTTCCTTAGTATATCGTTCGACAATTCCCAGAGCTAGATGCAGTTGCTCTCTGTTTTTAGCATAGATCTTAAGATCGTCCATGTAAAATACATGAGTGACCTTCTACTTTCGCTCTTCAGGTTGCCGCACAAGTACCCGTCGGAATAGCGCAGTGCTAGAGATAGTGGCAATAATGTAAGGCAAAAGAGAAGTGGGCTCATGGTGTCGTCCTGGAAGACACCTGTCTGAAACGTGACCTTGTTAGTTGTCACACGATTTTTGCCAGATGAGATAGTAAATCTGGTTTTCCAAAGCGACATCAATCTCTCTATGCACCCAACTATTTACGGATGAACCTTTAAGATTTCCAAAAGACAGATGGTAAATCTATGGGATGTAGAATCGAAAGCTTTCCGATAATCAATCCAGGCCATCGATAGGTCACGCTGGTAGAATGCTGCATCTTTGCAGACACATCTATCGATGAGCAGGTTCTCCCGACATCCGGCTACGCCTTTATTTGAGCCTCGTTGTGCATACATTTCTTGCCACACAGGTTCAATCGCCCGAACAATCCTATCATTTAGGATAGCTGTGAATATCTTATAAAGCATGTTGAGACAAGTTATTGTCCTGTAGTTCTTCGGGTCAGCTAAGTTGCCTATTTTCGGCAGGAGTATTGTGCGCCCTTCCACCAACCACTCTGGAATCGGCTCTTCCAACTTCAAATATGAGGTGAAAATACGGGCCAAATTCTGATGGGTTGAAGAAAACTTCTTCAACCAGAAGGTTTTGATACAATCTGGTCCCGGTGCGGAATAGTTCTTCATCCCTCCTAATACTTTTTTCACCTCCTCGGTTTTGATGGGCGGGCATTCTTTATCAGGTGTTATGAGGGCAACACATAACTCCTTGAAGGTATTTATATTTTCTGACTCTTCGTCCAGTTTATGCTGAACTTCGTAGACTTCTCTCCAAAATACTTCGACCTCCTCTGGTTTGGGTGGGTGTTCGACAGTGACTGGAGGATCTTGGAAGAGTCGAGATGGGTCAGAGAGAAACTGTTGATTTTCCCTGACCCATCTCTCCCTCCGCTCTAGACTTTTCTTAGCGTCAGATAGTATCCGTATTCTCTCAACAATATGCTGCCTGATGGTCAGCAGCTTTGACTTGTTAAGTGTGTGATAACGGGTCCGGAGTTCGCACGCGAACTTTCGAACCTTGGCGGTAAAATTCCTGCCAGATGTGATGTAGTCAATCACACATTGAATGCGGGACGCGTACTGTCTTGCCCAGCCTATCTTTATGGCAAGTTGATGCATTCGTCCTTTGGTCTTACGATTAGCCGTTGTTTTGTTTTACGTTTCGCATCGGTCAAAGCTCTCGTTGCATTATACACACAATAATTGATAGCCCAGAGCTCGGATTCGCTGAAAAATGTCCACGAAGCTCGTCATCCATTTCAGCCAGATCTTTAGGCTTGAGAGAAACCTTGGTGTTGATGTTTCTCCGGGTCGTAAAGCATCGCTCTTCATCTATTGGATGCCTGCCCCCGGTTGGTCTTAGTGTCGCCTCTCTTTCTTTGTTGCCGGCTTGTTCTAGCTGTGGTAGAGTAGGCGTTCCGCTTACATAGCCCCTTTTACGGAGTAGTTCAGCATGGTTTCGTTGACGTTGCTGCGAAAAGTGCGATAGCTCCGGGTGTTTCTCGGACCACAGAGCATGCAGCCGTGCCATGTGACCCCGTTCACGGGCCACATTCGCGTCGTAGCAGTCTATCAAGTCGCGATTCAGTTGCTCCGTCCACCCAAAGGTCACGAGATTTCGCCGATCCATCGCATTGAATCCATTTTCATTGGCTCCCCCAGCTCTAGATTGGTCGGCATTGTTGGCCGACCCATTGTCGGGAGCCCTGCGCGTTCTGTTGTTTTGAACCGCACTTACTACAACTATGTTTTGTGTTGTCATTGTTGTTTCCACAAGAAGCTAGGGAAAGGGGTTCGTCCATCCTTGTAGAGCCCCGCATGCAAGGATAAGGCTGCTTACTCTGAGAGGTTGCCCGGTATCCCAGAGTCACCGTTCTAGACACCTCACTAACGTGCCATTCAGCTTTCGGCACGGTTTTCACACCTCCGCTTGGGGGTTAATTCCTTCGGGATCACCCTTGGACAACTGTCCGCGACAACCTATTAATTTTTATAACCATATTCAGCAGAAACCCTTGGTGCTAATCTGAAAAATTGCACCCGCTTTCAGCGAAATCGCGGTAAAATTTCAGCCACAACCACGTCTCACAACCGTGAGATAGGTGGTTACAGTCTGTAAAGGAATCAATACGACGATCCAGCAAAAGCCTCGTGCACCCTAAGAACACGGAGAGACCCAAGGACAACCGCCTTCTGCTTTTTTCCCGCAAGTGTTCTAGCATATTATTAACACGCAGGGATGCTTTTTAGGCTATTAGCAAGTGAAAGCTTGGCACCTCCAAGAGCGCCGATGATAAGGACAATCAGTTTAACAGAATATTCCGGGTACAATCGTTGCAACTCCCTTATAAGGTCTCGATACCTCTCTTTCTTTTCCTTCTCCTTGGCTATGATGTTTTTGTCAGCTGGTGCCGAAAATTCGATAACGAACATGGTTCGCTTCTCGAAGTCAAGAAGAACCATGTCAGGCCTCAAGGGAGCAACAGAAAAAATTGTCGAGAATATAAAGTTCCAGTATATGCGGCACTTCCCACTCTCGACAATTGACTTAATTTCCCTAGGAGCATTTAGAGGAGCGATATTAAGGTGAATGCTGTAGGAGTGACAGAGATGGTAATAAAGTACTCTTATTGCCGCATTGTGCCTTTGAATGTAGGTCGTTCCCGCGTGAGTTGGACAACTAGACAGTATGTGAGATAAATGCTCGGGGTGTGTATGGGACGCCCTGCAGCTATCATCGGGAATATCTTGGCTCAAAATGTGGCGACGGTATGTTAAGGTAGAAATGACACCGTCTTGGCATGCAAAAATGAAATCCACTGTACCAGACTTCAATCCGGGCGATTTAAGGGCAGCAAACGTTAGCTCACAAGACATTGACTGATCCTTCACATTTCTGTGGAAGATACCGTGCATCCTATTTTCACCTCATATTTGAAGTCGGAAGAGCCGATTCCAGAAGGGTTGGTGGAAGGGCGCACAATACTCCCGCCGAAAATAGGCAACTTAGCTGACCCAAAGAACTACAGGCCAATAATTTGTCTGAACGCGCTTTATAAGATATTCACAGCTATCCTAAATGATAGGATTGTTCAGGCAATTGAACCTGTGTGGCAAGAAATGTATGAACAACGAGGCTCAAAGAAAGGCGTAGCCGGATGTCGGGAGAACCTGCTCATCGATAGATGTGTCTGCAAAGATGCAGCATTCTACCAGCGTGACCTATCGATGGCCTGGATTGATTATCGAAAAGCTTTCGATTCTACATCCCATAGACTTATCATCTGTCTTTTGGAAATCTTAAAGGTTCATCCGCAAATAGTTGGGTGCATAGAGAGATTGATGCCGCTTTAGAAAACCAGATTTGCTATCTCATCTGGAAAAAATCCTGTGACAACTAACAAGGTCACGTTTCAGAGAGGTGTCTTTCAGGGTGACACCATGAGCCCACTCCTCTTTTGCCTTATATTATTGCCACTATCTCCAGCACTGCGCCATTCCGACGGGTACTTGTGCGGCAAACCTGCAGATCGAAAGTACAAGGTCACTCATGTATTTTACATGGACGATCTTAAGATCTATGCTAAAAACAGAGAGCAATTGCACCTAGCTCTGGGGAAAGGATATACTAAGGAAATTGGAATGGAATTTGGGTTAGGCAAATGCGCCAAGGTTTATTTGAAGCGAGGAAAACTTAATGGCATCCCTGAAGATCCTGAGGTCGTTGATAGAAGCGCCATACGACACCTTTGCGCTGGAGA
>NC_046660.1:125664382-125670344 GCF_010883055.1 Belonocnema kinseyi | reverse complement strand
GAAGAACGAGCTCAGATCTCTTGATATCGGGACAAGAAATGTTATGCACATGAACAAAAGCATGCATCTTAAGTCTTCCGTTCCGCGACTGTACATCTCACGACGTCACGGGGGTCGCGGAATATTGAGTCTTGAATGTCTTAACAACAGGATTATTCTGGGTACTTGACTTCAGTATTAGGGGTGAGCAAATGCATCAAATCTAATCTATCTCGAGTACTCACTCCTGAAAGCCCGGATTAAGAAAGCAAAAGAGAAAAATTTTCGTGAAAAGCTCCTCGATAAGAGGATGCACGGTATCTTCCACAGAAATGTGAAGGTTCAGTCAATGTCTTGTGAGTTAACGTTTGCTTTCCTTAAATCGCCCGAATTGAAGTCTGGTACAGAGGGTTTCATTTTTGCATGCCAAGACAGTGTCATTTCCACCTTAACATACCGTCGCCACATTTTGAGCCAAGACATTCCCGATGATAGCTTCAGGGCATGCCATGCACACCCCGAGCATTTAGCTCACATACTATCTAGTTGTCCAACACACGCGGGAACGACCTACATTCAAAGGCACAATGCGGTACTAAGAGTGCTTTATTACCATCTTCTTCGCTCGTGTCTGAATTTGTTTCGAAGATGTCGTCTTCTTGCTCAGACTCAAACTGGGAATTTATAAAGAAATAATTTATTGTTAGATTTATTTGAAATAAAAATAGTTGGAAAGATATTGATGGGCGGTATGATTTCGTCTAGTTGGAAGGGAATCAGTTTCCAACGTTTGTGAAAGACGTGATCATTCAACCAAATAAAAATGAAAGTAAATTTAAATTCTTAATATTTACTTTTACAAAGGATAATGTTAATTAAAATATACTTTTTTTGTAATGTTCTTACGAAATATCTCATTTATAATGATAAATTATACCTTTATAGATTCTCAGTTTTAGTCTGAGCAACAACACGACATCGAAGAAACAAATTCAGACACGGGCGAAGAAGGAAGCGACAGCGATGTTGATTTCTATTAATGTATGAAATAAAATGTTTTTCCAAATGTGTATAATTTGATTAATTTATATTAAACCAATTTTTTCAATTACAATTTTGTAATTTATTAAAAAAGGAAATTGATACATCCCTACGCGGTACGTACAGCCTCGCGCACTCCATATACGCACTTTGAGCGACTACTGACTACCCTTGTTCCATTAATCTGTGATCTGACTATTTTTTTCCTAGATGATACATGATACTTAAGCAGTAAATGAATTTTAAACCATTACAAAACTCTAGCACCGACATTCTTATGTCGACGACTTATTTGGCGTGCTGACTCTCCGCGTTCTCCTACAATGCGGTCTGACCACCTTCTCGCGTTTTTGTGTACTATAAACTAGTTCACTGCCAATTTTCAATTATTAGAAAATACTTGTAGAGCATGTCGTAATTTTACATAAATCAAAGCGCTCCGCCACCAGGTGTTCCACTACCTGACTTTGCTAGTGGGTCCTGACTCATGTACACTCTGAATACTAAGGAAAATTGCATTATGGGCCATCAGAAAACCTTTGACGATTTTTGTCGCCAGTTTACGGACTACGTCGACTGGATGCGATCGTCGGTCGTGACGAATCGCAGTGATTAACTCGCGACAAAGATTTTATTTAAATAAAACTTAGTTAAATTTAAAATTTAAATGAAATTTAGTTAGATTTAAATTTTATATTATATCAATTTAAACTTTAATTCTAATTTAAACTCAGTTAAATTGAAGATTTGAATAAAATTTTGATAAATTCATCTACAATTTAGTTATTCTTAGAACATAAATAATATTTAGTTAAGTTTAACTTTTAAATAAGAGTTATTTATGATGCAAGGATCCTGAGTTGCATTTTTTGGCCAGTCGGTTATACGAGCAAATAAGTTGCATAAAATCCTATTCTAAGAACCCAAAGAGAATCCAATCCAATGCAATTCCATCTAATTCCTTTTAATCCACTCCAATCGAATTCATTCCTATTCAATACAATCCACTTGAATTCAATTCAATTAATTCCGATCCACTCCAATAGACTCCAATTCATTTCTTTCCAATCCATCCACCCCACTCCAATCCTATTCATTCTAATTCATTTCAGTCCAATCCAAACCAGTTAAATTCAATTCTTGAGGTAAAGTACTGCAATGCAAACAAGGCTAAGCGCTTCTCAGGGTCTGAGTATCATACACTATTTTTATCACACCAATTTATCATAAGTGCAAATAGGTTGGATAAAGTCCTAATTTAAAAACTCGAAATGGAATCCACTCCAATTCCAATCCTATCCCACAGTAATCCAATCTACTACAATCAAATGCAATCCATCCCAATCGAATCCAACCCACTTTAATCCACTCCAATCAACTACAATCCAATCTAATTCATCCAATTCAATTCTCTAGATGAACCATAGAGACGCAGCATAAAGTAAAGATATAAATTTCCATCGGCCAATCAGATCAATGTCTTTGTTACTTTTCAGTAAGATGTACCCTAAATAAACATTTAACGGCCAAGGTTAAGAAGTATTTTTCTAGATGTCGTGCACAGTACCTAAAATCGCACTTATGATGGCGGTTTGATAAAAAATTTATTTGAATTTTAAACTTTAATACAATGTAATGAAATTTAAAATTTGAATAAAATATAGCTGAATTTGAAATTTACGTAAAATTTACGTAAATTTAAAATGTATGTAAAATTAATTGCAATTGGATATTTAGTTTAATTCAAAACTTGAATAAAATTTGGTTGGATTTAAAATGTAAGTAAAATTTAGTCGCATTTGAATTTTAAATAAATAGCATTTAATTTGACAATGAAAAGCAAATTGTGTTAAAGCATCTATATTAAAATGTATTATGCATCGTAGTTCCATATAATGCAAGTGAAATAATATTTTTTTTACAATAATTCATGGATTGAATATTGCAATAACTTTAATTTCTTTAATAAATCGAGCATTATTTAAATCATTATGTAGTTAATAAAGGGATCATATAGTACTGAACTTAAACAAAATCTGTTTTTTAGTGTATATTTTATTGTTACTTCTTAGCAAGTATAATTGAAAGTTTAAGTACATTAGATATATTAAATTAAAGTATTATAATTATAATATAAATTATTAAAATAAGATATAGCAAATTAAAAAGTGCATTTCCTTAAGTTTATAATAATAAGTTAATTGTAATGTAAAATTCAGAAAATAATTAAAGGGCCATTCACAAAATACGTTATACATTTTTCAGGAACTTTTGACCCCCCCTCTATGCGTGATACTTTTTCATTGTTCTTAACATGGAGAATGATACTTCGGCAGACCCCCTCTCCTGAACATATCATGTATTTTTGTCATAACCCCTGAGATTATAACTAACTCGCAGTAATGAATAATAGATCTACAGAAAAAATTATATATTAAAATAATATCCGACTAGTTTATTGAGCTTTCTCTTCAGGATCATTCTAAGTTATGCATTATTCTAATAAATCAATTAAATTGATTTAAATTGTATGGAAAATTCAACCAAATGGTATTTAAAACATTTTGGGAGCAATGTCAAAGTGGTTACTAGACGAAAAAAGGAAATAACAGTGAATTTATTTCTCAGACCGAATTTTAAGTAGCTTGAAAAATTTGAAGGAAATTTTATTTTATATCCCATGAAATTATGGGATGTAGGATGAGGAGTTACTTTTCAAATGCATAAAACTCCCTTGATTTTAAATCATTATTTTGCAGTTGTATTTCAAGTTTTTAATTATTACATTTTTGGAAAAGTGTAAAGTTTGTAAAATCACAGCTTTACAATTTTTTGTTCAAAAAGAAGCATTTCAACTGAAATAGTCTTAATTAAAAAATATTAATTTTTTTAAGAACAGGAAGCTTCAAGCACCAGAAAGCTATGCGTAAATAATTTCAAAAAATAATAATTCGGTATATTTCTAGGTATGGATGTAAGGAGTCAGTACCATATCTTATAAACTTTTTTCAAGATTTTTTTTCTACATAGTAACATTTAAGTTATTTATTCAAACATTTTATACATAAAA
Source organism: Belonocnema kinseyi (assembly GCF_010883055.1). Lineage (NCBI taxonomy): Eukaryota > Metazoa > Arthropoda > Insecta > Hymenoptera > Cynipidae > Belonocnema > Belonocnema kinseyi. The sequence continues at coordinate 125,666,254 of NC_046660.1, read as the reverse complement.
GATAACCTTAAAAACTAATACAGACATTTATTTTATGACAAATCTCGTTGAAATAGCTGTCTGAAGTTAGTTCTGCTTGAACTGGTTGGCAATATAACTCAGCTTTGAAGCATCTAAAATGAAAAAATTAACGAGATTAGTAGAGTATACTTGTCCCTATGGTATGTGCTAGGATAGCACATACACAGTTTTTTCTGAATGATGTCAACCAGATGAAAAAACATTGTTTCGAAAAAATCGCGTTCAAAGTTTATACGTATATCCGCTATATACGTTCATACGTATATCCGCTATATACGCTTGTACGTATATACGCTATATAGGTTTATACATATATACAAAACAGACGTAGAAGCCCCGAAGAAGCAGATGTATAGCAATTATACGTTTCATGCACCAAATGCGGGCCAAATGGGCGCTTAGCGCGCTCAAAACTATTGTGTTGATCTGCATTTCTCAACCTGTTCTCGAACTTTCTGAACAAAATAATAATCTGTGTAGCACTTCTACACATATGGTAGTTACTAAAAGAATCTGCAGTATTTAGAAAATTTAGTTTTTAAATAAAAATATGTTGAACTGACCACTTAATATAGTTTTATGATTGAGTTTAGCAAAAATGCAATCAACTCAGACCATAAAACTACCAAAATACAAAATTCATGTTGTTAAAGATAAGGCCTGGTGTGGGCCAAAAATACGAAATTGTGGAAAATCAAAAAAAGGCTGACTTTTTAACGTTAAAAGATAGTACGTGTTATTACCAATATATAAATATAATATTATAATTACTTTTTGAAGTCAAAAATGAACTAAGGCCTAGCATGTAGAAATGAGGTTAAAAACGTTTTTGTCAAAAATGGAAAATTCTATTTTATCTTGCACGATTAACTCTGAATTCGCTAATGTTTTTTTAGGTAAAATATTTTTGACACTCATTTATTAGCTGAATATCTCAGTTATAACACACCTATACCTGTGAAAATGGATCATTTTTTCTAATCAAACCTTCTTACAATGCATTCAGTAAGATTTCATCTTTCGAATAGACTCTTGTTCAATCTTCAAATGGTTAGTCCTATTTTATAGAATGTCGTTTGTCTAGTGTGAAAGATTCCGATTTTATCGATTATCAAATAGTTATGTTCTACCACCCTTCACTTGAGCATTTGTATTATCACATTTGGTTGTTGAAAGATTATTATGAAGTCAAGTCTTTTGCGATACAAAAATCTACCTTTGTTATCAGATTGTCTGATCAAACTTTAGCGAAATTGGTTTGTTGTGTGACCTTTTTTAGTAATAAATTTAGTCCTAAATCGATTACTAGTTTTTACAGTGTACGCTGTCCAAACGACGAAAGCATGGGAAAGGGATGATAATAATGTATTACTTTTTCGTGAATTATTACTTAATAAGGAGTGATATGATTTGTTTCAAAATTCTTGGTAAAGTTCCAATAGAAACTTAGACTCTTAACGCAAAAATTCTTTTTTTTTCATATGGCATTTTCGTTCCGTAAGTATAAATTCTTCGTAGAATTTGGGATTTCGGGGGCACGCAGCTAATCTGACTGTATTTTAAAAGAGGGAGTGGAGGTTGTTAATTTAAGAAAAAAACCTTACTAGCGTGCTACTAATATGGTGGGGTAAATTGTAAGTAATACTGTTACAACTAGCAATAAAGTATCATATTTTTTAGATTTAATGAACTAGATGGCACACTAAATAATATAGTGTGCTAACAAATATCATAAAAAAACGCTGACATAAACTCTCTCTCACGCAAAAAGTTTTATGTAAGTTATGCATAGTCCTTAATAGCGTTCAAACGTCAATTAGACAGAATGCCTCACGTGTAATTAATTCATTG
>NC_046660.1:125652466-125664282 GCF_010883055.1 Belonocnema kinseyi | reverse complement strand
TAAAAGAAGACTGTTGAAGATTTTGAAGCAAAATGTTTCAATTTGGTAAGATTATAATAAATGAATAAAAATCGCGTAAATGCAAGAAATATTAAGGAGAATGAAAGAGATTCAAATCGAATTCTGTTAGAAACTACCAGCAAGCTATAAATTGACGAAATTACTGATCACTAAAATAGCGATCGAAACAGTAATTAATATTTCATGATTTCATATAAAAGCTGAATATCGTGGGTTGTAGTATTGTTTTTCCACCCCTGCGCGATTGTGTAGAAAAGATGCTACTCAATACTCGATATCTCTCCAGTCAGGGAGGAACTTTGCTTGGGGTCTCTTGCCGACCCTCGGAGGCATACATAAAATATAACTAAATCAAATCGGAACCCATACGAGACATTACGTTCCGCTGGACGACGCCAAATTGAGGTTAAGCTCTTCCGGTCATATCATATACAATTGCTGGAATTGTTGAAATGATCATAAAAAGTAGGAACTAAATTTGAATAAAGAGATGCTAATGTACAGGAGAAAATAGAACTAAATTTTGCTTCATTATAATAGTATCCTTTAAAAAATCATTTAGAATTTATTGTTCCTTTATGAATGATATCTCTTTCTTCCGAGAGAAAGATTCTGGCTAAACATACTGTTTTTTTATAATACAAATTTGGTTTCATCGGAGGGATTAAATATTCCTATAAAAAAATAAAAAGTTTATTTACATAATTGTTTATAAATGTAGTATTTCTATAAGGTATGGCAGTATTTATGTAATTATATCTACACAGAGAAAAAAAGTTGCAGAAACTTTAACAAACTCAGTTGGGTACGTTTGGGAAATATGGAGACTTTGTTAAATTTTAATTTCTAGTTTGTTAAATAAATTTATTAATACTTAAGTCACAAATATAAAAGTTTGACAAATTGATACGATGATCTTTCAGGCGGTATGGTCCATATCATATCACGTGCAGCAAGTCTCCCCAAGGTAAGTCACACCTGTGGCATGTGACACCTACCGCATGTCACAAGTGCGACATGCCACATCATCGTAAAGGATTGTTTCACGAAATATTGTCCTCGTTTTATTTGGTTTAAGTGCAATTTATTCACGTTAAAAAACTGCACATTTTAAGCCACGAAACAACTGCCTAGATTTCCTATTTTCTATCGAGGTCCTAAAGTGGCAATCTATCGAGGGTGCAAGCGAAAGCATCACGCTCAGCTACCGAGGTCATCAGTAGGCAACCCAATTAGAGCCTATTAATAGGGTCTTTATAGAATCTAGATAGTCCCTCACACTCTAAGATAAAAAATACTTCCGAATCAATGAAACATTGTTTTGAAGAATCAAATAATTTTTTCGCGCTCGGTCAAATGCAATTATTCAGAAGCATATGCTATTGTTTTTTGTTTTGTTCATTTAAATGAAATATTACTAAATTATTAGAAAATTGACCATGCTTTAAATTCTGAAGTGTGATGCTATAGTTGCAATAATAAAAAAGTTTATCTAGCACATTGCCATAATCTATTACCAGAAATTTCTGATTCAAAGAATGCAAATAATAATCCAAATGTAAAATAAATTTTCTTTGCAAAAATCGTCTCGTATTTTTATTGACATTTAATTCTTAACTATACTCCGCACGTAATTCTGAAATAAAAGTAATCTTTTAATTTGGCTAGAAAAGACTTATTACTATTAACTAAAGACAAACGCATTTTTTAAAATATTCACAAGCGCCGAGAATCGAACGGGCGTACCGCGCGCTTATAAGTCGAACGCCTAATCCCCATAGCTACGATGCCACGCTGAGTGCAATATCATAATTGCTTGGCGGCATTCATCCGATAATTTAGAAATTAGGAAAAAGGGTTTTTGAAGCTCAATTTATTATATATGATTTTTAAACGTACTTACATGATTCCAAATTAAATCGATCTTTAAGAAAAATTATTGTTAAATTTTAAAAGCACCAAATGTTTTTAATTTTTTCAGGAAAAAATGAAAATTTTCAAATTTTGCATCTCGGTCATTTTTTACATTTTTCCTTCTTTAAATTTAAGTATAATTAAGCATAAGAACATCAGTGTTCTTTTTTGCGCTCACAGCTGTATTGCCCGTTTTACCTGTCGAGGGCTTTACAAGGTCCCCTCGAGAAAATAATTAATTGATAGAAATTATTTTTTAAATATATCTGTATGAATAAAGCTTTTTTCTAGTTAAATTACAAAATATAGTGCTAAAAAGTGAGTATATAAATAATTTAAGTCAAGTAGCACACGACAGTAACCTGTCGAGGGCCAGCAAAGGGAAAGCGTAGATTCTTCCAGCTAGTAAATCTGGCTGCGGCCTCGTAAGAGCGAATATTTAGTTTAGGTATAAAGAGACCATTCCTAACCGGGCAAGACCATACATATCGTTTAATTTGGTAGACTTTAAACTTTCACTTATATCTGGCTAAAATTTTCTGTGATTTTTTTAACGAGTTGCGAGTAATCAAAGTGAAGGTCGCATACTTTTAACGCCAACTTTAGTTACAAACACTTTTTCAGCTAGAGATGTCAATAGGGGGACTTGTCGCAGTTTCGCCATATTAATAACTGCTTAAAAAACTCTATTGGGCGAGAGATGTCGCAGAGGCGACGTACTGCATTTTTGGCATCGTTGAAACTACTAAAAACATTTTCGTGGGAGAGACACGCTCCTGGTGAGACTTACCGCTTGTCAGTGTCTCCAGAACGTGGGATTTTTCGGCCCCCACCACTCTTCCATCTGGGAGGAACACATTCAAACGTAGCGTGTCGGTGAGTCGGCTCTGCTACATGTTGCGTTGGCCAGCCTCCTGTAGAGCCGAATCGCACGAGCACGATCCCGAGCCCCCCCCCCAACCCCGCGCTTTCGATTCTTTTTTAGTGGCTAATGGTGTATTTACACGCCTGTTTACTGGTCGCCGGCCAGCCGAAAAGTCATAAGAGTGAAAGGGACACAGAGCGGAAAATTAAAAGAAAAGTATCCTCTATCTCTTTCACTCTTATGATTTTTCTGCTGGCTGACGGCCAGTCGACAAGCGTGTAAGTACACCATAACAGGCTATTTGGACGAGTTTTTAAGTGAACTGAATTTCGCAGGTGTCAAGAGAATGAAAGTTCAGGCGAATATGCTATGTTCCATAATTTTAGAAACAAAAGGAAATTAATTCTTATTAAGCCTTCTTGCGCAATTTTGTTGCACATTTAATAAAAAATTTATTTTGGATTAAAAAATGTGCTTTAAAATTTGCGTAAGTTTAAGAGATATTCAGGAATTTTGAAACGATTAGAAAATAATTAAAATTTGTAAAGATTTTTAAAAGAATTTTTTAAGGTTTCACGAAAATGAAAAAAATTATTTTGGGTTTCTACGAATAATTAATATATCTTTTTATTTTGAAAAATTAATTTAAAAAAATTCCAGTACATTTTAAGCTGTGTTTAAAATTGTCAATAAAGAATCTGAAGATTTTAAGGCAATCTTTTTCATTTTGCCGAATTTAAAAGAAAATCAGGAAAAATTTGAATAGTTTTTAATGATTAGAAGGCTTAGAAGGTCCCACAAGATTAGAAACAGAACTTTTTCAAGATTGGTAGAAAAATTTTTTATGACTTTTTATTTTTAAAAACGTACTTTAAGATAAAATTAAAAAAATTTAAACATGTGAAAATATTTCCTAAAATTTAAAAGAAGACTGTTGAAGATTTTAAAGCAAAATGTTTCAATTTGGTAAGATTATAATAAATGAATAAAAATCGCGTAAATGCAAGAAATATTAAGGAGAATGAAAGAGATTCAAATCGAATTTTAAACTCAAATTCTGTTAGAAACTTAAATTTTTTAAGAATTCAAACATAAACTTTAAAAACTTTAAAGGAATTCCGAAATATTTGAAGGAGGTAAAACTATTTTTCTTAAAATTCCTGGGACAAATTTAGAATATTATGAGTCAATTTTTTCGCATCTTGAATTAAGGAACATAATTCTTATTACGCCTTCTTGTGCAATTTTGTTACACAATTTTTTTAATTATATGTTGGATTAAAAATCTACTTTCAGATTTGAGTAAGTTGAAGAGATATTCAGAAATTTTAAAAGGATTCAAAATAATTAAAGCTTGTAAAAATTTTTCAAGAATTTTGTAAGTTTATACGGAAATAAAAAAAAAATATTTTAGGTTCCTAGAAATAATTAAAATAATTTTTTATTTCGAAAAATTATTTCAGGAGATTATTTTACAGCATTTAAAAACAGTAAAAAATACGTCAAAAATTGTCAAAGTATCTGAAAAGTTTTAAAGGCAATTTTTTTTAAATTTTGCAAAATAAAAAAAAAATCAGGAAAAATTTGAATAATTTGTAAAGACTAGAAGACATGACAAGACTTTAGAAGTGTTTTAGAAACGCAAGATAAACTTTAGGAACTTTAAAAGATATTCGAAAAGTTTCAGGAGAATAAACAAAGTTTCTTAAGATTCTTGGGATTTAGAAGATTATAAGGAATTTTTTTTCTACATTTTGAATGATTTTTTTAATTTTTGATGAAAACTAGAGATTTACCAATATCTTCAAGAATTTAAAACATTTTAAATAGATGATAAATGTTCCTAATATTTTTTTAAATTCTTTTGTTAAATTTATTTTATAATTATTTACAATTAAAATAAAATTGTAAAAGATCAATCTTGTAATATTGAGATAAGTATTTTAAGACATTAAAGGTTTTGTAAAGTTTTCATATATATTGAGAAAGCAAATGACGTCAAGTTAATAACTTTTTGGCTTTTTCTCTTAAAATCCTCAAAATTATGATTATAGCCTAAAATAGAATGAAAAGAGATGTATCAAAAAAGAACCTACAGGGCTTTATATATTTTTATTTTATTGAATTAAAAAAATATATTAGAAAAATTCGAGTCTTTTTAAAAGATTTTTACGACATTTAGAAGTTCGGAAGATATAAAAGAATATTTCTAATACTTTTAAAACAAAATAAATTCAAACAAAAAATTTAACTGACTACATTTTTCTTGAAATTTTATAAAAGCATTCAAGATGTAAAAAACTTGACTTATATGATGTTCTAAATTTTTGACAGGAATTTTAAGAAAACTAATTTTATCTCCTTCAAATCTTTCTGAATTCCCTTAAAGCTTCTAAAGTTTATTTTTTTGAAATATTTGAAAATCTACACTTCAAAAAATGTTTAGGTTTAAAATTAGATTCGAATCTCTTCAATTCTTCTCAATATTTCTTGAATTTACTGGATTATTTACGTTTTCTAAAACACTTTGATCTTATCAAATTGAAACATTTTGCTTTAAAATCTTCTATACTCTTCTTTTAAATTTTAGGAAATCGTTTGATGTGTTTCAAAACCTTTTTGAATTTTTTTTAAAGCATATTTTTTTAATAAAAATTATTAGAAATTTTTAAACGATTATTAGAAAAATAATAACTTTTTTCTAATATTTTCAGACCTTCTAGTCTTTACAAATTATTCAATTTTTCCTGATTTGTTTTCAAGTTTTAATTATTTTTTAATCCTTTCAAAATTTCTGAATATCTCGTAAACTTAATCAAATTTGAAATCAAATTTTTCCAACCATCATAAACATAACAAAAAATGGTGCAGCAAAATTGCACAAGAAGGCTTAATAATAATTAAATTCCTTATTTTTTCTAAAATTATAAAATATGGCAAAATTACGAAATAATTTTAAAAAATTGTGATTTTTTTTAAATTTTCTCTCAGAATTCATTCTATTCCATTTTTGGTTGAAAAATAATTTTTTAACTAAAAATCCAACTGTATGTTTAAAAATTGAACTATTCTGTTGTAAATTCAATTATGTGTTTTTTTTTGTTTAAAACATTTTTCAGTTGAAAATTCATTTCTTTCAACGAAAATCGAACTATTTTATAATTATTTTTTTTTAAATAACTATTTTGGTTGATAATTTAATTGTTTTGTTGAAAATTAGATTTTGTTGTTGTTGAAAAAACATCTTATACTAAAAATGTAACTGTTTAATTTTTTGCAGCATTTTTTTGGTATGAAATTGACCTTTCTCAGTCAAAAATTCTTCTTTTTTGTTTAAGAACTCATCTATTTCAATCAAAAATACATTTCTTTGGATGAAAATGCATTTTTTTGTGAAACTGCTTTCTTTTCTTTTGGTATAAAATGGTTGAAAGTTAACCTGTTTTTTTTTAATAAAACTATTTTGCTAAGAAATTGTTGTTTGTAAATTTATTTTTCAAACTGATAATGTAACGGTTTTTCATTGAAAATGTATCTATTTTGTTTAAAAAAATGTTGTTATTTTAAAATTGATTTTGAAAATTTTGAATGTCTGTTTTCGCTAGAAAGTTATTGGTTTGAAAATTAAATTATTTATTTGCAAATTTAATTTTTTGCTTGTAAATTTAAATATTTTGTTGAAATTTTTTTTTTTTGGGCTGATAATTCTTTTTCAACTGAAAATTTATCTATTCAATTTTTCGTTAAAACATTATCATGTTAGTTTAAAATTAATTTCTTTCGTTGAAAATTCCATTTTTATCTAAAAATTTGACTAGTCCATTTTTTATCGAGTACTTACTGTTTAAGTTTAAAATTCTGTTCTATAGATGAAAATTGAACAATTTTGTTGACACTGTTTTTTCTTGAAAAATTTTCTTTTTAGTTATAAATTTATCTTCTTTATTAGCGAATTATTCTTCTTTAAAAATTGATTTGTTTTAGATAAAAATTAATTTCTTTTATTGAAAATTCGCATTTATTTGGGTTTAAAAATTAATTTTTTCAAATACAAACTTCATTATAAACTACAATAAAAAGTTAAAAAATATATTTTTTTAAAGTAATTTCTTAGGTTGAACATTTAACTAATTTGTCGAGAATTTGTGTTTTATTTGTTAAAAATAAATTGTTTACTAAAAATGTGGCTGATGCTTGCAACACTAAATTTAAAACATTTTAGACCCGGAAGTTTTGCCTCCTATAACTATTTACATAAAGTCAATTATATTTTCCTGTTCGCAATAAGCCTAATGGTTCTAAGGTAACTCGGGATTTCAAAACCTGAATACATTTAAGGAGCAGCTAGGTCGTCATTTGTGAAGTCGGGAGAGCTCGGGTTCCTGCTCGTGCATTTTCGGCTTTACACGAGGCTGGGCTTCGCAGCATTTAACAGAGCCGACTCACCGACACGCTCGGTTTAAATGAGTCACTTCCAGATGGGAGAATGGTGGCGGCCGAAAAATCCCACGTTCTGGAGACACTGCCGCGTGTGAAATATGCTGCAAATGTGACAATCAGTGCTGCGAGACTTGCTGCAGTTTCTCCACTTTGATGTAGACTCAAAAATTTTTCCACGAATGAGAGATTCCATTGGACAGACGGTAAGTCCTGGGAGACTTGCCACAATTTAGCTCTTTTTATTTAGACTTAATATTTTTTTGAGGGGAGATATGCCAATGGTCGACTTGCGATTGGTTAGAGATGCCGCAGTTGCTACATTCCACGGATGAGATATGCAGTAGATATGACAAATCACAGATGTGACATGCCTCAGTTGTGTATTCCGCAGATGAGATATTCCGCAAATGTGACATGCCGCAGGTGTGACTTGCGACAGACGAAATATTTTCCTCGGGATACTTTCACTTCTTTCTCAAAAATATGTTTCTCAATAGTATCGTTTAATAAAAACTTTACTGAGCACAGAATAATGTTTTCTATATGTTATTTTTCGACATTTTAAAGGCGAATCACTATAAAATACTTTTTTTTAAGAAAAAGTAGGAATAATTTTAGTTGTATTACCTTGAAATAATTTGATATGCTTGACAGCATCGTCAATACTTGGTACAGAATGGCATAGCGCTAAAGATCTTTCATACAGTTCTGTCTGTCGATGGAGCTGATGGCGACGTATTGGGCTAAGAGTTTATTAAATTTGACTTTGAATCCGAATCAACGGGTAACGATGCTGGTGACGAAATTATTGATGTCCATAGTACAGAGGTCGAGTTTGATCAGTAACTGCCGGAGCCGGATCCTAGGAAAAGAGATTTTTTAAAAATATGAAAAAATAAGTAATGCATATATGCATAAACATTCTAAAGTATTAAAATACCCAATTATTTATGTTTTGCGTTTTGTTCATAACAGCAGTTCCATCTTTCATAACACTTTATGTCAGAATTAGTTGCGTGATTTCGACTAAGGTGATTTGTCAGATTTGTTGTGCTTATACCGGATGCACCAGATTTCACGTCGATAGAGCAAACAGGCTCTGGCCACTCATATAGTCGACCTTGAAGTATTATAAGTCTGATCTTACTCAAAGTATACGCTAGATGGCGCAGCGTTGCTTCCCTTGCCCACAACTCGAAAACCCCTAGCCCCTAGAAACGCACGAACCACCATGTTTGTTGTTGCCGGCAATCAACCGTTGGAACACTTAAACCAGCTTTGAGTTTATTTCAATGTGGTTTAAAAAAAGCAAATTAACTGATTATACGACCTTCAGTTTCTTTGCGAACAACACTTTCATGAACAAAGCAACGAAAAAACACATAGAAATACATAAACAATAATTCTAATAATTATTTAGGATCTTATGTTTCTTCTTTAATGCTTTCTTCCTCTCATTTACTATTTTAAGTTAATTATCTAAAAACTATCTCGAAGTTTCTAGAATCTATCTAGAACTATTTATCTAAAACTATCTGGAATGCTAGAATCTAATGCTATATGGCGTCTATGATCCTTTACCTAGAGAGCATTGAGTGTACACAGGCTGAGAGAAAATTTTGCATATACCGCCAGTGGAACTTTTTATAAAAAAAGCCATACAAGACTTACCTTTTTAAAATTTTGTGCCACTGGGAAAAATAATATATCTTCATCTTTCTGTAAAATGTGTACAAACATCCAGCAGTTTTTTTGAAAAAATGTGGGTTATGTAAAGTGGGTTCTATTCGACATTTATTAAATTAGGGGAGTGATTAAAAAATATGCCTTCTTATTTTTAAGCTTTATCACTCGTCCGATAAAATCCAACACCTCTACTTTTAATTCTATTAATAGCCGGTAACATAAAAATGCTGTAAGATGTAATGGATAATTAAAGTGCATGAGACTTGAGATGCAATTTTGGAGTGACACAAGTCCATAACCAATGTGAAAAAATATTTCTTCAAAGTAAACTCATAATTCTATACTGAATGTGAAGTGATGTTTGTGCTATCCCATTACAGCAAAAAATTATGGCATGAAGTAGAAAGAGCCTCGTAGGAAGAGAAGAATAGAGAAAAATTAATATTTTGAGATTTAAACAAACGAGTAAGCAATATTTCATTTGTTTGAGTGTGCTAATTTTCCATTGGAAGAAGTGCCCAACGAAAGAAGAAGTTAATCTCCAAAACCAATTTTTTGCAATATCCTCGACGATTGATATATGTGTTATCTTCCATGCAGGTAAACATATTTTCCATTTTTCTAATTCCGCTTAATCCGATCAGCACACACACACACACACACACACACACACACACACACACACCTCTTATGGTTATTTTTTAATCCATACTTACATGATGTATTTTCGATTAATTTAATTCCTTCTAATCTGTCCACAAAATATGTGCACATGCATACCTTCTATTAGTCTTTGTGAAATATAAGTCTGCAAATTTCAATTTTTTGTCTACCATAACGTGAAGCAGTATTAATTATAATATTTTATATATTTTTAACAAATTATAGATTTCATGATATATTGAAAAATAATTAATTAATTTCATAATGTTGTGTAAGGTAAACAAAATTTATTCATCTTTAAACATAATTATAAAAATATTCTTTGAGAAAACTACTAATTATTTCTATTAACATGATTATTTTCTTTACACAACCGAAATATTTGTGGAATCGATTAAAAGGACTAGATTTTGCGTCTTTAAAAAACGTTATCCTCTTTCTTTTGCATTCCTTCATTTTTCAATTCCTCTCAATACGCTTCAATTACATTTTTCTAATTCCATTTAAAAGAATTGATTTTGCTTCTTATCGAGGGGAAAACACTAGAAATTTTAGCTAATAACGGAGCTTCTATGTCGGATACAATGGAGGGATTTTGATCAAGGGAGACGTCACGCAAGCGCGGAGAAAATATCAAAGAATAGAGTGTTCGATTCTCATCATGAAGGATCGATTCATGCAATGGATTGAAGATAAAGATCTCCAGCACTTATGCAATCGATTTGCATACAAAATGAAAAAAGTTTTCCATTTTTCAAGTAGATACTATAAAATATATAACCTGAAAGACGTGCAAGAAAAACTAAAAATAAAATATCAATGGCCGGTGGTGTGTTAACTTTGACCCAACCTATTAGCATACAGGCATTAAGGCACCTTATACGATCGATTTACATACAGAATAAAACAAGTGTATCATTTTTGAAGTTGATATTATAAAACTGATAACCCGTAAGACGCTTATTTTAGTTCAGCATATGCACTTGAACATTTACTTCATCACTGAATATATTAACTGAGTTCATGAACCTTGTTTTAACATTTATCTCTTTATGTACCGAAAAGTGGATAAGATTTTTAAAATTTAATTCAGTAATTTTGTCGTAATTGCAGATTTTTGTAACAGGCCTACATCTTATAACAATGAAAGTGTCATCTATTGCAGGCAAAGTATACTTATGTGACTGTAGGGCCCAGTTGATTTACCCGTGCCGAATCACTCCCATATAGTGGGGTTGGAACGAACTTTTCTGAGCCCATTGCCTCATGATAGCGTTGAGCCTCTCACAAAATTCCCGAAGGTTGCCACTGGCCCTTACTTTGACAGTGAGAATTTCTTTTTTATAGTCTTCTTTTTATTATTTGAGTTTTTCACTCAGAGTAAAAAATGGTTCCTATCAGGTACCAGGAAAGTCACTGGCCTCTAATGCGGTCGTGCTTTTGGGAAGGAAAACTGTATTATACTAAAATCACGAGCAAATGCGAGGATACCCCATCCTAGTCAGAATAGAAATGAGAAGAGAAATTAGTTCAGCGCAATTCAATTTTGACCTCCAACTTTATAAATAATCTGAGATTTTTTACCATTAATTGGTGGTCAAATGAAAGTGTTAAATCTGAGTTTGCGGATGCGCATAATAAACCTTTCGCCGTTATATTGAAAAACGTATTACCTAATTATAATTATAAGGTGGGACTTGCATGGTAGTAGCGGTAGTGAGAAAGTGTGCAGTGACAGGCAGTGAGAAGTGTTTAAGGAGTTTGTGTGGAAGGTGTGGTTGGAGTGTCAGGGTGGAGGTCTAGGAGGTGAGTACGATTGTGAGGGGTACATTCAAAAGATAGAAATTAATTTGAATTTTAGTTGGGGAGTGGGATTTGGTTAAATAGGGAAAGTGAGTTTAGGTGTGCAAGGGAGCGGGTTGTTTTGTGGTCAGGAGTTTGGACCTTCAAGGCGGACAAAGGTGGTTCTCAAAGGGATGTGAGGGATGAAATAGGGTGAAGGAACTGAAATTTTAGGGTAGTAAGCGACAGGAGCCTTAAGAGACATCTGTTGGCTTCAGTGCGTACTTGGGTGTATGGATAGGTTACAGTTACCGATGGTAAAGCGGGAGGTGTGTAGAGAGTACTGGCAGTGCTGGTAGTGAATTAGACGGGGCGGAAATTTCAAGAAGGACACGACGGCCAGCTGTGCGTGTCCCGGTTTCGAGTGGCACGTCAGGGGGGGGGG
>NC_046660.1:125648238-125652366 GCF_010883055.1 Belonocnema kinseyi | reverse complement strand
AAGGGGCATGCGGAAGAGGCTTTTGGGGTGCTGATAGGCGAAATCAGAGGGTTGAGGGAAGAAGTAAGGGGGGCTATGGAACAGATGGAAAGTATGAGGGAAGGACCTGAGGATAAGGGATATGAGAGATGGGAAAAGGAAGTGAAAGAGATGAGCGGGGAAGTAGAAGGATTGCAGAGGGAGTTGGCGTCGATAAGGAAGGATGATAGAAGAGTCCACGAAGTATGATAGAAGAGAAAGTGACAGAGCGTATGAATGAAAAGGAGGGAGAGCGGATTAAAGGCAAGGTAGGGAATGTTGTGATGGAGGGGAGAAAGAACAATGAAGTGTTGATGGTGGAATTGGAGAGCTGGGAAGAAAACTTGGGGGTGATGCGTAACAAATACAGAATAAAGGACAAGAAGGTTATCATCGATCAAGATTTGACGAGGAAGAAAAGGGATGTGCAAAAAATGCTAAATGGCAGGGCTAGGAAGGAGAGGAGTGAAGGAAAATCGGCGAAGGTAGTACCGGAAAAAATAGACGAAAAAATGTGGGTATGAAACGAGGAGAAGGAGGTGTTGAAGGTGGTGCAGGGGAACTTGTTCCGTGGAGAGTGGGGGAACGGGAGTAAAGCAGGGTGGAGGAGAGTTAAAGGTGCTGTACTGGAACGTAGCATGGGTAAAGAAGAAAGATGAGGACTTCTGTAGGTATATTCAGGAATCTGATGTGATTAGGCTGGTAGAGACGTGGGTAGAGAGAAAGGAATGGGATAGAGTAGAGCGAAAGTTGCGAAGGGGGTATAGGTAGAGGCTACAGGAGGCCGTCAAACTAAAGAAAATAGAAAGGGCTATTGAGGGAATTATAATAAGGGTTAGGGGTGGATTAAAGGAAGAAGTTCATGGAGAAGGAGAGGGGGAGGGCGTGAAAATGAGGGCTGTAAACATAGGAGGGGTAATGTATAAGTTTGTGACTGTGTACAATAAGGAAAGGATGGAAAGGTTTAAAGAAAGGGTGGAAAACTTACTAAGAGCGAGAGATGAGGGTGTGGTGGTACTGGGGAGGGTTTGCGAGAATTGGAGGGGAGCGCCTATATCGGAAATGGGAGAGCTTTGAAAGAAAAGCAAAGGATAAGCTAATAAGTAAAGAGGGGGATTTCTAAGAGACTGGATGGAGGGCAGAGGCCGGACGGTGGCAAATGGCATGGTAAAAGTGGACGAAGAGGGAGAATAAACGTATGTGAGTAAGATGGGTGTCATGCAGCACGTGGTGGAAAGAGAACTAACCATATAGGGTGCCAAAGTGTACGCGTTTTTGTATATCTAAAGGATGCATTCCCTTAGGTGGATAGAGGAAGGTTGTAAGAGGCAATGTTAGGGTGTTGAGGCCAGGGTGCCCAATTAGTCCAACAATTTTTGCAATTTTGATCGCGGATATGTACAGTAAGATAGTGGCCGGAGTGGTATAAGCAGTTAGGGTAGAAGGAGTCAGGATATGGTCATTCACATATGCAGAAGACATAGTGCTGCTAGCAAAGAGCGAGCAGGCTTTGATGGAGATGATGAAAAGTTTGAGAAGATACTTGGACTAAAATAGGTTAGAGTTAAATGCGGACAAGTCGAAGGTTCAGGAAAGGAAGTGGGAGAGATCAGGGAGAGGAGTGGAAGAAAAGGGGAAAGTTGTGCAGGAGGTGAAAGTGTTTTTGTACCTGGGCTTCCTGTTTCGAAGGAATGCGAGAGTGGATGGTCATATAAAATAGAGGGTGAGAAGGGCAAATGTGGTGATGAGGCAGGTGTGAGGGCTACGCAAGATGTTATTTGCAGATAATTATGTGAGGAGAATGAAATTGTTTGATTTGCTAGTGATGAGTGTATCATTTTACGGAGTGGAGGTGTGGGGGTGGATGGTAAGTGAAGAGGTAAATAGGATTAGGGAGTGTTGGTGGGAGAAGGAGAACAGACGTAGTAGTGCAAAGATGGAGATGTAAAGGGAAAGATATTTTAGAACAAATGGATTGCAGATGGATGAAGTGAGATCGATGCAGGAGGAAGGAAGGAAAGTATATGAGTTAGTTCAAAAAAATATTTGGGTGAGAAAGGAGAACAAGGAAGTCAGGGAAAAAGGGCAGTTATAAGATGTGGATAGATGGTATTTGTAAGAGATAGCTGTAAGAAAATTCTGCAAAAAAGTGGAAGTGTAAGCAAGTCAATTTTTAAGGCCACCTGGCCGAGAAATAAACGTTTATCTATCTAACTATTTATAAGGTGTTATGGGGAAGTCGTTTGATCAATCGCGTGACGCTTGCTACTGTCGAGTAGGGCTTGGTATCTCTCTTTCTCTATTTCTTTACTCATTACGTTCTTCAACTGCACTACTCTATTAATTAATCGCAATTATTCAATATATTCAATGATAAATCAATCGTTTTAATTAATATATCTTAAAAATTTACCATTGTGCATTGGTCATGGTTAGAAAAAAATGTTTCAGGTTTGAATCAAACAAAAGGATACCATTTTTATATCTAAAAATGTAACTATTCCATTTTTTTTAAATACTTATTTTTTAATTTTAGTATTCATTGTTTAACTTTATAATATAACAATTTTGTTTAAAAAATTTTATATTATCTTTTTCAGTTAAAAATTCATCTTTTTGAATAGAAAAATTATTATTCTTGTTTGAAAATTCGTTTATTTATTAATAATTTAACTGTCGAAAATTTGTTGTTTTCGTTTTCTTAAAAATTATCCTTTCCCAGTTAGAAATTCTTCTTTTGTGGAAGTATTTAAATATTTTTGTTCGTAAATTCATTTTTTATGTTGAAAATTTCACTATTTTGTTATAGATTCGATTTTTTTTTCATTGAGAATTAATTTTTTGAACAGAAAATTTAACTGTTTCAGTTTTAGTTGAAAATTGCTCTTTTTATTTGAAAATTAATTCCTCTCGTTTGTAAGTTTAAATACACATTTTGTTGAAAATTCCATTTTTATTTGAAAATTTAACTAGTCCATTTTTAGTTAAATACTTATATTGTTTTAGTTCGAAATTTGTTTCTGAAGATGGAAGTTGAACAATTTTGTTAACATTTTTTTTGTTGAAAATTGATCCTTTTACTTGAAAATTTATTTTTGTTTGGTGGCGAATTTTTTTTTTTTGTTTTGACGTTTTTCTGTTTAAGGTGAAAATTCATTTTTTTGGTTAAAATTTTGCGTGTTTCGGGGTTAAAAATAAATGGTTTTAACTGCAAACTAAAGTATCGAATGGAAGCTTCTAATGTGTTCCCTAAGGGTTTACATTTTTCTTGCACCTTCTTCTTTATTCCTTCACACACCCCCCACACACTTACTTGATGGTGAAGGGGGGACCTACAGTTTAAGGTGGGTTACGAACCACCAAGAGCAACAACTTTAAGTACTTAGAGAAAACCTTTTTCTCTAGAGGTACCGATCCCACGACTCTCCGGAGATATACAACTCCCTTGCTAGGCTAGTGTTCACCGCATGGGCTGCCGAGGCTTTATAAGGAAGGTTTTTAGTTTTAGATGCATAAAAAGAAAGTGATACGTTTTTGAACATGGCTACGAAAGGGTTAATGCTGCGCTTGCACAAAGTCAGATTGAACACTTTCATTTGACCACTAATTAATGTTAAAAAATCTCAGACTATGTATAAAGTTGGAGGTCGTCAATGTAAAATTTTCTAATTGCACTGTGCTAAATATATTTGCATGAAATCCAAATATACGGTTTCAAAAAAATAGTGAGGGATGCAATGCATAATATTTTCTTTTGCATTAATTACCAGGAAGTCTTAATTTCTTTTTTTTTGTAGTATAATGGCCTCGGTCTAATGAGTCAAACACCGCCTTTAAGTCCACGAACAATGCTATCATTGCCCCTTTTCTTCTTTTAATCCTCTTATTTATTAGATAGTTCAGAACATATGTATATATTGTCCATCACCCCCATTCCTTTTCTGTACACTGATTCGGTGGTTGTCAGAGCTGCCAGATCGTGGATGAAATTTACCACTGTGAGTTCGCATGTAAGCCGAAAATGCACGATTCGACCTCGGAGTTCTGCTGTACGATGATTGCCGATCTGAAGGCTTCGGAAGACTTCGTTGGTCTTCTATTTATATCTTG